>NC_077227.1:598974408-599283447 GCF_027887165.1 Monodelphis domestica | reverse complement strand
TGCTGAATGATGGTGGAAAAAATCATTATGCTATGATTGGATACATTATAAATTTGTTATATAACTTTAATGGGCTCCACACTGCTGCTAGGCAATTTTTCTTCACCTTTATTTCAACTCATTTGTCCATTCTCCATAGTCTATTTTTCCAAACCTGTTCATTTCTCTTCAAATTTCCCATGATTTCTCCTCTTCCCACCCTCTCAGTTGACAATCTAGCTTCATATTTTACTGAAAAAACTGAAACCATTGCTGAGAGCTCCCTCTTCTCCCCTCTTCATTTCATATCAGTCAGATGCCTTCGGCCACCATCTCCTCCTTCAATTCTGTCTCACACAAAAGATGATTCTACTCACCTTCAAGGCAAACTCCTCTACCTGCACAACTGATCCCATTCTATTTTATCTCCTCCAACAGATTACCCTCCTCTCACTTATCTTCAGTCTCTTCGTGTTTACTGACCCCTTCCCTATTGTCTACAAATATTCCTATTCTCTCCCATCCTCAAAAACTCTTACTTGATCCTTGCATCCCTACTATCATACTGTAGCTTTTTTGCCCTCTGTGGCTAACCTCCTGAAGAAGGACATTTACAAAAGATCTCTTTACTTCCTTTTCATTAACTTTCTCCTTAATTCCTTATAACCCAGCTTCTGACCTCTGCCTTCTCCAAAGTTACCAGTGATTTTACAGTTGACAAACTTAATGGCCTTTTCTCAATCCTCACTCTTTTTGAAACCTTTCTGAAGTAGTGGCATTGTTGATCACCATCTTCTCTTTGATTCTGTCTTCGCTTTAGGTTTTTGTGACTCTTATTCTCTTCTGGTTCTCCTCTTATCTATCTGACCCTTTCTTCCACTAATCATGTCTAACCCAAAGGTCTCTGTCCAGGGTCCTTTTCTTTTCTTTTCATTAATAAGAAGCACCACCCGTAGCCCCATTATCTGTTAAAATGTAACCTACTTCATTAAAATTTTTTTTAATTTTTATTTAGACTATTATTCCATGGTTACATGATTCATAATCCTCCCCCCCAAAGTCATCAAGCAGTTCCATTGGATATATGTATTATTGTTCAAAAGCTATTTCTATGTTATTCATATTTGCAGTCCAGTGATCCTTTAACATCAAAACCCTAATCACTGTTCTATTGCACGACATTATTGATCATATATTTTTCTAATGCATTTCTTGTTCCACAGTTCTTTCTCTGGATATGGATAGTGTTCTTTCTTCTAAGTTCCTCTGGATTGTCCTGGGTTATTGCATTGCTCTTGTAGAAAAGTCCATTACATTTGATTGTGCCACAGTGTGTTAGCCTCTGTGTACAATGTTCTCCTGGTTCTGCTCCTCTCGCTCTGCATCACTTCTTGGAGGTTGTTCCAGTCTTCATGGAATTCCTCCACTTTATTATTCCTTTGAGCACAATAGTATTCCATCACCAACAGATACCACAATTTGTTCAGCCATTCCCCAACTGAAGGGCATCCCCTCATTTTCCAACTTTTTGCCACCACAAAGAGCGCAGCTATGAATATTCTTGTACAAGTCTTTTTTTTAATTATTATCTCTTTGGGGTACAAATCCAGCAGTGCTATGGCTAGATCAAAGGGCAGACAGTCTTTTAAAGCCCTTTTGGCATAGTTCCAAATTGCCCTCCAGAATTATTAGACCAATTCACAACTCCACCAGCAGTGTATTAGTGTCCCAGGTTTGCCACATCCCCTCCAACATTTATCACTTTCCTTTCTATAGCATTTTAGTTAGCTAAAATAACATGTTCTTTGCTTCCTCTTACAAAGTGGATACATTATATAAACATGAGTGATTTATTAATATGCTATAAGCAATGAGGAGCTATTGAAGATTTTAGAACCATCTTTACCCAATCAGGTGCTTTTCTGATAGAACCCCACTCCAACTCTCATCTTAAAGTTGAACTCATCTTAAAGATGAACTTCTCACCTTAAAATGCTTCTGTCTTCAAGCTACAATTATGACCCTAGTAAATGTTAGACCCTTAATGATGAATCCCTGTATATCTGGCCTGCATTTATGATCCACAGGTCCAACACTGGAAAAATCAGGCCTGACCTTGGGAAAACAGGTGAGTTCTTCTGCTTGACTCTACACCTGGCCCTACTATCTATCAAGTCCAAGTTCATTCAACCTATAAACAACCATGGGATATCTAGTTTGGCACCTTTCCTAGGGGTAACTCCTCAGGACATTCCTCCTGAACATGCATACCTAATTCCTCCCCTTCCAGGAAAATTACAGAAGGTAGGACTCCCCCATTCCATTTCATAATCCAAAAGACTAGCTCAGAGAAAGGAAACATTAGGTCAGCCATTTGTGAAGTAATGGTGGGTGAGCCTCCCCAGGCTTGGGGGAGCTGCTACATTCCCCCTCTTCCCAGTGCTGGAGGACATTTTTTGCATGCCCTGCCCCTCTGTCCAGCCATCCAAAGCAAGCATTTTCTCCCTCAGCTCTCTCTGGTAATACTGGGGGCTCACAGACAGCTTAAATTTGCCATCTGGGCACTCATATTCAAAAAGCTTTGCCAGTGCTGCACTAGGTAAATGCTGGAACCAATTCAAACCATATCTCAAAAGCTGATAATTAATTTTTTATTGGGAGCATTTACACTTCAGAAATCTACAAATGCTTCAAATAGGGATTGGTTTATGGTTCTGTTGATTTTCTAGGCTTAAGAAAGTGATATTAATAATTCACATTAAACTAAAAAATGTGTTGTGGGTCCTTTTATTTTCTTCAGAAAGTCAGTAGTTAAACATTTACCCCCACACCCTTGGGGAGCACCCACATGAATTCCCAGGATGGATCTCCACTGGTCTCTCCAAGAGTAATAGGGGGAAGAAAGATATTCTAATCACAGCTTATCACCTGTTTTCTAAGAAGGCAGACAGTGTAGGATGAAGATATTATTCTTCTGGTTAGGGTTGGCTTATGCTAGGGCTCTGTAAAAGCAAACTATTGCCTGAGTGCCAGATCTTGCCTGTTGTCTGTTTTGGCACATCCAGCAAACCAAGAATTAAAAAACCCCAATATTTTAAATAAAGCTTTGTTGTATTTAAAAATGTAAAAACTATTCTTAGTTCACAGGTTGTTATGGGCTATAATTTGCCAATCCCTGGTCTATAGCCAAAGCATAGACTCCCTTAAGTTATAGAATCATAAGATGTGAGCCTCAAAAAAAATCTTTGGCAACACCCAACTCCATTGCTTTTTTCTTTTTCTTTTTAAAACCCTTACCTTCTTTCTTAGAATCAATTCTAAGTATTGGTTCCAAGGCCGAAGAGTGGTAAGAGCTGGGCACTGAGGGTTACTGAGCTATGAAGGTCTGAGGTCAACTTTGAACCTGGAACCTCCCATCTCTAGGCCTGAATTTCTATCCACTGAGTCACCTAACTGAGGAAAAATAAACAGTTAAGAGCAGGGCCAGATTAGAACCTGAATCTTTTGATTCCCATCCTAGAATTAATTCCACTTTATCACTCTACTTTGATTCAGAGGAGGGAGGAGAGAGAGAGAGAGAGAGAAAGAGAGAGAGAGAGAGAGAGAGAGAGAGAGAGAGAGAGAGAGAGAGAGAGAGAGAGAGAGAAGAGAGAGAGAGAGAGGGGGGGAGAGAGAGAGAGAGAGAGAGAGAGAGAGAGAGAGAGAGAGAGAGAGAGAGAGAGAGAGAGCTGTGAACAAGCACCCTAGAATCTCTTCTGTCCATTGTCTCCCAAATCTGTCATTAGGACACTAGTCCAAACCATACCTCTCCGTTTCTGTCCCCTCTCTCTAAAGGTTTCCACTGGAGTTTACAACAGGCTGGGGTGTGGTAAAGCTCTTGAGAGTTGAAGGTTAGATATTCAATATGAGCAGTTGTATTTGGAAATTGGACAACATAACAAATCAGGACTTGATTTGTTGTGTAATTGATTGTCTAGACTTCAAAAAGTGATGGAAAATGTTAATAATGCAGATTATATTTAAAAGTGTGTCATGTTTATGATGAAAAATGCTATCCACTTCCAGAGAAAGAACTGATAGAATCTAAATGCAGATCAAAGCATATTATTTTTCACTTTATTTTTCATGCTGGCTTTTGTTTGTTTTCTTTTACAACATGGCTAATGTGGAAATATGTTTCGCATGACTGCACATGTGTACCTATATCAAACAGCCTGCTTTCTCATAAGTGGGGAGGAGTCAGAGGGAGAGATTTAGAAATCAAAATATTAAAAAGAAACAAATGTTAAATTTGTTTTTACATGTAATTGGGAAACTTTAATTTAAAAAAAAAAAGATGATGTAGAACACCCAGAAATATAAGCATGAGAATAAAGGGAAAAAACCCTGCATCACACATACTTTTTTCTACAGGAAGCTGGTTGTTAAATATTTGTTAGCATACTACTCAAGCTTCTGACTCTTCTACTTGAAATTCTTTCCTTTGTTCATCAGCGACTACCACAGGTAGATCTCAGAAACTGAAGGCAGATGAAGTAAAACAGATTCAGTAAAACAGATTCCAAAGAGTCTTAGCGTAGGGAAGGAATATGTATGCATATGTGTGTGTATGAGAGAGACAGACCAATAGAGAGAGGAAGACAGAGAGAAGAAGAAGAAGAAGAAGAAGAAGAAGGAGAAGGAGGAGAAGGAGGAGGAGGAGGAGGAGGAGGAGGAGGAGGAGGAGGAATAGGAGGAGGAGGAATAGGAGGAGGAGGAATAGGAGGAGGAGGAATAGGAGGAGGAGGAGGAGGAGGAGAAGGACGAGGAGGAGGAGGAGGAGGAGGAGAGGAGGAGGAGGAGGAGGAGGAGGAGAAGGAGGAGGAGGAGGAGGAGGAGGAGAAGGAGGAGGAGGAGGAGAAGGAGAAGAGAGAAGGAGAAGAAAGGAGAAGGAGGAGGAGAGAGGAGGAGGTGGCAGCCAGAACATTTATTCTGTGCCAGATACTGCTAAGAACTGGGGTCATAGATACCATAGGAGTCTGGTACATGCTTGACTGGTACAACTTCCCCATGTGGAGAGACTGAGAAGGTTGCTTCCAGGGGAGTTGTGATAACATGGAATGCAAATACTTTGGAGAGACTGAGGAACAAATGTGGGCATTTTGTAACTGGTTCTGGTCTGCAACTATGTGATTAGGAGGAGCACTTTTCAATTGGCCATGTACCCAGAACTGGAGGCATCTTCCAAAAGGCTGTCAGTTTTTGCCAGTCTCTTCAGTTCATCCTCAGGGCTCTTGGGGAATCTTGGTTACTCCTTCACTCAAAGAATATAGCAAGAGCCAATGTTCTGAAGCCATGTGGCCCAGTGAAAGGGTCTCAGTCCTTGACCTCATTTTAGGTAAAGAAAATGGAGCCTCCTATTTTGCGAGTCTGGAAAAATAAGAAGGGTAGTAAGGTATACTGGGAATTTTGGAGTCTTGTTTGTGTGGCATTGATGCCCTGAGGACCAAGGAATGATCTTCTGAGTAAACCTTCTGGATTCCTCTGGATGTTAGGGCAGAGTGGGGGGCAGGGGGAAACCTAGGAAAGGTCTCTTGCTGAAGTGGGAATTTGAGTTGAGTGTTGAAGGAAGCCAGGGAAGCCAGGTGGTGGCTTGTTGGGGTCCTTCCAGTCTCAGATTACTTTTATATACTCTTTATATATCTTTTATGTACTTAGATATCTATCTACATGTTATCTTCCCTATTGAACTGTAAGTTCCTTGAGGACAAGGACATTTTTTTTACCTCCTTTGTATCCCTAGTGTTCAACACAGTGCCTGGCACTTATTAAGTGTGTAATAAATGCTTAACTGGCTGAATGCATATTTTTTCCTTTGGTTCTCTCCTTCTCCAAGCTTTTCTTCTTCCCACTTATCCTCCAGGGCCCACAATCAATGTTGTCAACAAGCTAAACTAACCTAAACTAACTCCTTCCCTTTCAGCCTTTGTAGAGAAGCACTTGGAGAATGGATAGCAGAGTGAGGGCAATGCACACTGGTTGGGTACCCTTAGGGAGATCCTATTGGCAGAAGGAGGGATAGAGCAAAGACTAGTCTATCTAGGTTGAGCATAGTTGTTACAGGGGAGAGGAGGGGTATCTGGTCTGCATGTTTCTGAATTCCAAATCCTCAGGGATGGAGACCAGAGGAAGGAGACAGTAGATGAGGATGATAATAGTGAGGATAGACAGAGGACATCAATACATGACTGTAGTGGTGGTGTACAGGAATTGGGGAAGGGAGACAGGGAAATCGGAGACATATCATTCATAGGATAGGCAAAAGGGGTCAGGGAAAGCACTGTGGGAATGAATCTCCCCCCCCCATACCCCCACATGTCAGAACTCTGGGAAAAAGCCCTAATTGCCCTCTCCTGGTTATAGTTCTGGCCTGGTCTTATTATCCACTTAACTTTTCAGTGTCCCAGGTATCAGCAGCAATTTAATTTCAAAATGACCCCTTTGAGAACTTTATCACAATTTTTGCATTCTCAAAAATTAATTTCTCTTCATTTTATTAAAACAGTCCTTCCCCTAGAGTGCTTTGCAATAGTAGGCATTTATTGAATAAGCATTTGTTGTTCTCTTCTTTTTAATGACTTCCTAAAACCTGGAGCCTTGGAGTCACCAAACTGCATTCAATGAAGGTGAGTTCCTTCTCCCTACTTCTGGCCTGCCCTGGTGCCATTGCTTTTCCTAAAGCATAGGCTTGCCATTTTTTTGTTATTGTTCAATCATTTCTTGATTGTGTCTGACTCTTCATGTCCCTATTTGGGGTTTTTCTTGACAGAGATTCTGGAATGGTTTGCCATTTCCTTCTCTAGCTCATTTTTACAGATGAGGAACTGAGTCAAACAGAATTAAATGACTTGCCCAGGGTCATACAATTAGTAAGTATATGAAGTTAGATTTGAACTCAGGAAAATGAGTCTTCCTGACTCCAGGCCTGGTACTCTATCCACTGTGCCATGTAGCTAAAAATTTATCCCTTTATTAATAAGCTCCAGTGACTCCTGATTATTTTCAGGATCGAATACAAAGTTCTGTCCTAGACATTTTAGGGAAAAAACCCTTACCTTTTGTCTTAGTTCTAAGAGAGAAAAATGGCAAGAGCCAGGCAACTGGGGTTAAGTGACTTGCCTAGGATCACACAGCTAGAAAGAGGTCAGATTTGAACCCAGGTCCTCCCGACTCTAGGCCTAGAGTTCTATCCACTTTGCTTCCTAGCTGACCCTGTTCTAGACTTAAAAATTTTTTTTAATTAAAAATCTTTATCTTCTGTCTTAGAATTAATAGTTCCAAGACAGAAGATCGATAAAGGGTAGGCAACAACTAAAAAGTGTCTGAGGTCAAATTTGAATCCAGAACCTTCTGTCTCTAGGACTGGCTCTTTATCCACTGAGCCCCCAAGCTGCCCCTTCTGTCCTCTTCATGCTCATGTCTTCCCTCTGAGATTATATTCCTTCTACTCTGTCTATATCTTGGGAGTATTTGTGCAGCTCTGCTTCACTTAAATCCAGTTCCCATATGAGTTGAGGTCATTGATCCTCTTTGAAACAAAGGACAAACAACACAGATCCTGTATGGACGTAGTTGTTGCATGCTATCTCCCCTTTAGAGGGTAAGCTCTTTAAGGGCAAGGCCCCCATTTTTATCTTCCTTAATATCTCCAGTTTAGTTCCTGGCACAGCAAGGATTAGCAGATGCTTGTTGACTGACAGATTGACTGACAGCTTAGCCCCACCAGGAATTCTAGCTAGTTCCTATTGCCAGTCTTCCCTGAAGTCCATGGCAGGACACTGATGCCTTCACACTACCTGGCCCTCTATGTATTGTTTGTTGTCTGTGGTACTTCCTCTGGCGCCTCCCCCATCCTCTCCCCAACACACCACATTTGGCCAATCTCCCCTGGTGTCTGGAACTTTCCCCAATTCTCTCTCTGGAAGAGATCTGTCTGGTCTCCAGCAGCTGGCTAAGCCCAGCTGGTTGTGTCCCACCATCCCCTGCATACCTCTGTTCATCCATCTGAAACCAATTTGTTCCCAGGCCAAGTTCTTTCTCTTGATCATGAGAAATCTGTCCTGTGTTAGACAGAAGGGGACTTAGAGTCCAACCGCACTCCTTTTATGGACGAGGAAACTGAGACCTAGAAAATGGAAATGACGTGTCTATGGTCACAGAGATCCTAACAGAGCCACAGTTTCCATCATGCCACCAAAATAGAATTTTCATAACTGAAAGGGGCCTCGGGGCCAGATACTCTCCTTTTAAAGATAAGCTAATAAGCCTGGAAAAGCCAAATATCCAGTTAAAGCTCACACAGTCAGGATGAGGGCTCAGCTTAGTACCCAGAGCTCCTGGCTCCTAAAACAGGGCTCTTCCCCCTACAACACATTATTCCTTATTTCTCTTTAGTTTCCTTCCCTTTTTTGCCTATTGTCTAGCTTCCTGTCAGTCAGTCTCAGGCCAAAATTTCCCAATTATGCAGGTGCACAAACTCATGTTTGTTTACACGGAATGATCAAAGGGTGACTAATGAAGTCAAAAGGGAAAGTCCAGAAAAAGTCATCTGCATCCAGCATTTCCAGGGAGAGTTAGAGTGCTGTAGTGAGCAGCATGGTGGCTTTGGAGGTGAGGCAAGGCAAGAAGCATTTAAGGGCTTACTGTGTGCAGAGATAGAAATTTATATAAGCAAAAAGCATCCCTGTCCTCCAGAGACTTGTGCTCTAATTGTGGAGGAGCTGAAAAGAGGGGTTGAGGAGGAAGAAAAATCAGGGGCACTGGGTCAAGGTCCAGAGCGTCAGAGGCATGGCTAGGTGGGAAATGAAGCGTTACTGGGTCCAGACCCCAGATGGAGACCTTGGAAGGAACTCACCAATGGGAGAAGAGGACTGGTGTGGCAGATGGTGTTCCAGGGTGGGAAGGCCAGGCATGGAGGGAAGTCGGGATGACATGAGTTCAAGGTCTACCTCTGACATGTAATGAGAGTGTGACCCTGTGAAGCAGGCTCACTCATCACAGCAGTCTGAATAAGGCTCTCTATATGAGTTTTATAATGAGAAGGAGGCTTGATCAAGTTCTCTCACCCACTCCAGTTCCCATATTTGGCAAAAATGAACCATCCAAAAGAATGATCATGTGAGGGGGCTCAGTGGAAAGAGAGCCTAGCCTGGAGTTGGGAGGACCAGGGTTCAAATCTGGCCTCAGATGCTTCCTAGCTGTGTGACCCTGGGCAAGTCACTTAACCCCCATTGCCTAGCCCTTACTGCTCTTCTGCCTTAGAACTGATTTTTAGTATCCATTCTAAGACAGGAAGTAAGAGTTCTTTTATTTAACACTTACCTTGTGCTCTCTGACCTTTTGGTGGATGGGGAAACAAGGTGGTGATCGGTGGGGTAACAAACTATCATCTATTGCCTCTATTACTGAATCTGTATTTTGGAACTAACTTTAACTCCAAGGACCATAATTGGAAGAGGTTGAGAATCATGGGATTATAATGTCCTCCAGTCTATTCAGGTTTGGCTAAGGGGAAAGGAAGAGATCAAACATTTATTAAGCACCTACTATGGCTACCATACTCCTTTGATTCTCACAATAATCCTGGTAGGTAGGTGCCATTATTATCTTCATTTTATAGTTGAGAAAACAGAGTCAAACAGAGGTTAAGTAATCTGGCCAGGATCATTCAACTAATAAGTATCTGAGGCAGGATTTGAATTTTAGCCTTTTAGACTCCAGGTCCAGGGCTCTCTCCACTGGGCCACATAGCTGTTTATGATCCCAGATGCTCTGGGAGTGTTTGGGCACAAGTGAATAGAGTCTGTCCAATTTTTATTGGAGAGATTGGGGAAAACTTTCTGGGCTAGCATTAGAGGTTTAAACAAAATAGATGGAGAACCTACTAAAATTACATTGGTATTTAAGAGATATTTAATGTGAATATGAGACTTCCCAGAGAGTTCAGACTCTAGATAGGATAACTTTAGACTGTTCTCCCAGATAAAGAGGCAACCTTCTGATTGATATAAGTGATGAAAGTGTTTGCCCTTGGAATTCTACATGTGAATGTTGTCAGATTCAGTAGGGAAGGGAGGAAGAAGAAGGAAGAGAGGTCTCAATTATTAATATAAGCATGGTTAGATACGTGTATCTATTTGTAACACTCTTCAAGGGTACCTCCCTCAACTTGAACCCACATTCAGGATTTAATCCTCTGAAGGCAGTTGCTTCCTCAGGCTCTAGGGTATCCTGTGGGTCCATGTTTCTCCTACAATAAACAAGCTCCTACCAGTATTCTTCCCCTTAACAATCTTTCTGTAAACTTAATTAGCTCATAGCAAAGGCATTTACTAAGATTGCATGGTTAAACTAGTAACTATCAAATGTTCTTCTTATTAACCTACTGTTGTTCAGTCACGTGAGTTGTGACTGACTCTTTGTGACCCCATTTGGGGTTTTCTTGGCAAATATACTGGAGTATTTTGCCATTTCCTTCTCTGGCTCATTTTACAGATGAGGAAACTGAGACTAGAGTTAAGTGACTTTCCCAGGGTCGCACAACTAGTAAATGTCTGAGGCTAGATTTGAAATCAGGGAGATGAGTCTTCCAGATTCCAGATCTGACACTTTATATTCTGTACCACCTAGCTACCCCTATGAATCTGGGTACAAGGTTTACATTTAATTCATTTTCGAATGGATCTTGCCCTCCTGCTCTGTCTTTTAGTCCTTAAACCTTTGAAGACACATTTTTCAGTCCCAGAGGATCTGTATCTGAGCCACAGAGCATCCTTTGGGTCATAGAGATCCTATCTTAATAAAAAAAAAGTTATGTTGGGGCAGCTAGGTGTCTCAGTGGATAGAGAGACAGGCCTGGAGATGGAAATCTTGGGGTTCAAATCTGACCTTAGACACTGCCTAGCTGTGTGATCCTGGACAAGTCACTTAACTCCCACTGCCTAGCCCTTACCACTTTTCTTCCTTGGAACCAATACAACTCTCCATAAATACAACATATATGGGAAGAGGAGCACAGACAGAGTACAATAATAGTAAGGAACACACAGGAAATATATTTGCCAAAGTCATTCACTCTCCTGGTACTTTAGGGAATGGAAATCCTTTCTCCTTAGGAAACCTTCTCTAAATGTTCACCTTGAACAATATATTTTGCTGGGTGAGTTCCTCAGCTTGGCTTCCAGGATCTGTTCCTCTTTGCAGCTTGAATCTGGATTTCAAGGCTGGTTCTCTTTTGAGTCTATAGTTGTCTCTTTTCTGTTGTCAGAAGTGCTGTTCCTTAGAGCCGTATCCATATCTAGCTAGAGCAATCTTTTTTTGTTTTATGAACTCCTTTGGAAGCATGGTAAAGCCTATTGATCCTTCTCAAAATGTTTTTAAATGCATAAAAGAAAATATATTGTTCCAAAATATTAATAGCAGCTTTCTTTGTGTGGAAATCAAGGAAAGTGCCATCAGTTGAGGAATGGATGAACAAGTTGTGGTTTATGATTATAATGAAATACTATTTCAGAACACCTGTTTGTATAGGCAACCGCATTTACCCAAAGGGCTGCTGGGAATGCTCTCCAATTTCCAACTATATGTTTAACATTGCATCTGCCTTGGTTTGTATGATAGTCCACTTTTCTGCCTTGGAACCAATACCATGTATTGATTCTAAGATGGAAAGTAAGGGTTTAAAAAAAAGAATCTATTCCATCAATTCTGTGGGGTGAATAAAGGCTTTCTCTTTGTCCCACAATAAGGAGAAGAGAAATAGAAACTTTCTACATGTCCCAGGAGGTAGGAGAGGAAAATACTTAAAATTATTATGAATGTATTCATATAAATCAGTTAGTCCCCCAGTAGTCTCTAAGCTTGGGGTGGCTGAGGTGACCTCTATTGTCTTTGGAGAAACACTTCAGGGATGGTAGAGTTATTCAGAAACCCATGTTCAAGGGTGGGGAAGGAAATAGGGAAGTGGGGACTACAATGGCATGAGAGATATAGAGGGCACAAAATAGAATTCTTATAGGATCTGGTCTACTCGTTTCCAATAAATGCCCAAGAGTTCAAATGACCTTCAGAGACCATTAAGTCCAATCAGTAGTGACTAACAATTTTGGTGCCTGAAGTGAGGAGAACTAAATCTGCTCTTAAATTGATATTATAAGACAAATTCCAATGGCAGTGGAGATGCCATTATTAAAGGTCCCTGCATAGACGAGCTTGCAAGGGATGGCCCATGTGGAATGGAACAATGTCATCTGATAGCATTCTCCTTTATCTTATTATTCTTGCTAGGTAGGTGTAGTGAGCTCCAGTGTTTCTAAGATGATAGAAAATGCAAACACTTTAAAAAATTTTTACAGTTTCCTTACATTCATTTTATTTACAATTGTTGCATCAACATTCCTGTGTGAGTGTAGTCTATTTTTTGTTTTTGTATTATATACTTAGTAACCACCACCACCACCAAACATTATATAGAGAAATACATGAAAAATTATGTGCAAAACCACAACTTCACATTGTTTGCAATTTGTTTAAAATATGCAAGTTAGATATGTGTGCTACTATAAACACACTCTGCTTTTGAGTTTCATTTGGATTTGTTTTACTTGGATACTTTTTTCTCTTGATTTTGTGGCTTTTTTAAGTTAAATAATTAGTTTTTGGTTTATTAAATTTAGTTATATATTGCAATGATACATTTTTGTTATTTAAACTATAAATATCACAAAATTATGGTTTTTTTTCTGAAAGTGACACATCACCTGAGTTATGCTTGGTTTTTTGAGGAATTTTGACACACCAAGCTCAAAAGGTTGCCCATCACTGCTTTAAGCCATCCACTTGGCTTAGTTGCCTTCAGATCATTAATGTCTACAATGTAGGTCCAGCACTTCAAAGCAGTATGAGAAACATAATCTACTTCACTTCTTTTTTTATAATATAATCCTTATTATTAAGGATACATGTCCATTTAGAATGTATTGCTGAGTGTGGCATATGACTTTGTTCTAAGTCATTTCTTTTTTCCCCCATTTGAATAAGCTTATTTAGTCAATTTAGAACATTATTCCTTGGTTACAATAATCATATTATTTCCCTCCCTCCCCTCCACCCACTCTTACCACAGCCAACACACAATTTCATTGGGTAATTACATGTATAATTGATCAGAACCCATTTCCATGTTGTTGTTTATACTAGGATGTTCATTTAGAGTCTAAATCTCCAACAATATGCCTTCAACCCATGTATTCAAGCAGTTGTTTTTCTTCAGTGTTTTTACTCCCATAGTGTTTCCTCTGGATGTAGATAGAGGTTTTTCTCGTAGGTGTCTCCATGTTGTCCAGGGTCATTGCATTGCCACTAATGGAGAAGTCCATTACATTCGATTGTACCATTTTCCTGGTTCTGATTCTTTCACTCTGCATCACTTCTTGGAGGTTGTTCCAGTCCCCATGAAATTCCTCCAGTTTATTATTCCTTTGAGCACAATAGTATTCCATCACCAACAGATACCACAATTTGTTCAGCCATTCCCCAACTGAAGGGCATCCCCTCATTTTTGAACTTTTTTGCCACCACAAAGAGTACAGTTATGAATATTCTTGTACAAGTCGTTTTCCTTATTATCTCTTTGGGGTACAAACCCAGCAGTGCTATGGCTGGATCAAAGGACAGACAGTCTTTTATCACCCTTTGGGTATAGTTCCAAATTGCCCTCCAGAATGGTTGGATCAATTCACAACTCCATCGGCAACGCATTAATGTCCCAATTTTGCCACATCCCCTCCAACATTCATTATTTTCCTTTGCTGTCATGTTAGCCAATCTGCTAGGTGTGGTGAGGTGATATCTCAGAGTTGTTTTGATTTGCATCTCTCTGATTATAAGAGATTTAGAACACTTTTTCATGTGCTTATTAATAGTTTTGATTTCTTTAGTTGAAAACTGCCTATCCATGTCCCTTGCCCATTTATCAATTGGAGAATGGCTTGGTTTTTTGTACAGCTGGTTTAGCTCTTTATAAATTTGAGTAATTAGACCTTTGTCAGACATTTTTGTAAGGAAAATTGTTTCCCAATTTGTTGCTTCCCTTCTAATTTTGGATGCATTGGTTTTGTTTGTACAAAACCTTTTTAATTTGATGTAATCAAAATTATTGATTTTACATTTTGTGATTTTTTCGTAGCTCTTGCTTGGTTTAAAGTCTTTCCTTTCCCAAAGATCTGACATGTATACTATTCTGTGTTCGCCTAATTTGCTTATAGTTTCCTTCTTTATATTCAGGTCATTCACTCATTCTGAGTTTAACTTGGTGTAGGGTGTGAGATGTTGATGTAAACCTAATCTCTCCCATACTGTCTTCCAATTTTCCCAGCAGTTTTTTATCAAAAAGTGGGTTTTGGTCTCAAAAACTGGGATCTTTGGGTTTATCATAGACTGTCCTGCTGAAGTCATTTACCCTAAGTCTATTCCAGTGATCCTCCTTTCTGTCTCATAGCCATTACCAAATTGTTTTGATAACCATTGCTTTATAGTATAGTTTGAGATCTGGGACTGGAAGTCCTCCTTCCTTTGCATTTTTTTTCATGATTTCCCTGGATATCCTTGATCTTCCAAATGAACTTTGTTATGTTTTTTTTCTAATTCCGCAAAGAAGTTTTTTGGTAGTTCATTGGGTATGGCACCAGATAAGTAAATTAATTTGGGTAGGATTGTCATTTTTATTATGTTAGTTCATCCCACCCATGAGCATTGATTTGTGGCTTTTTAAAAAATGTATTTATTCTCTTTTCATCTCTTCATACATTTCCTTTATTTTCTTTATATTTCCAGTATTTGTCATTTCTAATAACAATACAATCTATTACTTTCATATATCACAATCTATACAGCCATTTCTCCCATTCATTGCATTTGTGTTATTTCTAGCTATTTTGGGAAACATTCTTAAAAATCTACATTTTAGGGTCCTGTGAAAAACCCTGGTTGCTCCACCTTACTTGTGCTTTCTCAAATGCAGAACCAAGAGAAGACAGTACACGATAATAGCAATAATATATAACAATCAACTGTGGATGACAGCCATTCTCAGCAATACAATGATCTAGGAAGTTCCAAAGAACTTGGGATAAAAAAATTGTGTCCACTTCCAGAGAAAGAATTGATAGCGTCTGAATGAGATTGAAGCATTTAAAAAAAAAATCTGTATCTTCTGCTTAGAATTAATTCTAAAACAGAACAATGGTAAGGGCTAAATTACCAGGATTAAATGACTTGAGTCACACAGCCAGGAAGTGCCTGAGGCTAAATTTGAACTCAGGTCTTGTGTTCTTGACTCCAGATCCAAAACTCTATTCAATGCACCACCTAGCTGCCAGATCCTAGATTATATTTACAAACTGAGTTATTTCATTTCTATAGGTAACACCGATTTTTTAGGCACTATGGTGAAGTAGAAAGAACACTGAACTTGGGAAACCTGAATTTAAGTTCTGGCTTGGCCACTTACTAGCTTTGTGGTTATGGGCAAGTCATTTAGGTTCTCTGTGCCTATTTCCTTATCTGTAAAATAGGAGTAATTGCTGTACTTTTCCATTACTTTATAGGGTTTTATGACTATCAAATGAGAGAATCATATAAAGTACTTTGTAAAACATAAAGTGATATATAAATGTCACTTCATTATTTTTATTAGACAATAGGGAAGGAGCTAGAGGCAAAACTGGAGTAGAGTCCAGATAATTATTTTTTTTAATGTCTTAATTTAAAAAAAAAAACCTTACCTTCTATTTTAGAATCAACACTAAGTATCAATTCCAAGGCATAAGAGCAGTAAAGGTTAGGCAATGAAGGGTGGGGTGGGGCAGAGGGGAGGAGCTAAGTGACTTGCCCAAGGTCAGTTAAGAAGTGTCTGAGGCCATAATTGAACCCAGGATCTCCCATCTCTAGGCTTGGCTCTCTATCCATCTACCTAGCTGATGAGCTCAATGACCATTTGTCCATTTGTCCATTTGTCCATTTGTTCATTCCTGGAAAATGTAGAGTAGCAATGAACACTTGTTGAATGAATAAAAGACTAAATATGGTGACTATATGAAAGAATGAATGAATGAAGTGAATAAATGTATTTATGAGCAAATGACTGACTGAATGAATAAATGCCAAGAGGCATTGGTTTATAAGGGAAGGCTTAGCCATCACTGCCTCCTAGTGGAAGGGAGCAAGAAGGATTATGGAGGGAGGGAGAAATGGGTACCTTGGACCCCAGCCAGCCAAACACCCTCTATTTAGGCCCTCAAGGGAAATCTGTGGGAAGGATGAAACTATAAAGAAATCATATCCTGATAGGAGAGATGGGTCCCTCCCTCATATATAAACACACACACACACACACACACACATATGAAAACAATACATAAAACACCTACAGAAGAAAAGAAAAATGAAAAATAATGTACTGTCAGTCATTAAATCCTGTAACAGAGGGCACACTACCAAGTGAAGAAGTGATGAGGGAGGGGGAAATAGGGAGAGCTTCCTAAGTAAGTTAAAAAAATTTTTTTATTATATACATAGGAACCACCATCCAAAAAACATTCAGCTAAACAAATGCATAAAAAAGATTATGTGCTAAACCCCCAATTCCACATTTTTATAATTTGCTTGAAATATGTAAATTACATTATGTATGCTCATATAAACACCCCCTGTTTTTGAGTTACTTTTGAATTTGTTTTAGTTGGATACTTTTTTCTCTTGATTTTGTGGCCTTTAAAAATGTAATAATGATATGTATTGTTCTTATTCTCTATTCTTCTCTTTGTGTATTTTCCTTCTTTTCTTTATTCTTCCCACATTTGTCATTTCAATAACATAATAATTACCTTCAAATATCTCAATCTGTCCAGCCATTTCTCCCTATCATGGCATTTGGGTTATTTCCAGTTATTTTGTCATAATAAACAAAGTTTCCATGAATATTTTCATATAAACACAGCTTTTAACCCTTTCAATGATGACCTTAGTGAAGTAGGTAAGTTTTTAGCTGAATTTTAAAGTTGAGGAGATACAGATTTATAGAGAAATGTAAGGATGACATTGCAGGGAGGTAGACTATCTTATGGGCATACATTTTTATTTATTTATTTTATTTATTAATTTATTTAAGTTTATTAAATTTAAAGATGACACAAAATTGTGAAGGAATGGCTAACAATGGAGGACAGAGTTGGGGTATAAAAAGATTTAGAACACAAGATTAATCTAGCAAGCAATTAGATTAATTAAAAAAACCCTTACCTTCTGTCTTAGAATCACTACTGTGTATTGGTTCTAAGGCAGAAGAGCAGTAAGAGCTAGGCAATGGGGGCTAAGTGACTTGCACAGGGTCACACAGTTAGGAACTGTCTGAAGCCAAATTTGAACCCAGGACCTCCTCTAGGCCTGGCTCTCAATCCCCTGAGCTACCCAGTTACCCCCAAATTAGACTAATCTACTAAAGATTCAACCAAACAGGAATGCATGTAAGTTCTTAGAGTTTTTTTTAATCATTTGTGGGGGAAGCTGGGTAGCTCATGGATTGAGAGCCAGGCCTAGAGATGGGAAGTTCTAGGTTCAAATCTGGCCTCAGACACTTCTTAGCTATGTGACCCTGGGCAAGTCACTTAACCCCCATTGCCTAATCCTTACCACTTTTCTGCCTTGAAACCAATACCCAGTATTGATTCTAAGATGTATGCAGATGGAAAATTTATAATACCTGAGCTACATTCCCAGCATCCTTTTAAGTTACATCCTCATTTTATGTAAGGATGCTTAGGAGATAAATTTGGCTGAGACCCATGCTGTGGGGCTCTTTTCTTGGAGTTGTGCTTTTGGTAAAGTGCTGAAGATGTGAGTCTCTGGCTCTCTTTGCTCTGCTCACTTGGTAGAAAGAACTTTTTTTTCTCCAGTCCTCTCTTTTAATTATTATTAAAAATCCTACAAAAATTTTTGTAGACCACAAAGGGACTAAGAACTAGAAGAACCAGTTTTTTTTCCCTGCTGTGGTTTTCCCTCTCCCCTCTCCCCTCTCCCCCTTTCCTTCTCCCTTTTCCCTCCTGAAAACCCTTCAAAGCCTTCTCAGGTTCACTACCTACACCTGCCCACAAGGATAGTTGGGTAGCTGGGTCTTTCCCTCACAGAGGCTATTCCTGCTAACTCCTTCTGTTGTCACTGCTGCTTGCTGTTCCTCATACTGGTAAGCTTCAAATTCCCTGCCCCCAAAATCCCAGTCCAGCAGAGGGGGATTCATTTCCCCTTTTCAGGGGGTACTGGTTCTCTCTCCTAACTAAATTCTGTTCCAAAAAACTCACCCCACCCAGATTCCTATACTCTCTCTTAAAAAACAACAACAAACAAACCTCTTCCCACTCCAGCTAAAAGAAGTCCTCATGCTTCAAACAAGCCCATAATCCTTGATTTAAACCCCCTCACCCCTGCCACTAGAGGTTAATATTTATCCCTCAGTTTTTTTTTATTTCCCCCTTTTCTGCTGACCTGCAGTGCTACCTTTTTGCCCCCTAAAGGCAGAACCAATAAAAAAATATATACATATAGCAACTAAAAAAAAAACAACTATCCAATACAGCCATGCTATATCATTGTAGAGAATAAAAACAGAACAACATGATCGCTTCTCTACAAGAAAGCCTTTTGACTTTTGTCAAATTGGAAACCATTAAAGTTCCCGAATGGCTCCTTTTCCTAATGCTGCTAGGAATTCTTCTTTTCCTACTTATTAATATTAAGATGCAAAAGGCTGAAAATTGGAAAATGCAAGCAAAAATACAAGCACTAGAAATTCAATTGGAAAATTTTAAACACTCTTCACACAATCCAGTAGAAAAGGAGGATCCCATTCAAATGTCTAATTCAAATTTTTATAAGCCTGTTCCCAAACTACTCAGAGAAAAAATCCAATTTCTCTTGAAATACAGACAGATTCTTCTCATATGTCTAGAATGGAAAATATCCTCTCTCAACTCTTGGCTAATACTCCTCCTGATGCCCCTTCCTGCCCTGTCTCTCCTCCCACCCCACTGCCAATTCCAGCTCCCCAAAACCCTTGTTCCCCTACCATACATGTTCCTACTTGTACTACCTCAGTGTCCACAAAGGCACCTCCTAGAAAACCACAAGCACTGACTGATTCCTATGAATAACTTTTCCCCTTTAGGGAAGTGCCCACATTAGCATTAATTAGGGATGTCTTAATATTAAGACAACATAGACCTTTCACACTGCAGGATATTAAAGAATTTAAATGAGGTGTTCCAAGTTATGAAGATGAACCTATCCTTGTCACAAAAACGATGGCCAATATATTCTTTCATTTTGATCCTTCTTATAAGGATGTTGAACAATTGTTCCATGCCTTTTTGACAGAACGTGAGAGGGATAACATCATCTCTCATGTTAATAAGTCCCAAGGCACCAATGCACCACAATGGCAACCTGTAGATCCTCATTGGGACTATAACGATCACAATGAACATATGCAACTATAACATGCTAGAGACAGCACTTTAAAAGCAATGAGGGAATGTTCAGAAAGACCTCATGGTTGGACTAAATTTGAATGCTTGAAACAATCTGATGATGAGACACCCTCCCAATTTATGGATAGGCTCATTGACCTGGGTAGGTAGGTACCTAGACCATGATAATTCTACAGAAAGTGGTATTAGACATATAAAAAGATATTTTGTAAACAACTGTTCCACAATACTCCAAGAATTTTTAAAACAAATTGCCCAAAGTGTCCTGAAATGGGCATTGATGAGTTAAGGTGAACTGCTGCTTATGTCTTCAAAGGCAATAAAGAAAAACAAAAACAAAACAAAAACAAAAACTAATGATCTACTAGAAAAGATCCAGAAAGAATTAAAATCTTTAATATAAAGAATTGATAAACAAGAAAACTGGCATGATACTCAACCAATGCTACTTGCCCCTCTCCAAGAACCTAATTATCAATCCTTTACTTGCCACTTCTGTGGAAAGAAGGGTCACATAATGATGAATTGTAGAAATTTCTTCCAAGCAATCAGAACCAATAATCAATGGAATAATGGTTATAGAGATTTTAATTACAACAATGAATTTAGAAATTGTAATTTTAGAACTGATAGCTTTTCTAGAAATTTAAACCAAATAACTGATAACTCAAACCAAATGACCCTCAACAGTATATTTTAAATGGAGCTCATCCCAAACTAATTAGGGTGCTTATGCCCCTCGGGGGGGAACCCAAGGAAATACCCAAAGATTATCAAGGTGTGTGTGTGTGGGGGGGTTGGGACACAAGAATCAAAGATTTTAACCTTTGATTTTCCAGACCCTGATGTCTTACTACCTGTTATACCTTTTCATTGCCCCCCCCCCATGTGACTTTAAAGATTGGTAATACTTATTATGACTGTCATCTGGACACAGGACCCTCAAGGTCTGTATTGAGGATCACACCTGATTTGGATTGCAATTCCATCTGTTCAATAAATGTAGTGGGGATATCAGGTACACCCCTAAAGATTCCAAAGCTTTCCCCAAAAATGGTCTCTGTAGGACACTTGTCAGTGGAGCATTCTTTCCTCTTGATGCCTGGCTCCCCTATAAATCTTCTGGGGGGAGATTTACTATGTAAACTGAGAGCAACGATAAGTTGCTCTCCTAATGACTCTATCTCATTAGAGTTGCAAGAGGAAACCTTAACTTTGCTCCAGGTCCTTCTTTTGACAACTTAGGACATACAGGAACCTCTTCCTTTTCAAATCCCAAATGATATACCTGAGCCTTTCTGGGCCACATCATCTTCTCATGTTGGCCTACTTAAATTGGCCATCCCTGTCCAAATTAAAACAAAATCTAGCCCACCTCCTTTGATTCCTCAGTACCCTCTCTCAAAGGAGGCAACTGAGAGCATTACACTGGTAATAAATTGTTTAATTGACCAAGGCATCATAATTCCCTGTAAATCTGGATATAATACTGCCATCCTCCCTGTTAAGAAATCAAAATTGGGGCCCAATGGCAAGCATCTCTATCAATTTGTCCAGAATTTGAGCGTGGTTAACAATTATGTTATATAGAGACACCCTGTAGTTTCCAATATAAACACTATTATTTCTTCTATTCCTAGCACAGCTACATACTTTACTCTAGTAGACTTGTGCTCCATTTTTTTTTTCTATACCCATAAATGAAAATTCCAGGCATATCTTTGCTTTAGAATGGAAGGGTTCACAATGGACTTGGACCCATTTACCCCCAAGGTTTCTTGGACAGCCCTACATTTTTTACACAATTCTTAACTGTTGATGCCATTAATTTTAAATATAGCCATTTAATACAATATATGGACAATTTACTCTTGGCATCACCTAATGCTGAAGCATGCCAAGAGGACAGAAAATACCTACTTTTGGAACTACATAAGAGAGGTCACAAAGTTCAGTGATGTCTCCCCAAAGTATAAAATTTAGGTTTTATTTTAACTTCTGGGTCCCATCTTATTTCTCCTAAATGTATTGAAAGTATCTAAAAATTAAGTGCTCCTACCACTAAAAAGCAATTGAGGGTGATTCTTGGAGCAACAGGAGTTTGTAGGCAGTGGATCCCTTCCTATGGAGAAATCACTAAGCCCCTTGTATCACTCACAAACAATCCAGTCCCTGAACCACTTAAATTGGAAAAGGAACATCTGGTAGCTCTTTCAAATCTAAAATAGGCTATCTTGTCTGCCCTTGCTCTAGGCATCCCAAATTACAACAAACCATTCACCTTATATGTCCATGAACAGAGAGGTAAGACTTTAAAAAAATAATAAATTGCATTTGCATGGAGTGGAGAAATTATAGTAAAATTATTTAAAAATTAATTCTTTAATGGATATAATTGATACTCTGGTCCCTCTATGGTTTTAGAGAATAGTTTTCAGGACTAAGAAGCTAACAGTCCTGCTGTCATCTATCTTAGCTGGGTCACATCTAGAGTATTTAATTCTGGGTGCTATCTTTTTGGAAGGGCTGTGACAAGTTGGAGAGTGTATGGTCAGTTAGATCAGTCAACAGTCATTAAATGCTTATTATGTGCTGAGCACTGTGCTTGATGCTTGGGATTCAATGAAAGTCAAAAACAGACAGAGGAGAACCAAATAAATGGGGAGAGACCATGAGTACATATTATATGATAAGCCAAAGGAACAATCATAGTCATAAAGATTAGTTAGAGGAATTGAAGATGTTGGACGTGGAGGAAAAAAAGGCTTATTGGGAGACATGTTAGCTGAGTTTGAAGAGCTGTCTTGGGGAAGAAGTATTGAAATTGTTCTGCCTGGCCCCAAATTCTAATGGGTGGTAGTTGCAAAGAAGCAAATTTAGGGTTGCTGTAAGAGAAAACTTCCCACCAATTAGAGCTACTCAAAAGTGAGATAGTTTAAAAAAAAAAAGAAAAAGCTCTTTTCTTCCCTCTTAGAATCAATACTGTATAATGGTTCCAAGACAGAAGAGTGGTAAGAGTTATGCAATGGAGGTTAAGTGACTTGCCCAGGATCACACAGTTAGGAAGTATCTGAGGCTAGATTTGAACCTAGCACCTCCCATCTAGGACCAAGCCTAGAGGCGTGGCTCTCAATTCACTAGGTCACCCAGCTACCCAGAGTAGAGTGGTTTTCAAGTAGAGATAGAATGATAATTCATTGAGAATGTCATAGAGTAAATTCCTGTGTACATATTGATTAGATTAAAAGTCTCTTCTGCCTGTTTGCCAGGGCAGTGTATTCACACTGCCTCTCTGAAAGTGCCTTTGATGACAAATCAAAGGAACAAATTCCCATCTTTTGCTGCTCCTCTGTAGATTACAGGTCTATACTGCAGTTTCCTCCTCTGAAAATGGGGCAGAAACTCCTTAGAGTCACTGCTGCCCTGAGACTGGGGGAAGAATGAAGCCCCAGAGGTGAAAGTTGAGCAGGAAGTTGCCTTGTTATTGTTATGATGACAAAATATACATTGATGTGGCCACTTCCTTCCACCTGAGGCTTCTAACCAAATTAGATTTGTCTCTGTCTCCACCATTTGGTTGGCGCAGCCTTTGGGTTTCCCAGATTCTACTGAGATCTCTCTAAATGAGTCAGTGGTGGCCCATTGCCCAGCTTTTTAGTTAGCGACAATATTCTCTTCTCTCCTCTGCCCTGCCACAGACTCTAAAATGTTCACACCTGCAGCCTCTGTGCTCATGGGTACACTCAAAGCCTAAATATACTCACTATAACTGGATACTCAAGTCTCTACATGCTGGGGCTAGTATTGCTGTGGACTACAAGGTCTCATAGGCTCTGTTATCTGCAAGGCAGAAGAGCAAGGTTCCAGAATTCTGGAGAGTGACAGGGCAGTTTGTTTCTTCTGAGAAAGATAGTTAAGCAGCCAGGAGTTGAGCTTCAGTCTAGTTCTTCTGGGGTGGACCTAGAGAATTAGATATTCTCTATCCTGTGGCCTTCCTTGTGACCAGCTTATCCCCGTGAATCCGGTTGATGCTGAGAGTGATTCCCAACAGAGCTGTTCAAGACCCCAGAGGACAACTGTCAGTGAGACCTTTCCTTTGAACCCTGTTCCTGCTACCTTCAATTCCTTCTCACTTTTATGTATTATCTAAGGGGATTTAATTTAACTAGTTGTAGGAAGTAGATTTGTGGGTGGAGAAGTATTAGAGAGTGTAGGTTAACAACTTGATTTTGGTTTTAGATAGATCATCCCAATTCCCTTCCCTTCCTTCCCTTATCTTAAAAGAAATTATTAATTTTAGTTATGGTTATATTTACATATATTATTTAAGTATAGTTATTTCAGATCCAAGGAAGGGACTCACTAGTCTGAGCCCCTTAATTCAAGTCCAAGTCCACTGAGACCTAGAAAGATTGTGATTTGTTCATGCAAGGAAGTAGCTCACACAGAATTCAAACTCAGGTCCCCTGACTCCGAAGTCAGTGTTCATTTCACTGTGCCACACCAGCCTTATGATTCTAAAAACTAGATATTATCTAATAACTATTAACAAATCAGTTGGCTGTGTCTAAATACCTCTCACTGTCTAGTTGTCTGCAAATCTAACTGATAACTTCTGTCCCTCCGTTAAATAAAAATAAAGATACTTACTGATACTTGTAAATGCTCTAAGTTTGCAGAGCTCTTCCCACTTAACAACCCTTTAAGGTTGGTCGTGCAAGTGTTATAGCTCCATTTTACAGATAAAAAATGAGGTTCAGAGAAGTTACATGATTTGTCTAGGAACACATGATCAGGAACATAAATGTGCTCATCGTCCCTCAGGAGCCCATTTAAACCATGAGTTCCATTTCTTTTAGACTCCTTTGCTGATTGTTATATATTAGCCAGATGCCTGACTTTAACTGGAACTTCCCAATGTGGATACCTTTGCATGCACGCAGCAGTGGGAATTTCCATAGCCAGACACCTGGGTTACGATGTAAGTTATTGTTTACATAATTAGTAATTCATACTAAAGAAGTTATACAAGCCACTAATGAATAAGGTAAAGAACAGAAAGAATAGGGGCACATTGGATAGAGAGCCAGGTCTAACTAGGGTCAGGAGTACCTGGGTTCAAATTTGTCCCCTGACTCTGTATGATCATGGGCAAGTCATTTAACCCCTGTTGCCAGCCTTTACTGCATTTTTTTTTTTGCCTTAGATTCAATATTTAGTATCAATTCTGAGTCAGAAGGTTTAGGAAAAAAAGTAGAAATACAAGACTAGAACATACCTAAGTTTTTCATTAACCCTGTTTGCCTCAGTTTCCCCTGTTTGTAGTGGAAAGAGAAATGACCTCAAACTCAGAAGAGTCGCATTCACTACGTCATGCTTAGGTCATGTACTTTGCATACTAACATTTTTACTTAGTGATTTATGGCTCTATGTCTTCCTGAAGGAAGGTTTCCAGGAGAGTGCCTCAAGGCTCTGCTCTTGGCATCCTATCTTGCTCAATGTATTTATGAGTGACTGGAAGAAATAGTTTACCCAACTGACAGCAAATTAAGATTCTCAAGGAACTCCACAAGTTAGAACTCTGGACTGACGCCATCAAGATGAAACAACTTAAGGTAAAAAATTTTAAATCCTGAACTTTAAAAAAATCAACTGAATAAATAGAAGGGAAAGGGGGATATACAAAGGAGTAGGTATGGCTGTTGCTTAGAGTAGATGGGTTGATTATAATTGACAATGGAGAGAAGACAGTGTCGGTCAGCTCTTGTCCTAAATCTGTTTTTATTGTTTGTTTGTTTGTTTTGGGGTTTTTTTTGCCAATGAAATGATCTTAAGATTGGAAAGAACTGAACAATATTTCAGAGATTTGACTGCCACACAGAGTAAGCAGAAATGTGAGAAGGATCATCTTTAATGAATTCAGGCCACCTACCCCAGGTGAACTTCATGTTCAGTTTCTGAAGGGACCACCAGATATAATAGCCAAGCCAGTCAAAGATATTTGCAAAATCAGAGAGAATAGGAAAGGTGCCATAACACTGGGGATGGTCTAATATTCTCATTTTCAGAAAAGGGAAGCGAACAGTCTATAAACTGTAGGCCTGTGAATTTGGCTTTGATTCTTGGGAAAATTCCAATGTGGAGCAACGGATAGAGTATCAGGCCAGGGGTCAGGAAGACCTGAGTTCAAATGTAGCCTCGGGCACTTACTTGCTGTGTTATTCAGGGCAAGTGACTAAACCCTGTTTGCCTCAGTTTCCTCATCACTGAGGAAAATAATAACACTGACATTGTAGGGTTATAGAAAGAACCAAATGAGATTATATTTGTTCAGTGCTACAGACATGTTTGAGATGATATGATGATGATGGATTTAGAATATAGCAGGTACTACAAAAGTATTAGCTATTGTTATAATGTTATTATTACTAAAGTGATGCTGACTGAGTAGCTAGAAAAGGAAGTGGTGATTACCAAGAGCCTGCAAGGCTTCATTTAGAACATGTTGACTAACCACATTTCCTTTTTTTTTCTGCCAGGGGTTACTAACCAGGTAGATTAGGGGAAATGTTATATCTACAGCTTATCTAAATTTAAGCAAATAACAGTTAGGTTACTATAACAGTAGGTTATTATGAGGAAAAAATGAGATGATATTTGTAAAGTACTTTGCACCTCTTAAAGCACCTTGGAAATGCTAGCTATTATTGTTATTGATGATTTTATTATTTATTCTTAAGGATATTGATAAGATGTAAAATAAATTTTATTACTTATTCTTAAGGATATTGATAAGATGTAGAGTTTCCAGAACAGGGTCACCAGGATGGCCAAAGTCAGTGAGGTGATGCCATGTGAAGATCATTTAAAGGTTCTGAGGATGTGAAGCCTAGAGATGAGGAGATTTAGGTGAGATATGATAGCTGTCTAAGTATTTGAATGGTTGTCCATGGAAAAAGAAGTCAACATACTCAGAAGATACAAATAGAGGCAATGGGCATAAGTTACAGAGGCAAGAGAGGTGCTAATCCCTGTGATCTGCAAACTGTGGAAGAGGCATGAAGGAAGAGAGAAAGTCAAGCATGCAAAACAAAGTAAAGGACCTCGTCTGTCAATCAAGGTGAACATTCCAAATAGAATGTTCCCAGGAAAGTCAGTTGGAGAGTCAAGACAGGCTGAAGGGGGAAGAAGCTCTGAACTGATCCCCTGTTAGCTTCTGTCCTAGGCTGAAGGACCCTTGGAGGGCTGCTGGAATTAGGCTGAGAAGAAAGTAACTTTTGTTGGTGGCTTAGAATGTGAAGAACTGATTATATATTTGAGATTTGAGTTTGAAGGAAGAAGAAAGAAGATTAAACAGCTATCCTCCCATCTCCTTGACAGACTTGTGTCACAGTTGTGACAGGACTGACATTTCTCAAAATCTTCCTAATCCTCCTTATAGACTAGGGACAATCCTATCCCTCTCACCTCATCTTCCATTCTGTCTTCCCCAATAAACCTCCTTACTTGAGAAAGAGAACAAGAGTATCTTCTCTAACCCTCACAGTTCACCCTTGAATTACTTAGAAGGGTGGCTGACTAACAGGGGGGAGGAGAAGGGAGGCAGGAGGGCGTGGGTGGAAAACTGGGAGGTGAAGCGTGGAGGGTAGGAAATATCTTGATCTATTAGGCATCAGTAGTGATCAATAGGCAACCCCAGAGTATCCCCTTTAGTAGTATCTCTCTATCTCTCAGAAGTATCTCTATCTCCATTACAACTAGGTACCCTCAGGTTTTCCCCTAGTATCTCTCTAGTCAAGCCAGAGTATCTCATTTATTACAAATAGAAATATCTCCTCAGTATCCTTTTTATTATAAAACTCAGATTACATTTAGAATACTGTGTTTAGTATTGGGTGCCACATTTCAGATGGATATTGACAACCTGGAAAGTGTCTAGAAGAGGATGTTAAAGATGGTCAGGGGGATGAAAAGCATCTCATATGAGGACAAGTTTCATCATCCTTTAAAGGTTCACCTTCATTGATCCTGTGATCTTTTGAAATGGGATGTTTAGGATGAAGAAGAGGAGGTTTTGGGGAGGGGGATATGAGAGCTGTCATTAAGCATTTGAAGGACTGACTTATGACTTAGCATAGTTACAAAGTCAAAAAAGAATCACGGGAAAGATTAGAATTGAGGACATTTTTTACATTGGGGGGAAGAAAGAGAAGAAGGAGAAGCAGAAAAAGAAGAAGCAGAAGGAGGGAGTGGAGGAGGAGGAAGAAGAAGGAGAAGAGGAGGAGGAGAGAGGAAGGGAGAAAGAAAAAAGAAAGCAGAAAGTAAGAAAGAGAGAGAGAGAAAGCAAGAAAGCAAGGAAGTAAGAAAGGGAGGAGGAAGAAAGAGGAGGCAGCCTAGGAAATAGTCCTTTCTTTCAAGGATGTTCTGCTGGGAACTGTATTATAAGGAGGTTAAGTTGTACCAGAGGGGTTAAGACTTTCAGTATTGAGAGGGGGAAAGAGTGGAGACCTCCCTTTTACAATAGCGGGATACAGGGGAGACAGTTGATGTTTAGGGTTGGCTCAGAAAGAGGAGAGGGGTTTTGAAGATTTTCCCCCTTTTGCCTTCCCTCCTTAGCTAAAACTGCTCTACCCAATTCATTCTTGTCCCTCTTGTCCCCCCTCCACTACTCAGGACCAAAGGGTCTCCCCTTGGTCTGTTCACTCACACTCAGCTTGGGGAACAGATAACTTTTAATGTCAATTCAAACAGGTAATACAAAAGGAATAATGGGTAGGGAAGAAAAGGAATATAGGAAAAAAGGGGTCCCTGTCTCTATCTAAACCCTTTTTCTCCCTCCTCAAGTTTGGGGGAACTCGGGTTTTGGCAGCCTGAGCTCCCTGAGAGAAAGTCAGGTTGACTCACCCTGGCTTTGGTCACTTGGCCACAGTTCAGACTCAGGACAACAGGAGCTGAGGTAAAATCTGCTCAGGTTTCTCTTCAGAAAGTCCCTTCAATTGGGAAGTGTTGGGGGGAAAGATTTCCAGTCACCAGCAGGAAAAGTGGGTAACCCTCAGGAGAAAGTCTTTTCCCACCTTCTGTCTTCAGCTTCTCTAGACTGAGAGTGACCAACTCCTCTCCCAGCCAGAGTCTTCTCCTCCTCAAGATTCCAATCCCTTGGGGCCCCTCCCCCATCGAGGTGATCAATTTCACACACTGCAGCCTGGTACTTTTTCTTTAGTGCCAGCCTCTGTCACAGAACAGGATGGATTATAACATATACACAAATAAGCAAGTTCACTGAATGTGAACAAAGTCATTTCCAAATGGAGAGCTAGTCTGGAAAGACTGGAAAATCTCCTATGAAGTCTAGCTGTGTTTTGAAAGAAGCTGATACTATGAGGTGAGAATGAAGGAGAGCATTCTAGACATAGAGGAGCATAATATAAAGGCACACAGGTGGGAAATGAAATGTTGTAAAAGGGAAATAGCTAATTGATTAGTATGATTGGAAGGGAGAGTGAATAAAGGGAATTAAGATGCTATAGGAGGAGAAGACAATACCACTGTGAACAACGAGGAAAAGAGGATGCTATGATGCCAATATCTAAACTACGTGACTAGGGCTGAGCCAGACAGAACCAATGCAAAGTGACTCTACCCAGTGACTTGCAGAGATAGAACTCATGATCTTTTCATTCTTTCATCATCTACCTCTTTCCTGAACCTTTTTGTTCTTTAGAATAGTTAGCTTAGTAGCAAAATAGAGAGTGCTAGGCCTGGAGTCAAGAGTACTTGAGTTTATGTTTTGCCTCAGACATTTTATTAGTTGTGTGACCCTTAGCAAAACATTTAACCCCTATTTCCTTCATTTTCCTCCACTACAAAATGGAAATAATAATAGTATTTAACTCCTAGGGTTGCCATGTGGATCAAATGATATTATGATAATTTGTTTGCTATTGCTTTGTGTATATATTTGTGTGTCCTGGGATATATGCAACCTAGAAAGAAGAAAACAGTGAGCAAGATATTCAGGGGGACACAAATAGAATTAAATATTTATGAGAGGTATTTTCTGGCAAAATTAAGGACTTGGAGCAACAAGAGAGTTTTTATTTTAGTTTTTAAAATTCCCTACCTGGGCAGCTAGGTAGCTCAGTGGATTGAGAGCCAGGCCTAGAGATGGGAGTTCCTAGGTTCAAATCTGACCTCAGACACTTCCCAGCTGGGTGACTCTGGGAAAGTCACTGAACACCCATTACATAGCCTTTACTGATCTTCTGCCTTGGAACCAATACACAGTGTTGATTCCAAGAAGGAAGGTAAGGGTTTAAAAACAAAAAACAAAAACAACAAAAAAATAAAATTCTCTACCTTCTGTCTTAGAATTGACACTAAGTATTGGTTCCAAGGCAGAAGAGCAGTAAAGGCGAGGCAACTGGGGTTAAGTGACTTGCCCAGGATCACACAGCAACCGTTCCCCCAACCTGGTTTTCTTAACTACCCCTTAGAGAGATTTTGTTAATTCACTCATGCCAATTTCCCCTAAAGTGGAGAAAACCCAAGTGAATATAAATCATTACTTAGATATAAAACAAGATTCAGGACCCTTGGGGAGGAGGGTAATTGTAAGTGAGTTAGAGATGGCTTTTTGAGGTGGTCTCTCAAACACCTCACATTTCCCTTTGTTTCACATCACCACCTTTAAGTTTAAATAAACTTTATCTTCTGATGGATGGAGTGAGGGTATTTACTAAACAGGAAGCCATGCCTGAATAGAAGGCCATTCCTAAATGAAGGATCAGCAATGAGTAGTGCCACCCAAAGGTGGGAGCCATCCACGGGACAGATGGGGGAGGGGGGAGAAGGGACATAACTCTTCTCCCAAATTTTCCTTGTGAGGCTTTTACTCCTAGCCAGTACATACTATGATAGTGCCATCTACAGACAAGAAGTAGAACTACAAGCATGGTCCAGTTTCCTGCCTCTCTCAAATAGCTCCAGTTCCCAGAGTGCATTATCGAGCTCACACAGCTCACAGTTTTATGATGTCTTTTCTTGCTGCCATTCCTGGGGGTTCTTGTATTGATAGGATACCTTCTAGTTGATAGCTTGGAGTAATATCGAGATTCAGAGGGGAGATTTATCTCCCTATATCCCCTTGATATTTTGGCCTGCCCAATCACTGCAACACATCCATTATGGGGTTCATCTATACTATGCTCAATGTGGGTATGGGGAACCCCAGAAATGTGACCAAAGGAATCTAAATGATGATACTGGGGAGGAGAAGGAAACTTGAAGAATCTGGATGTGAATTTTAAACCTGTTCAGACTCCATTTCCTTATTGATGTTAACTGTTTCAGTTTATTCCCCTCCAAATAGTGAAGAAATCTCTATAATGCAGCTATCAGAATTGAAGAAAAGGCCTCTTGGATCCATTGCTCACATGTAAAGAGAGCACCTTCTATAGATAATGAGTGATTCTATCGTATCATGCTTATTATAGTTCCTGATTATTTTAAGATTTAATTTTGTTTTTTAAGTTCACATATTGGTCGAATCTAATATATTCTCTTACACTATATCATTTTAAGCTACGGTGTTTTGGCCATTAGCTATATGTTCTGTTACATTGTCTTTATTTGTACCCTCCCCCTATGACTGGACTGGAGATAATGCCGTTATAAAAGTCCATAAACAACTTGGGCAAACCCTTTTCCATGGCAAAACCATAGGTCCTTATGGATGCTGGGTTTGTCACCAAATCCATCAAGGTCACATGTTGCCTAAACAGTCTTTTGTTCCTTTTTGCCTTTGTTAATTGTCACATAGGTGATGATGGATGGACTCCAGCAAACTGGTTACAACCTGTATACAACCTTTGGAGAATTTAATGACCTAAAAATTTCAATTGATTTTAAGAGGTCTTCAGAAGTGATTTTCAGATATCTAGGAGCACCACTACCTCTGACTGATCATTTGCCTACCTTTGACTTGTGTATAACAAGAGGTAAGGGTCCATTTAGTAGTTGAAGTGAACTGTAATAGCACCATTGTATTCCCCACCTCCACATTTATAAAAATGTAATGGATGAGACATCAGAAGTGATTTTCACTATTGTATTCCTCGCCTCCACATTACAATGGATGGGACATATAAATACATGCCTTTTATGGCTGTTACAATCTCATACCAGAGGAGGGAGGTTATCCAAGGGGATTGGTTACCTTGTGATGGGTTATAATCTCATCCAGGAAGTGGGAAGGATTTTCCAGGGTGCTTGGTAACTCCTGGATGGCTCCTGGAGAGAGAATTTCCCATGAAGCTTAGTGGCTCCTGGATGGTTTTTATATTTGTAACTCTTCATCTTACTCTATCCTTCCACCAGAATGATCTAGATTCTTGATGACATTTTAGACCCAAAAAGTTTTCATCAGCAGTATAGAGGGATTTTTTCTGGGCTCTCCTGCAAAATTTTAGAATGATGGCAGTAAAAGAATTTGCTAGAAGTATCTCAACTAAGGTTGAAAAATTGCCTAGATCTGGAGAACTCGTGACAAATATCCATAAGCTTCTAAGATTTTAAAATGTCGCGCAGCAAATGGCTATAAAGACTCTTGTGAATCCTAATGATAGTGGGTTTGTTTGCTATTGTTATTAAATGGGCTCTTTTGATTTGGGGAATTTTGGTACTTCTTTGAATGTGCATAAGCTGCTGTACTACTGTTTTAAAAAGCTGTTACTTGGTGAAAATCATGTGCACTCACACTGTGGATCAAGGCCAAGTTAATAAAGGAAATGGATCTCATTTTGGGGTGAGAAACTTTTGTGTTGTGCTTCTTCTTTGCTAACATAGTGTTTCATGGAATGTGAACTATACATTTTTTATTTTAAAAAAATTTATTATTGTTTTTCCTTGTATGTGCAATAGAGTATTTAAGTTTTCTTTTTTCTCTCATTTTTTTTGTACTTGAAGCACATGTTACCAATATTAATGGATTTTTGATTTTGTACTAATATAAGTTTAAAATGTCCATTAGCCCTAATGTCAATGCATACCCAAAAGCAAATGGAAACCTGCCATTGGTTGTTAAATATTATAGGTCTTTGATATATGATTGTGTCTGATTCCAGGAGAAGGGATCACAAAAGAGACACTATACAATGCCAAGGAGTACAAAGTTAACCTGCACAGTAACTAGGAGCACAAGGTCAAGGAGACCAATCAATCCTGGTGGGATTGATGAGATTCTGTGCCAAGACAGGAGATTTGAACTTATTTTGGGGTTCAAGGAAGTGGCTGTTTGACAAACAGACTCAGGCCATAAACAGCAAGGATACAATAGCACTTAGGTTTTCTGGATGTGAAGCAGTCATCTCCTCTCCAAATGCAAACTCTTTTAGTCAGCAGCAGGGTGACTGACTAACAAGGGCCTTCAGACATCCAGAAGCCCAAATTCCATGTGGTGACCAATAAGCTAAGGAAAATAGGGGCCAATCAAATCTTAGAGTCAACTTTGTTGCCTTTTAGGGAAAATTAATCTCTTTTGAAAGGAAAAAATTGTTCTGCTGCTATCACAACCTAAGAGCTCTGGATTTGAGATCCAATATTCCCAGGAGTTTACATTTTGGGTCTCTTTCATGAAAGGAGCAGTGGATTCTTTCTATTCTCACTTAGTTCTCTCATGTATTAGTTAAATCACTGCATATTATTTGCATGTTGTATATTACTCAGAGTTAAGGCTTTTGGATAGTAAAAAATTCTTAGATGATCTCTCCTTGATCTCTTTTCCAAGTAAGGTGTTTTTTATACATGATACCACATTTCTGTCATTTCTTCTGTCTTTCAATTTTGTTTTAACATGCCTTGGTGCCTCATGGAATCACTGATTTCTGATTAAACCTTTAGGAGGGTTTTTTACTTCTGAGACTAAGCTATGTCTTCTTCCCATTCTTTCCTCTAGAGCAATCATTTTGTAACTCTTGCTTCATTTCGTCCAGGAATACCCTAGTAGAGGTTTGTGGCTTTCTTTGGCCTTTTGTTTGAAGATGTCAAGAAGATACTCTTTTCTAGGTTTCTATCTGAAGCATCACTTAATTCATAGTATTTCTTTGTCATCAGTGTTATCTTACATATTACTGTTTTCTAACCTAACTTCCTGAAGAGAAACACTGTATCAGGTCAAGGCCTTCTGGAAAGAAGACCTTCTTTGTTAACTATAGATTCACCTGGGGTTCTTTAGGGATGACAGGAACACCTTGTGGCAGGTAGTACAGGCCGCAAGGAAGCATTGGCCACAGAGATCTGATCACTGCCATTACTGCTGTCTAAGCCCCAAAGGTTTGACTTTGGTTTGGGATCAGAGTGATATAGATATTCCAGCCTCCACTGGTTTGTGACAAAAATTCTAAGAGACTGGCTTGTGGTTAAGAAAACCAATTTATTGATTAGGCTAGCAATAATCAATAAACTAAGGGTTAATGATCCTCTTGGTAATCAAAGACCAGGAAATCCCCTCATATAGTTTTCTAAATACAATTTGGAGAGCTCATTATTCAGCCACTCCCTTAGACATCTATTGACACCTCTATTTGGTGACTAGAAAATGGAAGTGGCCCATCAATCCTTCTCTATCCTCTGGGTGATGGTAGTTTTCATTGTAATTAATTAGCCCTAGCATTTAATGACTAAGAGGAAAAATCGAGTTTTGCCTGGTCAGGATTGCCCTTCTGTAATATTTCTTGATGAGTAAAAAGATTTGGTTTTGCTTCAGACAGATTCTCCCAGCTTAAACTAGTTTTTATTTAGGTAAGCAAAATGAACCCATAATCTCCCCTTTTTATCCATCATGCTTTAGGATGGAACATTTCTTGAAGTTCCTGGGGAAAAGGGAATGAGGGATAAGTTGGTGCCTCAATTTGGGACTCAGGAATAGAAATAATTCAATATATTAAACATGAATCTTTTCAGGTTTGACTCTAGTCTGGGTTTCCATAACCTTGCCCACGGCACATAGCTCATGCTTCCCTGACTCTACGCTGGCCCAAGCTCTAGGGTAGAAGTCCCCAAACTTTTTACATAAGGGACCAGTTCACTGTCCCTCAGACCAGTTGGAGGGCTAGACTATTTAAAAAAACTATGAACAAATCCCTTTGCACACTGCACATATCTTATTTTAAAGTAAAAAAAAATACAAATCATGAACAAATACAATATTTAAAATAAAGAACAACTAAATTTAAATCAACAAACTGACCGGTATTTTAATGAGAACTAAGGGCCTGCTTTTGACTAATGAGATGGTCAATGTCCAGGGTTCCAAATTTGTCACTGCTAGCTGTAACAAGTGATGCAAGTGTGCATCAGTTATCTAGATCTGGTTGGAGATTTCAGATGTTTCATTCTGGAAAAAGTCTGTTCACAGACATAAGTGCTGCCAAAGATGGTTGCCATTTTGAGTGCATGTTTCCTGAGATTAGGATATGCCTCAATGGGGAAAGATGCATAGAAATTAGGCAAGCTGCTTGACTTGCATGCATCTTTCAGAGAGTCACAATTCTGTAGTTCAGCCAGTTCCATTTGTTAAATTGTATCCACATTTTCAATGTCAATAGAAAATGAGTTACAGAAAAGCTGTATGTCCTGTTCATGGAGATGAAGCTCTTTAAATCTGAATTGGAACTCCTTTTGCAACTTTTCCAGTGAATCCACACATGTTTCTTTTGGGAATGCAATCAAGGGTTTTTCCGTTAACAGATTTTGAGATAAGGGGAGATGGTAGAAATTGTCCTCTTTTTTGTTTGTTTGAAAAGGAGGCCTAATTTTACTTCAAATGCTTCCACATGTGATTGCATATCACAGATGAGCTTCCCTTTTTCTTGAAGTTGCACATTGAAACTGTTGAGTAGCTCTGTTACATCTGTCAGAAAGGCGAGGTGCCATTTCCATTCTGCATCATTGAGCTCTGGTACTTCTTTGTTTTTTGAAAGTATAAAAGCCTGCAATCCTTTCCATGATAACTGGAACACAGCCTGCTTTATCATCATGATTTTATTTATATTTACAGTCGTCTCTCTGATGCTCCTGGCCTTCACTTATGAGGTGCCCAACTGCTGCTGCTGAATTTTGTTTTGAGCCTGATGACCCTCCCTGCTCAAGCTTAGCTTTCTTCTTCTTTGATGATGATGTTGACTCAGAAAGTGTTGGACATTTTTCTACAGAAGGATTGGAGAGGGCTCGTTTCTTGAACAGCTCCCGCTCTTTTAATAAGCTTGGATCTATAATCTATAAACTGTTAAGCTGTGTGAGGGGAGGAGGAGGGGCAGGAGCTGCCTTGCTGGGGCCCATCGCCACTGCCTCACTCCACCCTGGCCTGGCCCCGGCCCTTTGCTTTGTGTTAGCACCTGCACTCGCCTGTTCGCTTGGCCATCCACCATGGATCCTCCGCCTCAGGATCCTGGTATCTAGATTCAGACCTCGGAAGGGACAACACAAACCCAGGGCTCAGAAGCCACTTCCTGCTCTGGGGGCTGGGCAAAGAAGCAGGCAACCCTCTTTCTCTTTTATCTCTTATCCCCAAATTATTGTAATTTCTCCTTTAAAAATACAATATTGTATGTACCTCTAGTTAAAGATATTTAGAGATATAAGTTGGTTATGTGTATTGATTCATTGGGGAAACTAGGCATGTAAATCTGGGAAATTTCTACATGTTCACTTCCTAATGGAATCACAGGGGGATTGTGTAATTAGAATTTTGCTCCCCAAGTCTCTAAATTCCAGCTTCCCATGGTCCTTCTCATATTACATACTAATGTAGGGAAGATATGAGTTGTGTGTAGTTCTGCCCTCAAACTCGCTTTTTCCTGGGAACACAGTTTGAGTGCCAAGCAGGAGAATTTCACTCAAGTAGCTTTTACTCAGGCTTTTACTTTTATTCTTTTATTTCTTATATTCCAAGTGATTATTAATAAACAATAAAATATAATACTTGTAGTTATTAGATATTAATTTTAATCTTACACAGGTAGCTAAGTGATGCGGTGGGTAGAGGGCAGGGTTTGGAGTCAGGAAGACTCATCTTTCAAGTTCAAATCTGGCCACAGACACTAACTAGCAATGTATTCGTGGGCAAGTCACTTAACCCTGTTTGCCTCAGTTTCTTCATCTATAAATCACCAGGAGAAAGAAGTGACAAACCACTCCAGTATCTTTGCCATGAAAATCCCAAACGGGCTCATAAAAAAATCAGATATGACTGAACAGCAACAACAAAGTGTGGTTTGTTTGGAATGTCATTTGTGTGATGGTATTAGAGTAAATAAGGTTAGGTAGATGAGTGGGAGGGCCTTTAACACCATGTTAAAGAGTTTGTATTTTGTCATATGGGGAAATAGGGAACTACAGAAGATTTTTGATCAGGAGAGTGAGGTTGTCAGACTCAAATTTTAGGAAGATGATTCTGGCAGCTGTCTGAGGGATGGATTAGAGAGAAGAGATGAGGCAGAGAGAGCTGCTAAAAGGCCATGATGGTGATTATCTGGTGAGAGATGATGGGAGCCTGAATGAAGGATGGTGTCCATGTGAATAGGGAGAAGTGGATGGATTCAAAGTCCACATGGGGATGTATAGGATGTCAGACTATTATCATTTGTTAACTGCCTACTGTGTGACAGATATTTGTTCCAGGGGATAAAATGAAAGAGAGGGAAGGATAGAGGATGACACTGGTTTTGAGCCTGCTTTACTGGCTGGGAACAGAACCCTGAAATGTTGGTTTGAGGCATTTGGAATAGCCTAACATTGTGTTGAAACTGAACCATTTACACCTCAGAAATCATCAAATACTATCAATCAGGGCTTAATTGATTGCCTTATTGATTGTGTAGACATAAGAAAGTGATGGAGAAAATTTTAACAGTACAGATTAAATGTCTGTTATGTGAATATCTCCTTTTTCTTCTGGAAAGACAATTATTAAACATTTACCAGCAGATCCCAGAAATACCCCTGGAAGAATGGAGCTCCCAGGGCCATTTTAGAGCAAAATGTAGAGAAAATTAAGTTAGTTTTCACCGCAGAAGAATTACTTCCAGAAGAAGTAACATTACCATGTAGCAAATCTTATATTAAAGATTCTAGAGGGAGAAATAGCAGTAACCATGAATTTTCTCAAGATAGTCTTCCAATGTGACAGAACCAAAATTCCCAGAAAGTTTTCTTCCATGAGTGGAGGTATATGATCACTCTGCCACCTTGTGGCTACAGATGGGAAATGCACCCTTCAAAGCCGACATCCCCAAAGAGGTCAGCTCTCGTCCTGCCTAGATGCCTCAGACATTAGTCCCATTAGCCTGCCTAGGTCAGAGTCCCTTCTCTCAGGCCATCCCTACTCCTGGAGCCAGTAAATTAGAAAGGAAAGAGCACAGCTAGCATTCTTCAATTGCTCTTTGGTCCACTCCCATTGGCACCAAGAAGTCTCTCGGATGATGAGTTCCAATGCCTCCCTGGGGCTAATGGCCCAAAATGTCGAGCAGGAAGTGTTCTGGGAAAGGAAGCCTGGCATCCCGGAGGCATCTGGGAGGAATGAGCGTGCAAAACTCTGGGCTGACTTCACATTTTTGCCTACAGGTAATCCCAGTTTCGCTAGGACACAAGTATGTGAAGTAATGAACAAAAGCAGAGCCTGGACGACCTAATTTCAAGTCCTATTTCCTCTACAGATTGGCTGTATGGCCTTTGGCAAGTCGCTTGAGTTTTCATTCCTTGGGTTGCTTTCAGTTGCCTGACTCTTTGTGAATTTATTAGGGTGTTTGTTTTTTTTTTGTTGTTGTTGTTTCTGTTTTTTGTTTGGCAGAGATACTAGAATGGTTTGCCATTTCGTTCTCTAGCTCATTTACTGATTAGGGAAACTGAGGCAAACAGGGTTAAGTGACTTGCCCAGGGTCACACAGTTACTTGGTGGTCACATTTGAACTCAGGATGATAAGTCTTCCTGAGTGCAAGCCTGCCACTCTGTGCTACCTAGCTGAAAATACTGGAAGTAAATTCAGGGTTAATGATATTTCTCCCACTAGAAAGTGTAGAAAGGATACTGATCTGTACTTTAAAAGTTTGTTACTACGTTAATGAACATAGATCCAAACACACACACATATGTGTGTGTGCATCATCTGTGACAGTGCCCTGTGCCTTCTGACCCCTAACCCCAATGCAACCAATTCCACAACCCTCAGCCCACCTCAGTTCTACTGATTCTATTTCTCTAACCCTATCCCCTTTTCTTCATCCCTAAAGCTACCATCTTAGTCTAGGTCTTTGTCACTTCTCTTCTCGACGATTCACAACCTACATCTCTGCTTCCAGCCTTTCTTCATTTAATTTTATCCTACATATAGCTTTTAATTAATCATCTTAATCCATAGTCCTTATTGTATCATCCTCCTGTTCAAAGAAACCTTCAGTGGTTCCCTTTAATTATGAAAAATGCTTCAAAACTTTAGCCTTGCATCTAAAGCCCTCCCTAATATGGTCCCCAACCTATCCTGGCATCATCTCTCACTATTCTCATTCACGATGCCACATGGAAATCAATTTAGATAGTTTGACCTTCCTAAAACATACCTACTTCCCTGACTCTATGTCATTACTCAGGCTGTTCTTAAGGTCCAAAATCTCCAGTTTAAAATTGTATTCATTATTCGGGGCATAATTCTAATGCTATTCCTTCCATGATGCCTTCTGTTAGTACTCCAAACAAAGAGAATCTAGCTTTCCTCTTGCCTGCTGTGGCTTGGTTCCTCTTTCATGGAACTTCTCATTTGCTACTGTTTATTATCTTTTCTTGTAGGCTAACTACATGGTATCTCTTCCTACTAGACTGTAGACTCCTTGAGGGCAGAGACCTTGTCTTCTTCATCTTTGAATACTCCTTCTCACCCCTTTCCCCTTCCCATCCCAAACCTCCCAGAATTCCTTGAGGACTTGAGGTGATTTGCCTCAGGATGCTCTACAACTATATATATATATATTGGGTCCCCCAAAGAAGACAATTTCAGGGCTAAGGTATTCTCTAGATCTCCATTCACTAAAACCATTATTCATGAGCCTATACTAGCATGTTTCCTCTATGTGTGTGTGTGTTTCCTTTTATCAATCAGACAGAAGATAAAACTAAGTTTCTGGCAAAGGTTTTAATGAACAAGTCTAGTAATAAAAGTAGAAACAAAACATTTCCTCCACCTCAAACCTGTGTGTGTGTGAATATATATATATATCATCACTGAAAATCCTGGAGAAATGTAAAGAATCTGAATGGAAATAGAATATACATAGGGAACATATGTAGAAGAGTGTCAGGAGTATACAGGGAAGACTAGTCCCTCTAGAATGAGAGCCAGCCAAGCCCTTTTCAGGGCTGCTTTCTTCCTTTGGAATCTACTTGCCACCAGCTCTTACCTGTGGCTCCAACACGCTATAGCATGCACAGCAGCCACAAGCCCATAAACCATCTCAGCAGGCAATCTCAACCAGGCTGAATGAAGGTAACTGACAGCCCTCAGACCCATTGGTGAGTTGGGGGTGGTAGGTAATTAGGAAGTAAAGACTTCCCTTAGTGGAAGGAGTGGATGAGAATAACTTGTTCCAACAGCCATGAAGGTGGCTGAAGCAGGCACTGTGAAGCACTGAAAACCTTCTCAGATGCCAAAGACACTAAGGTCTTCCACTGTATCCCAGGCCATTGCCAGTCGTCCTGACTTTTGTCCTACCACTAGACTTTGATGACTTTAGAAGAGAGCGAGGCCAACAGCTTTGTGCAATTTTGCCTCACTTAAATCCAATTTATATCCAAGTCAGAAGGCATCACCAGTGATATCATTTTGGTTTCACTGAGTACAAAGGACAACCACCAACCAGCTAGGGCATAAAATTCATGCGTTCATGCTCCAGGGGGATTATGTCTTTTGGGGATGTACTGGCACTGTTTCCATAGGATGTCATCCCTGTTATTCTCTGCTAGGTGCACCATTTCAGCTGTCCACAGTTCTGCAAGATAAGTAGTCTCCACCAAATACTATTCCACTGGATACAATCTCCTCGAGATACAGCTCGGCATGGCCTCATTGGGCATGCAGGTGCAGAACTTCTCTCTGTTTCTGAGTCCCAACTTCAGCTGAAGCCTTTGGCTATAGGGCTACCTCTTCCTCATGAGAAGAATTGGCTCTCTGGTCCTGCTTTAGTTCAAAAGCCAGAGACTTTCTATAGTTCTTTTAGAAAAGCAGCCATGTGCTCAATTCATGGGTCTTTGCCTTTCTTCATTTCCCCAGAGCTTAGGGTAATGCCTGGCACAAAGTAAGTTCTTTAAATGTTCTTGTTGCATGATGGACAGTAGCATAGATACCGAGTCAATAAAGCAACTATCCTTGCTTTTGCTATAAGACCAGCAACAAGCTATAGAGGAAAAAAATCCTTTTTGGCTTTTTTTCTTCTTCGTAAAATAGCATTTCTTTTTCCTTCCTGAATCTTGGCCAGAAGACAACTCATCTTCAGCAGGAGATTTTTTGCCCCTGGCAGTAAGCTCGTTTGGATACAGGGCAGTGTTTTCCCTGCTAGCAAATGCCTCAGGCTTAGATTTTCTTTGGATCAAACTTTTTGGACCAGGAGTTTGAGTCTTTTTGTCTGAGACCTCACTCACTCCAGGTTATGGCATTCCCTTTGTTTGGGGACCTTGACATCTGAAGGGGAGACTGAACCTGGTTATCTAGATGGTGGGTCTTTGCCTAGTAACTATCTTGAAGCTCTGAGGTTTAGGATACCTCAGACTTCAGTTCTAGTGGTGTGTGTGTGTGTGTGTGTGTGTGTGTGTGTGTGTGTGTGTGTGTGTGTAGATGAGTAAATGGGGGAAATATGTAGCTAAAGCCAGGGGCAAGGTCATTGTCTCTCCTTCCTAGTTAAGCACTTCCGCGGAGTTTCATATGCATATGTTGATCAGTTGTGTCCAACTCTTAGTGATTCCCTTTGGGATTTTCTTGGCAAAGATACCAGAATTGTTTGCCATTTTCTTTTTCAGCTCATTTTTCAGATGAGGAACTGAGGCCAGTGGGTTAAGAGACTTGCCCAGGGTCACACAGCTAGTTAGTGTCTGAGGCCAATTTTGAACTCAGGAAGACAAGTCTTCCTGGCCCAGACATGGCACTCTATCCATTGCATCACCTAGCTGTCCCTTCATGTGCATATACAGCTAACCAAAGACAAAACAAGATCACCTTTCCATCTATAACCCAAGCATCTAGCCCCATGACATGCATATAGCAGGATCCAAAATTAATGTATGCTGACTTGGATTGGCTAGTAGGGGTTTAATAAGGGCAGAAAAATATATGTATTGTGTGACCCTGGGCAAGTAATCCCAATTACCTAGTCCTTACCACTCTTCTGCCTTGGAATCAATTCTTAGTGCCAATTTTTAAGACCAAAGGTAAGAGTTAACAAAAAAAGAAAATGTGTGCGTCTCTAAAAGTTTTTATGGTTATGTAAGGAAAGACATCACAGACTAGATGTGGCCACTGTTCTATGATCCTAAAGTCTTTTGTAAACTTTTTCGATTGAATTATTTTGATTTTCAAAGTAATGAAAATTGAATGAGATTGTTCTTCCTTAATGAGATAAATGATCAATTAGATAGATAGATAAATGATAGATAAAAAGATATGATATTTTATGAGTGTCTACTATATGCCAAGCTGTGCTAAGCAATAAAGTTATAAATCTATGCAAAAAGAAGTCTTTACCCTGAAGGAGTTTATATTCTAATAGGGAAGGTAACATATAAAAGGGAGTTGGAAAGGTGGAGAAGAACTTAGAAAACATTTCTTAAAATTGATTAGGGCAGAATAAATGTGAAAGTCAAATGTGGTGGGGAAATGGTACTGGAGTGGGAGAGTTGGGAGTATTGTGTTGACATGGAGGAAGAAAGGCTGCTGGAGAGGAGTCAGAAAAGAAAATAGGAATAGAGCCTGAAGTTAAGTGAGCATGACCTGGGCACCTAATAAAATCCAAATCCAAATCCAATAACATTTATTAAGGGCCTTCTTTGTGCCAGTCACTATACATTGTCCCAGGCACTGTGCTAAGCACAACAGCAACAACATCAAAAGAAATATAATACTTGCCATCAGTGAGCTTACAACCTAAAAAGGAGAGATCACACTCAAAAGGAGGCAAGAAAGGAGGGAGGGACATCATGAGGCACCTGGCTCAGGGCTATAGAGTGGAAGCCTGGCAGAGGAGCAAGTGCAAAGTAGAGTGATCTGAGAGCCCAGTTTTTGCCCTTTAAAAAGGAAGGCATTGGGAGGAGTTTGGTACTCCATCCTCCAACTCTCCAATCAGAGAGGAGAGGTAACTAAGGTATGTGGTGACAATCAAGGCTTAAATGAGTGACATGATGGTGAGTTTAATGAAATGGTGGTAAGGACAAGGGACTTGCCAGTCAGGAGAGAGGGCCAGATAGGGCAAGCATGTCCTGTGTGAGAAGGCCAATGAGAAGGAGATAGAAAAGTATAGATTATGAGGAATGGAACCTAGAGTGTATCATAGAAATACCAGTCAAACATTATAAGTCCAACAGACCATCATCTGGAGACCTTGGGATTGATAAAAGACTGAACCTAAGCTCCTAGAACATTGAATGAGCATAATATATTGAAGTCAGATCAATGAACACTAAAATTGTTCTGTAACATCCTGTGAGAAATAAGGCCATGCTGCTTTGAAGTCATGAGATAGGCATAACTTAAACCACACACACCCGATCAGGAAGGAACTTCTGAAGTCACCAATTCTAACCCACATAGGAATAAGAATACCTTCTAGAACACACTAATAAGTGGCCTTTCGGTCTTTGCTTGAAGACCTCAAGTGAGGGGAAAGCTATCACCCCATAAGACAGGCCATTCTACCTTTAAAGAGCTTTATATACTAAGAACATTAAAAAATAAAAACCCACATCAAGACTAAATTGGCTTTTTTGAAATTTCCACTCCCTGCTCCCATTTCTGTCCTCTGGGGCCAAATATAATAAATCTAATCCAAAACAGAATTCATATCCTCACTCCCCACCCAAACCACCTTCTTCCCAATTTCCCTGTTACTTTCAAGAACAATAGAAGAAGGAGGACAGGTAATAATGGCTTTGGTACAGCAGATATCTGAACTCAAATAGCTGAGTCAGTTCAAAGACCTAAAAAATTCTAGGAGACTTAGGTATTCCAGATAGCAATCAGAGATTAAAGTTTAGAAAGTATTGCAAGATCTGGTATTGACTGATTGGTGGAACATATTTGTTCTGGGTACATAGGACCCAGAAGCAACTGAATATAACAGAGTATTCAGTAAGTGCAAAAACTACCTAATGGGTTAAGGAATTACTATTTAATAAAAACTGCAAGAAAAACTGAAAAGCAACCTGTCAGAAATTAGATTTAGATAAAAAATCTTACATATAACTATATCATAATAACATCGAAGCTTATTCATATTTGAGACATAAGTGGTTAGATCAAAAACAAATTAAAGGAGTAGGGAATGAGATGCCTATCACAACTATGAATAGTGGGAGAGTTCTTGACCGAATAAAGGATAGAAATGATCATAGGAAAAGATAGGATCATGGGCTCAGAGGCAAGTAAATCCAACCCTCTCATTTTACAGATGAAGGGACTGAATGATAAGAAGGACTTCAAATACACAACAGTGAAATTATTTTGCAGAAACAAAATCAGAGAAGTTAGAATTGGAAGGAAAACAGCTGAGAAAAAAAATCTATTTGTGGCAAATGCCTCTGATAAAGGTATGGTATTCAAGATATATATGGAACTGATTGAAATATGTAGGAACAAAAGCCATTCTCTAAGAGATACATGATAAAAGAATCTGAATGGGCAGAATCAAGGGAAACTATCAACAACTTCATAAAAATGCTCTAAATATGAATAATAAGACAACAAATAAAAACTACCAGATTAGTAAAGATTACACAGAAGGACAATGACCATTGTTGATGGGGCTTTAGAAGAACAGGCACACTGGTACACTGCTGGTAGAGCTATAAACTGATCCAGGCATACTAGAAAACAATTCAGAACTATGTTCCCCCAACTATTAAACTGTGTTTTTGATACAGTGACACTATTACTGTGTTGATGATTTCAAAGAAAACAGAAAAAGAAAAGACTCATCATCCCCAAATTATTTATAGGAGCCTATTGCTGTACCTCAAACTGAAAATATCAATTAGGGAATAGTTTAAGAGATTATAGTATATGAATGAAATGGAATAATATAATTCCACAAGAAACAATAATAGAGGCAGATTCAGAGATGCCTGAAAGGATTTTATGAACTGAACCAATACAAAGTGAAGATGGTAGAACAAAAGAAATAAATTATATGACTACAAAGCTATAAAGCAAAACAACTGTGAAAAACTTGAGAACCATGATCCAGGAAGCAGCCAAGCAAAATTCCAATTAACTGGTGAGGAATCATGCTTCCCAACTATTGGCAGAGAGGTGACAGGTTGAATGAGCAAAAAAAGATAAGTTTTCAGTAACATGTATAGATCTACTTAGCTTTATTTTGAAGGCTGGAATTTATAAAAGGAACTCTGTGTGTGTGTGTGTGTGTGTGTGTGTGTGTGTGTGTGTGTGTGTGTGTGTGTGTAATGGGTAGGTAGTGAGAGTGAAACAAAAAAAATCTGCAGAAGAGAGTTGAAGGAAGTCCAGAAGGGGATACAGACAAGCAGGGCAATGTTGGAACTACTGTGATTAATTTAAAATATAATTAAAAACAAAAGCTGAATGAAATAGGAATATCCAGTGTCATACACAGTTTTCATTTTCCAATCTTTTTTAGATAAGAAATGCACAAAGCAGTTGATATGTTTCAAGTTTGTATAACAATAAAACACAATTTTAAAAAGTAGTGGGAAGCAAAAATTATGAGTCTAAAGGAAAGGTCCCATTGATAAATTCTGAGTTAAGGCACCAATATCTTGGGAAACTAATCCACTAACAGTCAGCATAACCTAAATTTCAGGATTGATTCATTCATAGTATGCCTATGTGTATTGTAATGGAGATTAAAATATGTAATACATAATGATATATATATTTGTATGTGCAATAAGTTTTATTGGTCTTTAAGTTACATGAACAGAAAAAAGCTATTAACACATTAAAGTAAATTTAATTTTGCTTATATTTAACAGAAGAAAGAGAAATTCTGAAGTAAACTGAAAGAACTGATGAACCTCAGATAAATTATTTCTTCAAAATGAGAGAGGGAAGTTCCTAAAAGATTCCTCTAAAGTTAAAAAAAGATTAAGAAAAACCACCAAGAGTTTGGAGAAAACTACACATTTCTTAATGGATACACATTAAACTATCCAGGTTGTAAAACTTAGTCACCCATTCAATAAAATCAGAAGACACCACTTTATAAAGGTTAAATAGAAAATAAAAGCCTATTCCTTTAAATAAAAAAGTGAACAAAACTCCAAATCTAAGCCCTATATTCAAGCTGACTTTCCATGAAAAATCATTAGGGAAAAAATAATTTGAAACTAATATATTCTCTAAAAGTGACATTGTTCAGGCCTAGAGATGGGAGGTCCTAGGTTCAAATCTGACCTCAGATGCTTCCTAGCTGTGTGACCCTGGGCAAGTCACTTAACCCCCATTGTCTAGCCCTTACCACTCTTCTGCCTTGGAGCCAATACACAGTATTGACTCCAAGACGGAAGGTAAGGGTTTAAAAAAAAAGTGACATTGTTTTCAGACTTAAAAAACAAAACAAAACAACAAACACCACAGGGAAAAGATTATTGTTAGTACATATACATTGAGAGAGAGAGAGAGAGAGAGAGAGAATTTGAAGGGGGACTGACTGATTGTATGCCTGAAATGAAGAGGGTTCACAGTCTGTTACTAAAGCAGATAGATAAAACAGTGGATAGAAAATGAGAGACTTAGGAAGATCAGAGTTCAAATCCAGGTTCAGACCTATCCTAGCTATGTGACCTTGGGCAAGTCATTTAACTTGTATCTTGGTGTTCTCATTTATGAAATGGGGGTAATGATATTGACTAAAACTCTCAGGGTTGTTATGAGAGTCCGGTGAATCAACATATGTAAATCACTTTGCAAATGATAGCTATTTATGATGACTTCCTGGGCTATAAAGGACCACGGGGACATTTTCCTGATGCTGGTACTAAGTAGTGTTGCTGTGGTTAGGAAGCTGGTCTTGAGGGGGTGGAGTACCAAGTGTGAATGGAGAACTAATGTACTTGGAGTGGTGTAAGTGAGAGGAAGAGAGGATGTTGTGATTGAGTCACTGGGTGGGGGTGGAGAGCACTGAGCAGTGGATCCTGGCTCTGTTTGAGCGTATCACTCATTGAGTGTATTCTAGGGTTCGGCCCCAAGCTTTGATTTGTGGGAGCATTGGAAGAGTCAGAGTTAGTACCAATATTACTCCACTGCCCCGGTTGATGTGGGGCTGGCTAGGCTGGCCCCTGAGGCTTCATCTCTCCCCAAGGAGCAATTAATTCCATAATTTGGAAACCAGTAATGGCAGAGACTCAAGGGATATTGTGACCCAGTGATGCTGTTCTAAGCCTCTTGGGAGCCTCTGTCTGGGGGTACGGGATGCAGACAAGAATGGAAGCAGGTCCAGAGTCTGAGTATCAGGGTTAGATGAGCTGGGTCCATGTGTGTAGTCTAAGTGTACACGGACGTTTGATATGGGTGTGTTTTGTGTGTGAGAGTAGAATGGTGGTGTCGAGAACTAACTCTGTTGGTAAGGATGGGGCCAGGAAGATAAATTGACCATCTTTCCAATTGACTTTTTAAAGGTTCCCTTGAGGCCTCCCTGGCCCCTCAGTAAAACCAAAAATAGCAGCAGCCAAGTAAGTAAATATCTTCCTTCTGTTAGTTTGAACTTAGACCTAGAATCTCAGATCTTTCTCTGCTGCCCCCTGACTTGCAGCAATACTACTGCACACAGAGGCATGGGGAAGAAAGAGGAGGAAGCCTTTGTATAGCATCTATTATGTGGGAGGCAACGAGAGAGGGGAAGAGGAGGACGAAGACTTCTATCCAGACCCCTGGCTTTAATGCTAGATTCGAATAAGCTACTCAGGCCATCGGCTCTCTCCTGGGCTTCAGTTTCTATCAATTCTATTAAGCTCCTACTATATACAAGGCATTGTTTAATCACTAGAGATAGACAAAAACCAAAATAGCCCCTGTCCTCAAGGACCTTCTGTTCTACTGTTCTCGTTCCATAAACATCATTATAATCATTGTTAACAAGCATTTATTAAATTGCTTCCTTCGTGCCAGGCACTGTGCTAAGCCCCCGCGGGACATAAAGACAGCACACAAAGGTTTGGGGGCAAAAAAATGAGTTTGAGTTTGAAATGTCTACAGGACATCCAGTTCAAGATGTCCAAAAGGAGATTGGAATATATCTGTGCTCAGAGAGCTCACATTCTAATGAAGGAAGCAATTGTGCTAACAACTACATATTATTATATTGTAATATTATATATTATAATTATTATAACATAATTATACATTCTAACAGATAGAATTATTAAAATATTTTATTTGTATATTTTATTATGATTTTATAATATAATAATTATATATTATTTTTATAACATAGTACTTATATAATAGAGATATGTAATTACATTATAAGATATATTATTACTGTTCATCCTGAATTTCAAAGAGGACCAATGGCATCATGGAATGATGTCCTGAATTGGATTTAGGCAAGGCAGAATTACACAAAGTCATCAGTCTCACTGTCTCTTCCAGAGTCATTCAAGTCCAGCAGCAAGACACAAGTCAGGATGACTGGAGACGGTCCAGGATGTTGCGGATAACCTTGACTTCTTCAATGTCTGACCAGTCTCAAAGCACTTCACACCACCTGCTTTTGCCACTTTCACAGCCATTGAAACAATTTGTTCTCATCTACCCATTCCTCTGGGGAAGTCCTCACATACTTGGGGTAGACATTCTCCTAACTCGCTGATGGATTTGAGTCCTGGCAGTTAATCTTAACTTGGTTTAGACTGTCTACTGAGATGGTTTTACCCCATGGGGTATGGCCTCAAGCTACAGTTTCTCAGAGCCACAAGTAAGAGTGGAATAAAAATATATTTGTCTTAGAAGATGTTACAATATCTTAACTCTTAGTGGAGTACTCTTAGTGGAAAAAAATTAGAGGTGGGGGGGGGGACCAGGAAAGACCTCCTGCAGAAGATAGGATATGAGCTGAATGTTCAAAGAAGCCAAGGAAGCTTCTACCTACTATAGAGGTGAGAAGAGAGAGTATTCCAGGAATGAAGGACAACCAGTAAAAAGGCACATAGCAGGAGACTGTGTCTTGTGCAAGAAGGACAGTGTGATTGGATCATAGAATACTTAGTGAGAAGGGTTATAAAGTATAAGAAAACTGTGTGAAGAGTGATAAAGTATAAGAAGAGTAAGAGGTCAGAAGGGCTCAAAAAGCTAGAGGAGTTTAAATTTGATCCTGGCGGTAATAAGGAACCACTGGAGTGTGTGGGGGCAACATATAAAGGATGATTCCTTGGGCAAAAAGTGAGCGATAGACCTGAGAAGGAAGAGACTTAAGATAGAAAGACCCTTCAAAAGAATCCTAAAATTATTCAGACATTGGGTGATAAGGGATAACACCAGGGTATTGGCTGTGTGATAAGAGAGAATATGAGAAATATTGTGAAAGTAGAAAGGAAAAGAATTGAGCAGAGATTGGCTATATTGGATGAATTCAGGTGAAGAGCTAAGGATGACACAGGTTGAGAGCCTGAGTGTTCCTGAAATGATGATAGTGCCCTTTATAGTTAGGGAGAAGAGAAAGTTTTGGGGGAAAGAAAATGTTTTCTTTTGAACATATTGAGTTTGAAATATCTATAGGACATCCATTTCAAGATGTCTGAAAAAAGGTTGGTGACATAAGACTTGGAAGTCGAGAGGGAGATTAGGACTAAATAAATAAAAATCATCTATGTAAAAATGGTCGTTTAATTCATGGAAGATTCAATATCAGTAAGGGATATTTCTAAAGGGAGAGGAGGGTCCAGGACAAAGATTTGAGAGACTTCCATCATTAGTGGGTTTGACATTAATGGAGAACCCGCAAAGGAGATTAAGAAATGACAGACAGGTAAGAAGAAAATAGAGTGGTTTCACAAAAACTACAGAGTAGAGGGTGTCAACAAGGATAAGATAGTGATCAACGGTGTCAAAGGCTTCAGAGAGGTCAAGAAAATGAGGACTGAGAAAAGGCCACTATATTCAGCAAGTGAAAGATCACTGGTTATTTTGGAGAGAATAGTTTCAGTTGAATGATGAGATAAGAAGCCAGAGTGCAGAAGGCTTAGAAAGAATGAGAGGAGAGGAAGTGGTGGCACCATTTGCAGAGAGCTTTTTCGAGATGTTTGGCCAAGAAGAGGAGGAGAGATACAGATTGATGCCTAGCAGAGTTTGTTAAATCAGATTAGTTTTTTCTTCCTTTTCTTTCCCTATTTCCTTCCTCTTTCTTTTCTTTCCTCCTTTCTTTATTTCTTCCTTCCTTCCTTCCTTCCTTCCTTCCTTCCTTCCTTCCTTCCTTCCTTCCTTCCTTCCTTCCTTCCTTCCTTTCTTTCTTTCTTTCTTGCTTTCTTTCTTTCTTGCTTTCTTTCTTGCTTGCTTGCTTGCTTTCTTGCTTTCTTCAGGGATATAATTGTAAATGGCATGGAAAGTGCCAGTTGATAGAATGATTTAAGATGAAAAAGAAAGGGAATAAGGATGATAAAAGGGGAAATCTGCCAGAGAAGACGAATTGGAATGTGATCAAAGCTATATGTAGAGGGATTTTTTTTTTTTTTGGCAAAGAGAAGGACCACCTCCTCGTGTGGAACAAGGGTAAAGGAGGAGTTAGTTGGGGAAAACAGCAAGAATAATATATGAGGAAGAGAGGTAAGGGAGGTCTTGGTAAACGGCCTCAATTGTTTTGGCTAAGCATGACCCTCAGCTACAAAAGGAAGGGGGATTCATAGGAAATTTAAGGAAAGATTAAAGATTTGGAATAGCTATTATGGTGAGTGAGACAGAGAATCAATTAGATGTAAAAAGATTGCCTTGCTACAATGAAGATCTAGCTGAAATTATACAAAATAAGTTTATAACTGACCCCATCAGTAGAGTTTCTGGTTTTCTCTACCTCCATGCAGTAACATGTGAATAGGTTCAAAAGCGGCAGATAATGAAGTAGAGGAATAATTGGATCAAGGGACTCAAGTGGAGAGGATCATTTCAAATTGAACTAGTTCATCAAATGCTTGAAATAGGGAAAGGAAGACTGAAGCCAGTCCATAGGTAATGGCCTTGGAAATTCCTGAAGAGTAGAGATTGAGGAATGAAAGTAAACACGTGGATATCCTTAGGGACGCATCCCTTTCTCTTGGGAACATAAAGGGTTAATAAATTCAAAGGGTTTTACTCCCTTCTGTTTCTCAGCCTGTCTTTGCTTCTCTGCATATGTAACAATATTCATGTGAATGTGTGTGTATATACATGTTTTATATATGTATGCACACACATACATATATGTATATATACTTGTGTTATGTGTGAGGACAGATTTGTGGTGATATAATTATTCTCAGTTAATGAAGTTTGGTGAATATTTAATTGTCCATGTATATTTATGATGTTCTGCCTATGTACCTGTATATATTTAGAAATCCCCACCTCACAGATCATTGGGTATGTTTGGTAATGTTACACATATAACTTTTATAGCATACTCAGTGGGGTAAGAAGGGGAAGGGATCAAGCATTTATTAAACATCTCCTATGTCCCCAATTGACAAATGGGCAAGGGACATGAATAGGCAGTTTTCACATGAAGAAATCAAGACTACTAATAAGCACATGAAGAAGTGTTCTAAATCTCTTATAATCAGAGAGATGCAAATCAAAACAACTCTGAGGTATCACCTCACACCTAGCAGATTGGCTAACATGACAGCAGAGGAAAGTAATGAATGCTGGAGGAGATGTGGCAAAGTAGGGACATTAATGCATTGCTGGTGGAGTTGTGAATTGATCCAACCATTCTGGAGGGCAATTTGGAACTATGCCCAAAGGGCGATAAAAGACTGTCTGCCCTCTGAACCATCCAGAGCACTGCTAGGCTTGTACCCCAAAGAGATAATAAGGAAAAAGACTTGTACAAGAATATTCATAGCTGCGCTCTTTGTGGTGGCAAAAAATTAGAAAATGAGGGAATGCCCTTCAATTGGGGAATGGCTGAACAAATTGTGGTATATGTTGGTGATGGAATACTATTGTGCTAAAAGGAATAATAAAGTGGAGGAGTTCCATGGAGACTGGAACAACCTCCAGGAATTGATGCAGAGTGAGAGGAGCAGAACCAGGAGAACATTGTACACAGAGACTGATACACTGTGTTACAATCAAATGTAATGGACTTCTCCATTAGTGGCAATGCAGTGATCCAGGACAATTCTGAGGGATCTACAAGAAAAACTACTATCTACAATCAGTGGAAGAACTGTGGGAGTAGAAATGCAGAAGAAGAACATATGATTTATCACATGGGCTGATGGGGATGTGATTAGGACTTTGGCATTAAAAGATCACTTGACTGCAAATATGAATAACATGGAAATAGACTTTGAACAATGATACATGTATAACCCAGTGGAACTGCTTGTCAGCTCTGGCAGAGTTGGAGGAAAGGGGGAGAATCATGAATCATGGAACCATGGAAAAATATTCTAAATTAAAAAAAAATTTTTTTAAGAGTCTACTATGGGAGGGGCAACTAGGTGACTCTCAGTGGACTGAGATAGGAGGTCCTAGATTCAAGTCTGACCTCAGTAGCCTCCTAGCTGTGTGACCCTGGGAAAGTCACTTAATCCCATTGTCTAGCCCTTACCACTCTTCTGCTTTGGAACTGATTCTAAGACAGAAGATAAGGGTTAAAAAAAAAAAAGCCTTCCACATGTCAGGGCAGCTAGTTGGAGCAATGGATAGGATGCTGGTCCTGAAATCAGGAAGACCTGAGTTCAAATCCAGCCTCAGACATTTACTCGCTATGTGCCCCAAATAGGTCCCTTAACCCTGTATGCCTCAGATTTCCCATCTATAAAATGAACTGGAGAAGTAAATGGCAAACCACTCTAGGATCTTTGCGAAGAAAACACCAAATGGGGCTACAAAGGCTCAGACACGACTGAAATGACTGACCAGCAACATGTGCAAAGCATTGTGCTAAACTGTTTACAAATATTATCTCAGTTGCTCCTCACAACAACCCTAGGAAGCAGGTACCATTATGATCCTCATTCTATGCCTCAGGAAACTGAGGCAGACAGAAGTTAGGTAATGCTTAGAGTAAAGTGAGGATCTGAACTCAGGTCTTCCTGACTCTAAGCTAGTACTCTATCGGCTTGACCTTAACTACTATTCAGCCTCCACTTGGAAATATCCAGCAAGGAGGAACTTTTTGTAAAGTACTCATCAACCTTAACGCACTATAGAAAAATTCATCATATGTATATATATGTGTATATATATATATATAATTATAATTATCCTGTTTAACTTTTAAGATACTACATAACCCGATTCCAACCTACTTTTCTGGTTTCTCAAGACTTTATTCCTTGCCATACTCTGTGGTCTAGATACACTGTCTTTCTATCTTTTAAACATACAACCCTCCATCTCCTATCTCCGTGCCTTTACATTGTTCATCTTCCATGCCCGGAGCACCACCTACTTCCCTTCCACTTCATAGAATCTCTCATTTCCCTCAAGATGCAAATGAAGCCCTACTTTCTTTATGAAGCATTTCCTGATCTCCCAGTTGCTAGTGCCTTCCCTCCCAAACTGTCTTGTATTTAGCTACTTTCTATTGATTGTCTTTATATTTCTTCTGTATGTTGGTAGCTGGTGGCACAGTGGAGAGAGTGTTAAGCTTGGGATCTTGAAGACCTAAATTCAAATCTGGATTCAGACACTTACTAGCTGCATGACCCTATTTACTTAATCTGTTTACCTCAGTTTCCTCAGCAGTAAAAATAAAAACACCATCTACCTCGTAAAAAGTGCTGAGCACAGTGCCTGGCATATCGTAGGTACCATGTAAATATGAATTCCATCTTTCCCTGCCATGTATGTACTTTCTGTCTCCTCTCCCACTCCTTCCTAGGCAACTTGAGAATAGAGATTATTTAATTCCTTTTATTTGTATTCCCAATTGCTAACATAGTTCCTGGCACATAGTAGAGATTAATAAATATTTGCTGAATGTTTGATTGATTATTTGCCTCTTCCTCTGAATCAGTCCATTTCTCTTTTCACATTTTTTTCCAACTCTTTCAGAGAATCAAAATCAGTTCTTTGGTAATGTTGATCCATTATTCCTACTACATACTCTAGTGCCAAAAACCAAACTGTCCCATTTCCAAATGAAGAATATTTGGAACAGGGGCGTGTTGGAGCCAGCTCAAAGCAGAGCATGAGAGAAGCAAAAGCTACCAATCAGGGCTTGTGTGATAGTTTTATTGACTGTTTGGACTTAAGCAAGTGATGTAGAAGATGTTACTATTCAAATCAAATTGAAAAGTCAAGCTTCCTTTTCTTTTTTCAGTTAGTAGTTTAAAATTTACCAGCATACCCCTGCTCGAAGACAACTATAATTTTTCTCCCTTCTTCTCTCCCATCCCAAATCTCTTTTCTAGGCACACAATCTCAGTTCTTTCTCTTGTTCCTTGTTTACCATTCTCTTGTGTTCCATTCCAGCTTGTCATGATATTTCTTAAAATGTGACACTTGAACTCAATATTGCAAATGTGTTCTGACTAGCAGAGGACAATAGAACCCCTCTTCCACGGCAGTCAAATATCATGTTAACTTTTTGGATGGCTGTAATTACATGGTTCACTTTAAACTGACTGTACACTAACACTCCTAAATAATTTAAAAAAATAAAACCCTCACCTTCTGTCTTAGAATCAATACTACGTATCAGTTCTAAGGCAGGAGTGGTGAGGGCTAGGCAATGGGAGTTAAGTGACTTGCCCAGGGTCACACAGCTAGGAAATGTCTGAGACCAGATTTGAACCTACAACCTCCCATCTCTGTGCCAGGCTCTCAATCCAATGAGCCACTCAGCTACCCCCTCCTAAATCATTTTTATTTGAATTGTTACCTAGCCACTCTTTCTCCTCACTTCTCTGCATATCTCATCTTCTTTTTACACGTGAGCAAATATTTAATTCTTGGTATATTTCTTGAATTTGGTATGTGTGTGCATACCAGTGACTTTATGTTCCCAGATTATAATGGGCCGGATATAGTTCTCTTTTTACTTCCTTTATAACTTGCCAAGTATTGCCAACTCTAGGTTAGACTGTAAATCACTGGGAGAGTTTTCTTTATTTTTGTCTAGTATAGTGCTCAGTCAACAGTAAGAATGCAAGAAAAGATTATTATATTAGTTTACTGAATAAATTACATGTGAATGGAATAATATATAAGTATATATAACTAATTTTGGTATGTGATTATTTTGAATCTGAAGGCATCTTGTGTTTTATAGGATCTAATAACAAGTTGACTACTATATCAGTGTTGGTACAGTGAATCTCATTTTGTTTGACTTCTATTATAAAATAAAAAAAATGAGTTCCCAATGGGAAAATTCTCTAACATTTTTTATATGAAAGCATATATGAGAAAATGGTTGAGATAGTGGACAACCTTGTATCATGCCTGGTATTACAAAGCATTAGAAGTAATGCAAATATGGAAATGGGTCTTGATCAATGACACATGTAAAACCCACTGGAATTGTGCATCCGCTACCGGAGAGGAGTGGGGGGAGGAGAGGGAAAGAACATGATTCATGTAACTATGGGAAAATATTCTAAATTAATTAATTAGATAAAATTTTCCAAATTTTTCAAATCATTCAATTCACATTATTCAAAATTCAAAAAAAATTTTTTAAAAGAAGTAATGCATGATGGGATTTGTACTTTCTACTTAACAATTCATGTTTTTTTTGAAGTATTTTCACCAATTTTAAGATCCTTTCCCCACCATCAACCAACTGCCCGAATGATAGAAATTTCAGAAATTTGTAGCTGTCTTCCTTTGGGTAAGTTTGTAGAGGGTCTGATAGAGCTGGTCTCTAATGTGACAATATAGACATCATTAGCTGATACCTGATGTATTCCGTCCTAAAATTTCTTTCTATTTGAGGCGTAGAGTCCTTTAAAGTGAACTGTAAAATGAAGGTAACACCTACTTTAATTGACTCAAAATGAAAGAGTTGAAGTTGATATTCATTAAGCAAATATTTTCCTTGGCACCTCCACTGCACTATGCTACTGGGGATATACAAATTTGCAAAGTCTATTCCTGTTCTTAAGGATCTTCGTAACTAGTGCATGAGACATGCCATATCCATAGGAAAAGTTAATTACTGGCTCGTAAGATTTAGTGCTAGACGTGCTCTTAGAGATACAAGAGTTAAATTCTAATACAAGCCCAGCATATGGTAAGAACCAAATGAGTAATTCTGATAAGAAGTGCCTGAGATCAGAAGAGGCAGAGAGCACTGTGGTTTAGAGTGTCCAGGGAAAACTTGATGGAGAATAAGGGGCTTTTGTGGGAAGAAAAATCCTTCTCTGATGTGAATTTTATCCATTCTCTAATTCTAGGGTCCCTCCTCTTTTGTAAGAAGAATTCACTCTCCCTTGACTTGAGTCTTCAGATCAGTTTAGGAAGACATTGGAGGTTGGTGGTAGTGGTGGGAGAAGTGATGAGCAAAGTGTGGAAAGAAGCCTGACAGTGACGCCCTGATTGTGGGGAAAGATGGCAACCAGATTGGTGATCTATCAAGTAACAGTTTATAATCTACCAACAGAGCTCAGTTTCTATCTATTGGTTGGGGAATCCTGGTCTTAATTGTGGTTTGGGGTTTTGTTTTAGTTTTTTTTTTTTTTTGTATGTGCATCTGTAAGGGTTTCTTTCAATGTAGATTTCCTAAGTGGGACCATCAGTGTCAGGTGTTTAATTTTTTAACTGTTCTCTGCATATCCCTGTTTTCCAGGCTCTGGCTGACAGTTTTTCTGTTCTTACACAAATACACAAAAACACAAATATACACACACAGGTGGCAAGTTTTCAGGTGTTGGTGGCAGGCATGCTAGGGGGGATTCCCCTGGCTGAATATGAAACCCGCCTCACCCTCTCTAGGTGGGGAAGAACAAAAGACTAACAGGAGCTCAGGGCTGCAGAAGAGCCTACCAGCAACTTCCTGAGCCCCTACTGCAAGCTCTCAGCTCCTCACCCCGGTTCCTACTTCCTCCTAAATGATCCTTTCCAGTCATTCCAGAAATTCACTGGGTTTAGATTGTGCTCAGAAATGGTCATTTCGACGAGATCCTCTAACAAAACAAAGCAGGTCTTTGAGAAGAATCATGCAGAGACAAAACAATAGAAAAAATGAAGAGGGACAAGGGATCTGTTAAAATAATGCCCACAGCAGGCATTCTGTAAATACTGAATCACTACCAGCCTGTTAGAATCAGGGTAGTAACAATGCAAAACCATAACATAAAACCTATGAAACCATAATAGAAAGAGATCGGATTAATAATGAAAATAATAAAATACATGAGTAGATATATAGAGATGGAAAAAAGCTGATTGGCTCAGTAATTGTAGGTTAATAAGAGTGTGGAAAAGGTTTATAGGAGAGTGGGAAGGGTTTATACAGTCTTAAAATAGATATAAATAATAAAATAATTATAATGCCGCTATTTCATGGATTTTCACCTATGGAATGTAATTTTCGCTATAGTTGAGGAATGTAACACTGTACAAATTTGGCCACAGACATTTACTAACTGTGTGACTCTGGGCTAGTCACTTTACCCTGTTGGTCTCAGTTTCCTCATCTGAAAAATGAACTAGAAACGGGCACATGACTGAAATGACTGGACGACAGCATGACAGACACTAGAGCAAATGCTGGAAATACAAATATAAACATCAAAAGGTTCTGACCTCTAGACGTTTATATTTTAAAGGGGGAAGGTAGCACATAAAAGGGAGTTATAATTGTAAATGGGGGGCTGGTAGGGAAGGCTTGCATGTAGAGTGCCATGGCATCATTTGGAAATAGCTAAGAAAATTCATTAGCAATAATTGTGAAGACAGAAAGTAGATTACTTTTATAGGAATGGATTAAGGAAGAATTCTTACCTAAAGAAGGGATAAGGCTCATCACAGAAAAGATAATATTTTTGTATAAAATTAAAACTATTTTACAAAAGTAAAATAAAGGCAGCTAGAATCAGGAAAGAAGCAGTTAGGGGGTGTGTGTGTGGCAAATCTTTACCAAACTAATTACCTCCTAAAAACCTAAAATAAAAGCTATGTAAAGAATTGATACAACTATATAATAACAAGTCATTCCCTAGAAGATAAATGGCCAATGGTTTCTCATGCAAAGAAATGCATACTATTAGCAACCAAAAGAAAAACCCTCCATATCTTTAATAATTAGGAAAGTATATATTTAAAATGTTCTACTTCATATCCATCAGATTAGAAAAATGACAAAAACAGAAAATAATTATTCAAGAGACTGTAGAAGAACAAACACATGAATGCATTGTTGGGAGAGTTATAACTTAGTTCAACCATTCTGGAAAACAACTTGGAACTTTATCCAAAAAGTCACTAAACCATAAAACCCTGATCCAGCAATACTGCTATGAGGCATGTACAAGATGTCCTAAAAGTCCTAATGTAGTTTTAAGTTATTAAAGTTAATATAGCTTAAAATTGCCCTAAGAATTGGGATACCCTATATATATGTGTGTGTATATATATAAATATAAAATACAAATTAAGGATAGAATAAAAGGACCCATATGTACAAAAATATTTATAGCGGTACTTTTTGTAGTAACAAAGAAACAAAGCCCATCTTTTGGAGAATGGCTGAACAATTGTGGGGTAAAAATGTAAAAGAACAGTATTGTGTTGTAAGAAATGATGAATTCCACAGATACAGAGAACTATGGGAAGACTTGTATGAACTGAGACAGGAGGAAACGAGCAGAACCAAGAGAACAATTTATGTAATGAGAATGATAAAATGAAGAGAAAAAACAAACACAACTTTGAGAAAGTTCAGAACTCTGATCAAAGTGGTGAATAATAATGGATTCCAAAGACTGAGGTTGAAGCATATCTGCCACTTCTTGACAGAGAGGTCATGGATTCAAGATGCATAACAAGATTAGCATTCACAGACACGTCCAGTGTGTTCATTTGTTTTTCTGGACTGTATGTATTTGTTACAAGGAAGGCCTTCTACTTAGGGAGGGTAGGATGGGTTGATGCAAATAGAATATATTTTTAAATGCTCAGGAAAAAACCCAAAAAGTACAGAAAGGGGGCCCAAAACAAATAAAGCAGCTTTGTCAATACTCTGTTTAATGATTATACACAGATATTTATGTATAATATATGTATGTGATATGCATGTATAAATTATGTGCATAATATATATATACATATGATTACATACATGTATATGATAATATATGTATACTGAATCTGTCTAAGTCTGTTGCTATGAGACAGACAAAGGGCTAAATTCTGGGAATACAAATATAAATGAGCAAGTCAAAATAGAGGTAGAGATTGAGATATAGAGATCAAGACAGAGAGAGAGTAAGTTCTAGGTCATGGACTAGATATATGTGGAGAAATGCAAAATGAGGGTGTTGGATTAGATGAGCACTAAGGTCATCTTTCAATATGTGACCTTCTGATTATTATTGTTAGTAAGAGTCCATTACTTTATCCTGACCAGCTGTTTTGACTCATCTGTGCTTGTTATCTTGGGATCTTTTTTATCTGGGGATCTCCAAGCATAGCACGAATTCAGGAAATGAGGTCAGTGGGTTTTGAGCCGGTTTCTTATGGTCTGCTGGGTTTTGATGTACAGTCAAACTTCGATTAACCAGAATGCTCAGGAAATGGATGGTGGTAGTGGGTTCTGGTGAATTGAGTTTTCTGAGTAACTGAGGGTTTATTAAAAATAGGTCTTGTTTCAATATCTGTGGAATTGCATTTAGCCTAGAATTAGAATTCTTTCACAATTTGGGACCAACCTACCTTTAGACCATTATCTCATGTTCTCCCCCACAAAATTTATAGTCCAGTCAATCTGAATTGCTGAATATACCCAGGGAATTCCCATCTCCCTGTCTTTGATGCTTATTCCTTCTGCCTGGAATGTATTTCTCCTAGAGCAAACCATTTTGTAAACCTTAAAGCTCTATATAAGTAACATTACTATGACTCCGACTCCGACTATTCATTCTAAGTCTATGATACTTCTTGCGTCACCTGCTGTTAGCTCTAGTACTTCATAAAACCCTAAAAGAGAGTTGTTGTGAGGATCATATGTAAAGTGCCTAAAGTAGCACAGCCTGGCACATAAGAGGTGCTTAATAAAAAAGCCTTCCTTCCTTCCTTCCTTCCTTCCTTCCTTCCTTCCTTCCTTCCTTCCTTCCTTCCTTCCTTCCTCCTTTCCTCCTTTCCTCCCTCCCTTCCTTCTTTTCTTCCTTCCTTCCTTCTTTTCTTCCTTCCTTCCTTCCTTCCTTCTTTTCTTCCTTCCTTCCTTCCTTCTTTTCTTCCTTCCTTCCTTCCTTCCTTCCTTCCTTCCTTCCTTCCTTCCTTCCTTCCTTCCTTCGTTCCTCCCTTCCTCCCTTCCTTCCTTCCTTCCTTTACCTTTCTCTTTCCCCTTTCTTTCCTTCCCTTTTTCTTCTCTCTTCCTTCCATTTACACCTCCCACATCCACAGAACTGTACAATGTTCAACTAATAGACATGCAGATGGATGAACCTCAGGCCCTGCAAGTCCAACAATTGTCAATTCAGCCAAGATACGATAATGACCACTAGATTTCTTCTAACTCAGGAGAGTATGGAGTTCAATATTTCAGATTCAGTTCAATTTCAGATACAGTTCAATTCATCATGGTTCCTTGGTGAATCCTCAGTTACTCAGAAATTTTATTTCTCCAGAACCCTCTACCACCTCCCCTTTCCTAAGTTCCTGATTAACTAAAGCTTGACTATGCACTGAATTACATTAGACCATAGAAAATGGGTTCAAAGCCTACCAACTCCACTTCCTGAATTAACAACGTGTTTGGAGATCCCCCACTAAAGGGTCCCAAGATAGCAAGCCCAGATAAAGCAAAGCAGCTGGCCAGGATAAGATGACAGGCTCTCTTGAACAATAATAACCATAGTGTCATAGATTTAGAGCTAGAAGGAATTTTGTTGGTAATTTAGTCCAAGCCTCCTCATTTTAAGAAAGAAGACACTTAAGGTGTCTCAATGAGGGGGTTTTGCCACACAGCTAGGATTAACATAGCTCTATATAGAATTATCTCATTTGATCTCCACAATAATTCTGTGAGATGAGAATGGAGGAGGGAGGGTTAAAATAAGTATTTATTTACTAAGCATCTATTACATGCCAGGCACTGTGCTAAGTGCTCTACAAATATTATCTCATTTGATCATCACAACAACCCTGAGAGGTAGGTGCTATTATTATGCCAATTTTATAGTTGAGGAAATTGAGGCAGAGGTTGTGCCTTGTCTAAGATCACTAGCTAATAAGTATCTGAGGTCAAATTTGAACTCAGATCATCCTGATTTTCAAGCCCAGTGTTTTATCCATTATGCCATCTCACTATCTTCAGGCATTAAGATATTTGTTGTTCACAGTTGTTTTTCAGTCCTGTTTGACTCTTCATGTCCCCATTTGTGTTTGTTTGTTTGTTTTTTGGCAAAGATACTAAAATAGTTTGCCATTTCCTTCTTCGGCCCATTTTACAGATGAGGAAACTGAGGCAAACAGGGTAAAGTGACTTACCCAGGGTCACACAGGTAGAAAGTGTCTGGGATCAAATTTGAACTTCAGTCTTCCTGACTCCAGGCTCTATGCACTGTTCCATCTATAGTTGCCCATAAATGCAAACTACACAAATCTTTAACCCCTCCTTCCCCTCTTCCAATAACATAAAGACTGCTTACAGAAGACAGGTTCCTCCAGCTGTTTCCATTTCTGGGATGACTAAAGTCTGGAGGAAGGATGGCGGGTCCCAGGGGGGAGTCTCGGAACCTCAGGCCTGCTCCAAGACAGAGTTCCGAGGAAGAATTCCTTAGGGTTCCTTCGCTGCCAGGGAGAAGCTATTCCCTGGCCACAATGGCAGCTGGAGCCAAATCGAGCACCTGGTTTTCTTCTCTTTCTGATAAGGCAGATCCTGGATTGCTGACACTTGGAAAGTTTCCTGGACCGAGGTCCGGCCTCCACTGCAGTTGATAGGACCCACTTGCGTTATCAGCCACACCTCTTTTTTTCTTCTTTACCACTTCCCCTTTCGGAGTTAATCTGAAAGAATGATTTCTAAACAAAAAGGAAGGGCACCCAGAAGAAGCTCCCACACACGGGGCAAGAATAGAACGGAGATGGAGCCGCGGCTCTGGGGATGTACGTACATGGGCATGTGCCCAGAGCTTCCTGCCCAGCGCCTGCGGCGGCCGTCCAAGGGGTTTGTCCGTGAGCTCCGCATTAGTTCGAGTCCCAAGTATGGGGCGTCCCCAAAGCCCTCGGGGCGTCCCCAAAGCCCTCGGGACATTGGAAGCTCTAATACCTTTGGATAAACTAGTAAGGCTTGTTAATCGCTAACAATAAAGCAGAACACTGCAATGGAACTTTTGAGGCAGTTATATATATATATATATTATATATATATATATATATATATATATATATATATATATATATATATATATATATATATATATATATAATTATGTGTGTGTGTGCATGTGGCGCACAAGCTTGTGGACCAAACCCGGCTCAGCGTCATAATGTCTAATGGTAAGCACCACCATAGGGAAAGCAAAAGGGAGTCCGCTTAAAAATCAGGTTCGAATATCCTTCCTCCTGGCACTTAATAACCGCATGGCCCTGGGCAGGACTTTGAATCTCTGATGCCTCATTTTCCTTATCTGTAAGATGAGGTTAATCATAAATCATAGTGCCTTACTTTGAGGAGAGACAGAGACAGAGACAGAGACAGAGACAGACAGACAGAGACAGAGACAGAGAGACAGAGAGAGAGACAGAGAGACAGAGAGAGAGACAAGCAGAGAGAGAGAGAGAGAGAGAGAGAGAGAGAGAGAGAGATCTGGATGAGAGGATTAGCTCGTTAGAGTAAGTCTCCAAAATGATAAATTACAGATGTGATGATCAACAAGAGCGAAGGGAGTTTCCCCCCTGGGACTTCCCCCTCCACCCCCTGGGGGAAACCACAGGTCTGGAACAACAATAGGACCTACCCTCACAAGGTTGTTGTGGGGTTCAAATGAGATAATGTTCATAAAACTATTTGTAAACAGTGAAATGCCATGTAAATGTCAGCTCTTATTTCTAGGATCTGAGTGTGTTTGAGTCTGCTAGATGAATTCCTGCAGTTGTGTTGTGGTTGGTGGGGTCCCTGGCAGTACTGCTAATACTGCAGATTTTGTGCTGAGGAGGAGGGCTGGCTGGGGTGGAAGCCACTGGACCTACAGAAGCCAGGTGCACATTGCCCAGTTGGGGCAGATGAGCCATCAGCCACTGCATTGCACACCTGTCCTTGGGTCAGAAATAGCTACTCTCCTTCAAGGTCTCTTTTCCTAGGCCTGGAGGGGAGGGAGAGGGAGGGAGGTCGCCTCTCCCACAACTGGGATGCCATACATGGCAGCTGCTCTTCCAATTGACACCCCCAAATCCACCCAGGCAAGGGATCCAGGGATGCTGGGAGTGTGGCAGAGTACAGCCCCAGAACTAACAAAATCACAGTCCACTTGGACAACCCACTGAGAAGGGCCTCCCTTTCTAACTCCCTCCCCCTGGGGCTGTATCCATCTTGCCCCTTGGATGATGACTTGCTAGTCTCATATATGTGTGTGTGTGTGTGTGTGTGTGTGTGTGTGTGTGTGTGTGTGTGTGTGTGTAATTACATGTCTCTATTGGCTGGTGAGATAAGGTCCATGACAAGTGCATCCCAGGATTGCCATAATAGGGAATCTGTGACAATCTAGACCTGGGCTAAATTAAGCTGGGCTTAAGGGTTTTATTTATTTGTTTATTTGGACCAGACTTGTGAATTCACATGTGTTGGGAGGTTATAAAGAAGAAATTGAAATATTACCAGTGCAAGCCTGCACCAGGGTAGAGAAAGGTTTAAGTTGACCTCTGCTAGAATATTATGTAAATGATGTTAGCCTACCTAGGATGCCTGGAGACCAGGGGACCAGGCTCTTTTCAAGCTGGTTTCAAATTGGTTTGTGTAATAGGAAATCATGCCTCACTAATCTACTAGGGGTATTTGAAAAGGTGTAAAACCAACAACAACACAAGAGAACAAAAGGAAACCAGGAGATGTAATCTATTTTTTGAAGACTTGCCAGAAGCCTCTGACAAGGTTGAGGCAAAAACTTTAAAATATGTAGATATAGGTTTGATTTTTCAAAGAATTGTGAATTGGTTTGAAGTCAGGAAGCAAAAAGGAAGGGAAAACATTAGTACTTTTCTCAATAAGGAAAGGCTAAGTGTTAATAGAGGAAAGTAAACAAAATATCGTGTGAGTGTACTCATCTTTTAGCTTATGGGGGATAACCTTTGGTCAGAGAAAGGTTAACAAAATTCACCACCTTTGATGTGGAAAAATGGGGACACTTATACACTGTTAGTGGAGCTGTGAACTGATTCAGAAATTTTGGAAAGCAATTTGGAATTATGCCTAGAGAACTATAAAACTGTATAGTATTGCTAGGTCTATTTCTCAAGAAAAAAGGGAGAAAGGAAAAGAACTTGTATGTTTCAAATTTTTTATAGCAGCTCTCTTTGTGGTGGCAACAAAATAGAAATAAAGAGGATATCCATCTATTGGAGAATGGCTAAACAAATTGTGATATATGATTGTTATAAAATACTGTTGTGTTGTAAGAAACAATGAGCAGATTAAATTTTCAAAATCTTGTAAAGAATTTGAAAAAGAAGATGAAAACTTGGAAAGACAATGAAGAGTGAAATGAATAGAACCAGGAGAACATTATATACAGCTAGAAATTCAACATTAAAGGCTAGGAAATAGAGACCTTCAAAGGAAAAGGACTTCCCTAGGGTTATTCACAGAAACATTTGTGGAGAAGAGCTGGGAAGAGACCTCTGATTAAAATCTAGAATGAGTGCTGCCTCTAGAGTCAAGGACCTGGGCTCAAATTCACCTCTGAGGTGTGTGACCTTGGATAAGACATGTATCCTTCCTAGGTCTCAGTTATCTCATCCAGTTGGCTTTTAGGGTCCCTTCCAACTCTAGTTCTTTAATCCTTTGACCCTCCATAATTCTACTCCCAGAAAGATCTTACTTATATCTGCCAAAGGAAGATGACCGAAGGAAGGGAGGGGCATGAGCCTAAAGATAGGTGCATCTGTAAAGCCCTGGGTGTTTTCAACAAAGCCCCGGGGACTCAGTATACTTCAAAAGAATATGTTCACTGACTGGTAATAATTTGGGCTCTGGAGAGATATTAGAGGCTCTTGGCTAACCGAATTATTCTCTTGCTTTGAGCCAACTTCCCTAGTTGAGTCTGCTAAAGCTGGGGGTGGAAAACGCCTTCCTGTAATGAAAGGGTTAATCTAACCACTGAAACTCCTATCTAGTCATTCAGATTCTTTGACACTTGAATTTCAGTGGCTCCCAGGACATTTTAGGGGCCTTCCCCCCCATTTATTCTCCTCCTTCCTCCATCACTATCTTTTTGCCCACTTCCCAATTTCATCTTTCCTCTATTCTCTCTTCCCTGAGCCTCTCAGCCTGTTTTTTCATTGCTTGTTCCTTCTTGAGATATTTTCTCTCTTTCCTCTTACATATCATGTTTACTTTCTTTCCTACATGTACTCCTGCTTTGGTTTTCCTCTATCATTTTCACTCCTCCTCCTTTCATTTCCTCAATTATTAGGTGTCCCTGGTTTGTGAGGTAATGAATGAGTGGCTTTGGAGAGGGCTCACAGAGTAACCTGGAAGAACCTTTCCAAATTTACTGTCTTTCCTTCCTTCCTTCCTTCCTCCCTCCCTCCTTTCTTTTCTTCTTTTTTTTTTAAACTCTGACCTGCTCTCTTAGAATCAATAGTAAGTAAGGTAAGGACTAGGAAATAGAGGTTAAGTGACTTCTCCAGGGTCACACAGCTAAGGAAGTGTCTGAGGCCAGATTTGAACTTGGGACCTTCCATCTCCAGGTTTGGCTATTTCTCTATTGAGCTACCTCCTATTTCTTCAGCCTCAGATGTTAAAGAGTAAACCACTTGTCCCTTCCAGCTGCCTAGTCCAAGCCTGACCAAGGGTTCAAAAGATGAGTTGCTGTTGGACAAAGAAGGCAAGATGAAGCCAGGTCATCCTTTCTGGTCTTCTCAGAGTCCACTTGCTATTAATTGGTACTGGGTTTCCAGACAGTTTCATTGGCCAACTTCCATTCCAGAAGACTCTCAGGGACTTCCCTCCCTGGCCCATCATTTCCAGTCTTCAGAGAAGCACCCAAATACAGCACAACAGTGAGGGGTTGAGTGTAGGATTCCCTTCTGTTGCATTCCGGACAGGTGGTCCCATCCACTTTGGTTTGTATGCTTTCAGTGAAAGGAAATGGTGTCTTTGAGGGAATGTTGGGCTTTTAAGTCTGGAGACCCAGATTCAAATTATGCCCTTGACACTTATCTAACTGCTATGAACTTCATCATACTTGCTCATTGTAAAACAAGAAGAAAAAATAGGTAGAGTGTCCACTGCAGAGTTGTTGTGAGGTTCAAATAAGTTAATGTTCATCAAGTGTTTGGTCAACTTAAAAAAAAAAACTTCCCTTTTGTCTTAGAACCAATATTATGTATTGGTTCCAAGGCAGAAGAGCAGTAAGGACTAGGCAGTGGGGATTAAGTGACTTACCCAGGATCACGTAGCTAGGAAATGTCTGAGGTTATATTTGAACCCAGGACATTCCATCTCCCTTCCTGACGCTCTATCCATCAAGTCACCTATCAGCCCCAGACTGGTCAGCTTTGAAGCACTATATGTGGCAATGATTACTTCTATTGCTGACCACAAATTCTTGCTCCCTGATCCCTGAAGCCAGCCAGGCCTTACTGTCCCCCACCTCCTGGGCCTCTCAGCCCCCAATTTCACTCTAAAGCAGGCTAATATTTTCAAACCTTAATTTCATATCCCCAGGGCCCCTTGAGCTCTTGCCTGGCCTGTTATTTTGCAGAATTTCTCTTACAACCGCCCACTCTCCAGTTCTGCTTATTACTCTTGCCCCTGAGTGGAAGCTGACTCACAAGGGGGGGAATTTGAAGCTGTTTCAAAACCTTTACCAGAATATTAGGGGTTTTATATAGCCTTGTTTATAAAAAGAACTTCCCAAAAAAGTCATTTAAAATCTACATGTCAGGATGCAGCTTGGTGCTCAGTGGATTGAAAGCCAACCCTAGAGAGCCAAGCCCTGGGTTCAAATATGACCTCAGACACTTCCTAGCTGTGTGACCCTGGATAAGTCACTTAACCCCCATTGCCTAGCCCTTATTGCTCTCCTGTCTTGGAACCAAAACACAGTATTGATTCTAAGACAGAAGGTTAGGGTGGAAAATCCACATGTTCATGGAAAGAATTAATAGGCTGACTGGTAGGGTCCTTCCAAGGCCAGAGAGGGGCTGGCCCTCTCACACCTTGTATTTCTAGTTTGAGGAGAGCAGATGGTCACAAATACTTGACTGAGATTCTCAAACTAAACAGGGTCTTATAGGTTATTTAGTCCAACCTCTTCATTTTACAAATCAGAAAGCTGAGGGACTCAGAGAGATGAAGCAACTTACCTAAGATCACAGGGCTAATTGGTATCAGAGGCTGGTTGGATTAGAATTCAGATCTCTTGGCTCCTAGCTTAGGGTGCTTTCCTCAAGCACATGTTGCCTCTGTCTGCTTCATTCTTGGGATGCCCAAGGAGACAGGGTCCTAAACAACAGCAGATTCATTTCTCAAAGGCGTTGCGATTTTATAGGAGGTTGGGATATGTGTGTGTGTGTGCATGTGTGTTTTAAGGATTATCAGAACATTCTCTGTATCTTGCCAAGTGCACAGCCCACCCTCTACTCCCTGAACTCACCAGAAAATTTATTGAATATTAAAGCCTAGAAGTGTACTTCAAGGGAAGGGACTGGAGCTTTGCTCTAGGGCATTAAAATTCCAGGAAATTATTTCATCTCCCTCTTCTCCATTAGCTGATTTTGTCTTGATGATTTTCGTGATGCTGACACCATGGATTACAAATGATTACAACCATTCTGCTTGTCCCAGGGATTGAAATAGTGAATTATGACAATGATTAGAGTAGGAAGGACCGTACAGATCAAGTTTCTGAGTGAAATTGAAGCCACGGCATTATATTTCTGTGAACTCCTTGAAAGCAGGACCCATGTAGTGTGTATGTGACCCCCCAGACCATTGCTATGATTTTTATTTCTTTATTTTTTTTAAACCCATACCTTCCATCTTGGAATCACTACTGTGTATTGGCTCCAAGGCAGAAGCTTGGTAAGGGCTAAGCAATGGGGGTTAAATGACTTGCCCAGGGTCACACAGCTGGGAAGTGTCTGAGGCCAGATTAGAACCTAGGACCTCCTGTCTCTAGGACTGGCTCTCTATCTACTGAGCCACCCAGCTGCCCCCTGCTATGATTTTTAAATCTCCACAATAAGCTGAAATCTGGACAAGAACCTACGTGTATCACACTTCATACAAGAGAATTGCATTGGTAGGATAACTAAAAATGGTATTGAGGTTTTGACCAGACCTCAAAACTAGAGCTGTCAAGCAATGATTTGGAATCTGAGTTGGAAGAGTCCTTTGAAATTATCTAGTTCAACCTCTTTCCTGATTCAAGAAATTCTTCTAAACGTCCAGTCTATGCTAGAATATTTCCAGAAATGGAGCATTCACTCTTTCCCCATAGTCTATTCCATGATTGCTCAATTCCAATTCTTAGAATCAGCTTCCTGCCTGTACTTCCCAACCAATAGTTCTCATTCTCCCTCTTGATACTGTACAGCATGAATCTAATCCCTCTCCCATGCAATGGTCCTTCAAATATTTGTGCTGTCTCAGCCTTCTCTTCTCCAGAAAAGCATCCCTATTTGTACAAGAAACCAGATGAGAAATATTTTTATTGTTGTAATTCAATTGTTTTTCAGTCGCATCTGACTCCTTGTGACCTTATTTGGAATTTTCTTGGCAAAGATCCTGCAGTAGTTTGCCATTTCCTTCTCTAGTTCATTCTACAGATGAGGAAACTGAGGCACAAGGTCTTCCTGAATGCAGGCATGGCACTCTATCAACTGCATCACCTAGCATTCCAGATGAGAAGTGCAGGGAGGGTCTAACTTCATATAAATTTTATTTGGGAATTCAGTCAAGTAGTGCCCTTGTGATGCTGCTTTCAGCTTGCACAAATTGAGCCCCATCGGTAGGCTACAGAGTGACCCTGGCTGTATGATTCTGAACGTGGGACCACAAGGCCCCTTTTTTGTGTGTGCCTCCACCAGTAAAGAACCCAAGCACCTTTTGCATAGCAAAGTTCAGACAGTAAACTTTGATGGTTTGCAGAGAGGGTAGAGGAGAACAGAAAACTACTCTTTACAACTTTCCTCTCACTCCCACCAAACCCAGGCCCTTTGAGGAGGGGATTTGGGGGAAAGAAAGCTATTGACATTGCTGATATCTAGACTCTGGAGGGCTTGCAAGGCTCTCAAATAAGAAAAAGTAACTATAAAGTTCCCCACTCCATGCCCTCCCTCCACAGATTGATGGATAAATTCCCCAAAAAATCAATCTGCAGGCAGCTGACATGCAAAAAAAAAAAAGGAAGTTGGGTCTCTGGAAGGATCTGAATTTCCTGCCTGAAGTACTGATTGGTAGTAGACAATTTGAAACAACAGGCAGTAACTAATTAGTGCAATATCTTTTAAATTAACAAGCTAAATAAATACTTGTTGGATCAAATTGAAATTTCAGAGGACAAACGGACTTGGGGGAATGTTAGCAAAATAGTGAGGGGGAATCTCAGAAAAAGAAAAAGTCATAAATGAGCTCCCCAAGAATAAAACCCCAGGGCCAGATGGTTTTATAAGAAAACATTATCAAATATTAATTTATTTTTTATTTGGAAATTTTAATTTAATTAATTAATTTAGAATTTTTTTGCATGATTCCATGATTCATGTTCTTTCCCTCCCTTCCTCTCCCACTCCCATAGTCGACACACAATTCCACTGGGTTTTACACGTGTCATTGATCAAGACCTATTTCCCTATTATTGATAATTACACCAGGGTGATTATTTAAAGTTTTCAACCCCTTCATATCCTCATCAACCCATGTGATCAATCATATGTTTTTCTTCTGCATTTCTGCTCCCACAGTTCTTCCTCTGAACATGGATAGTGTTGTTCCTCATAAGTCCCTCAGAATTGTCCTGGATCATTGCATTGCTGCTAGTAGAGAAGTCCATTACATTCGATTGTACCACAGTATATTGGTCTCTGTATACAATGTTCTCCTGGTTCTGCTCCTCTCGCTCTGCATCACTTCCTGGAGGTTGTTCCAGTCTCCATGGAATTCCTCCACTTTATTATTCCTTTTAGCACAATAGTATTCCATCACCAATATATACCACAATTTGCTCAGCCATTCCCCAATTGATGGGCATCCCCTCGTTATCCAATATTTTGCCACCACAAAAAGCACAGCTATGAATATTCTTGTACAAGTCTTTTCCCTTATAATCTCTTTGGGGTATAAACCCAGCATGCTATCAAATATTCAAAGAACAATTAATTCTGGTATTGTGAAAATTGTTTACCAAAAATAAAAAAAAAGACAAGATCTTCCAAGATTCCTTCTTTGATACAAATATGTTCTTAACCTAGACCAGAGAGGGTCAGAAGAGAGAAGGAACACTATAGACAAATATCCCTAATGGACATTGGTGTCAAATTTTTAAATAAAATATTAGCAAAGAGGCTACACCAAACATCAATTTTAAATAAAATATTAACCAAGAGGATACATCAAACATTTAAAAAATACCATACACTATAAACAAGTTGGATTTATGCCAGGAGCTGGTTCAATATTTGGAAAATTCTAAACAAAACAGGCTATAGTGTTAAGATGTCTGTTGGTCTATGGTTAGATTTGTTTTTTAAACTCTTAGCTTCTGTCTTAGAGTCAATACTGTGTATTGATTCCAAGGCAGAAGAGTGGTAAGGGCTAGGCAATGGGGGTTAAGTGACTTGCCCAGGGTCACACAGCTGGGAAGTGTCTGAGGTCAAATTTGAACCTAGGACCTTCAGCCTCTAGGCCTGGCTCTCAATCCACTGAGTCACCCAGCTGCTCACTATGGTTAGATTTTGTTGATATAATACAATCAGTAAAAATCATATGATTGTATCGATAGATGCAGAAAGATTTAAAAAATGCATCACCATTTCTCTTAAAAGAAACAACTAGAAAATAAAGGAATAATGTGGTAGGAAGTGTCTACCTAAAACCAAAAGCCAGTGTTATGCATAAAAGGGGATAAACTAGAGGCCTTTCTGAAATGATGCAGGGCTGGTGGCTTCTGTCTTTCATTCTAGTGGAAGTTGACTGGTTTGAGCAATCAAATCAACCAGTGAGCACTCGCTAAATGCCTACTATGTGCCACATTCTTGCTAGGCACCAAAAATGAAAAGACAAAAAAAGAAAACAATTCTTGCCCTCAAAGAGCACACATTGGGAGGAACAACATGTACAAATATTAATATAAATAAAATATATGCAAAGTAAATGCAAGATAATTTCAGTGGAGTAAGTGCCGGCAGCTAGAGGGATCAAAGAGAAGCTCATAAAAGAGGTTGTGCTTTAATGGAAACTAGGAATTCCTGGAGGCAGAATCACAGAGGAAGTACATTCCAGGCATGGCAGATAGTCTGTGGAAAGGCAAGGAGATCAGAGATGGAATGTTGCATGTGAGAAATAGCAAAAAGACCAGCTTGGCCAGGCCACAGCATATTGGGAAGGGAAGTAATTTGTAACAAAATTGGAAAGATAGGCAGGGGTTGGGTTGTAAAGGGCTTTAATTGTCAAAAAGAGGAATTTAAAAATATATCCTGTAGGCAAGAGGGAACCAAAGCAGCCTGCTGAGCAGAGATGTGAGATAGTTAGGCTGACGCTTCAAGAATATTACTTTGACAGTTATGTGGAGGATGGATGGGGGGGAACCAAAGAGATTAGAAGCAGGAAGACCAATGAGGAGGCTGCTGTAAGCATCCCAGCAAGAAGGGGATGACAGTCTGAACCATGGAATGGAGAGAAGGGAACCTCTGAGAAGTTGTGGCTCTAGGATGGAGAATACATGACAACCAGATGGATAAGCGAAGTGAAGGAGGGGGAAGTCAACTATCAATCAAGCCAATTTTTTAATTAATCCGTATTTACTAGGTGTCTACTGTGTGCTAATAACTATGCCAGGCCCTGGAAGTACAAATACAAAGCAGGGTGCCTCTGAAGATGAGAACATGAGTGACTGGAGAGGTGGTCCTGTGCTTGAAAGAAATAGGAAATTTAGGAAGAAGGTTGGGGTTAAATAAGGTTAAACATAATCAGTCCTTTCTTGATCATGTTCAGCTTGAAATGCTTATGGGACATAAAGGTGAAAACATCCAATAGTCAGCTGGTGTCCTCAGGAGAGAGATCAGGGCTAGATCTAGCTATCATCGGGGTAGAGAGGATTATTGAATCATGGGAGCTGATAAGTTCATTGAGAGAAAGTGTCGAGAGGGAAGAGTAGAAGAACTAAGACAGATTTGGGAGGAATGAGAGAGATAATGGTCTCAGTCAAAGAAGTGTGAGGAGCAGTCAGGCAAGTAGGAGGAGAGTCATGAGAAAGTGATGTTCCCAAAATCAGAAAGGAAAATATAGTCAGGGAAAAGAGTGGTCAACATTGCCAAATTCTTCAGAGTTCAAGAAAGATGATCTCAAACTTCCCTCGCCCCCTCCATCCATGGTTTCTCTTCTTCATATTCCCAAAGAAATTTCCATCAATATTTTGATAGTATCATAAGCTCTCTCAAAGGAACCTTGGACATCACCTGGTCCTCTCGCTCATTTTACTACTGAAGTTCCTGAGGCTACAAAAAGGTCAAATAGCGGGTCCCAGACCACACAGGTTGTAAGTGGTAGACCCAAGATTCTAACCCAATTCCTCTGACTCAAAATCCAGCACTATTCTAGCCTCCAGGTCACATCTGGTGCTATGCTCATCTTTCTTTTTTTAAAACTTTTCATTAATGTTTTATTTTTACCAGTTTCATGTAAAAACGATTTTAGTGTTCATTTTCTAACATTTTTGAGTTCCAGGTTCTCTTCTTCCCTCCCTCCCCTCTCTTTTCCTCTCCCTGAAATGGTATAGTTTGATATAGGTTAAGCATGTAAATGCCCATCTTTAAACCTTGTCTCTTTGACCCTCAGCTGCTTCAGGGTTGACTCACCCATTCCTGAAAGTGCCCACTGAGGCATTTGGAGAGGGATGTTTTGACACAATGAAACTCCTTGGGAGCTAGCTCTGTTCTGTGGAGGGGAAAAGCCATATGGCCGGATCTTAGAAAGCTTCAGTGGGCAGGAAACAAACATGGGAGAACCCTGGGGTGAATAAACCTAAAGTGATGAGTCCATTTTATTGCAGGAAATACTGAGACTTTTCCAGAGCTTTAGTTTTGGGAAGTATAAGAGAGTTGATTATTGCTTCATAGGTTCTTCATCAATCTATCAATCATAACAAGTGTTCAGAGAAGACTTGGTGCTCTTATGTCCCTGTCTTCAGGAAGCTTGAAGGTTTCTAACCTAGTTAATTCAATTCATGGGCATTCCAGTATGTAGCTCTGTGTATGCAGGCACAGGGCAGCATGAATCCTACTTCTTCTATGTACTGTGAGCCCTCGAAAGTCACTTCCCCATTTTGGGGTCTCTGCTTCATCATCTAGAAGGGGAAGGGTTGGACTCCATCATTTCTGAAGTCCCTTCCAGTTGTTAATCAGTTCAGGTGTTTGTACGTGTGTATAGACTTGTGTGTTTGTGCGTATATGCCATGCATGCCTGTGTGTGTGAAGGCCATGAGAATGAAGAGGAAAAATATGAATTCAATCAGAACAGCAGAGAGGGTGGCTAGGTGGCTCAATGGATAGAGAGTCACACCTAGAGACAAGAGGTCCTGAATTTAAATCTGGTCTCAAACACTTCCTAGCTGAATGACCCTGGATAAGTCACCTGCCCCCTTTGCCCAGCCCTTGCTCCTCTTCTGCCTTAGTACCAATACATAGTATTGATTCTAAGATGGAAGGGAAGGGTCTAAAAAAACAACAAGGAAACAACAAGGAACAGGGATGTTGTCTTTACCATATAAAAGGCAGGTTCATCCCAACCTCCCCCAGGCGCTAAGCATCTCAGCTTCCAGTGTGATGTTCAGCAGCAGCAGGGAGGCATGGCATGTTGGCTGCATCTCTTAGAGATGACCCTCTAGTCTTTAAACCCCTAAAATAGCCTCAGTTTGACAGAGTGGAGATACCGAGAAGTAGGCTTTCAAGGGGGGATGAGGGTTCCTACGATTGAGCTAACCCCAAAGCATCCATTTCTGAGGCTGAAAGCTTCAGTTCTGATATTAGTAAGGTCTTTAGTGCTCATTTGGGGAGCAGGGCTGAGATCAGTAGCAGTACCACCTCCACCCTCCACCAAAAGCCCAGTGTTCCAGTAAAGAAAAGGTTAATTACAGGGTCTTGGGATGAGTCACCTCCCCACTTTTTCCCAACCCCAACTAATTCCTAATGCTATTTTTAAAATATGTTATTGCTTTTTAAATATCAAAATCAATTCTCCATATCACTGTCCTGACACTGAGTCCTCTCTTTGATCAAGGAGTATTTTCGTAATATCAACTGACAAGAAGTTATGTCTAACAGCACAGGCAGCATATTGTACCCAGGGATCTCCACCCCTCTCTTGAAAGAACATATTACATCTTGTTTCCCAGAACCGGGATGGACATTCATCTGAGTTGGCTGTATTTTGGTGTCTTTAGAGGCATTCTTTTAATCATCACTTACATTATTCTTTTGGTTCTGCTTTCCTTGTACAATGTCAATTCGCCCAAATCTTCTCATGTTTCTCTGAATCCCTCATTTCTGCTGCTCTTGCTGCATCTCAGCCCCCTCACTTGAGGACACCACGGCTCTCCCAGACACAGACCCTAAGGCTTTCAAAGTACAGTAGTGATTTGGGACAAGCAAAACCCACATAAGGAGAGAGTAGGGATTTTCCCAATGCTGTGGTTAAAGAGGCTGAAATACAGAATTGGGAGAAATCCATCCAGGGCTATAGCATGATATGACCAGATTCAAAAACCAAGCTTCCTGAGCCCTCTTTCCCTGGCATCTCCTCATCACTGCTTGGTCCTATAAATATGCTGAATGCATGGCTATGCAGAGAGTTTAAAGCCTGCATGACCATTACCTGGCCTAACTCCTCTAGAGTGGTGAGAAAGATCTGAAGGGGATTGGACAGACTTAAATGTCCTTTAGAATTAGGAGAGGCTGCAAGGTGGCTGAATGGATAGAGAGCCAGGTCTGGAGACAGAATGTCCTGGGTTCCAATGTGGCTTTAGATACTTCCTAGCTGAGTGACCCCTGACAAGTCAGTCTCTCAGGACCTCCATTTACTCCTCTGTGGAGCCAAGGATTTGGACTACAAATTCTGAGACCCCATCCAGCCCCATAATCCCATGATCCTATGAGGAGCAGGTCTGGAAGGCTTCCCACCTTCCCCCATCACTCCTCTTACTTCTCCCCTCTAACGACATCATCATCAAACAGCCTGCAGGCCCAGGCTAGGAGGGTCAGAGCTAGAAAATAACGCTGCCAGCCTGAAAGTTTTCAGGCCCGAAAAAGACTCTGGCAGTTGGGGGGGGGGATGTGAATTAAGTCATTTCTCCTGGGGAATGAACTTTCTTGTAAAACAAGGGGGGGAATCAGTCTGTTTGGGCTAGCTTGGAGCAGCCCATTTTGAATCTCTTTCCTCCAAAGGAGCCACACTGAGGAATCCACGCCAGGCCTCCCTCCTCCCCTCCCTTTCCCCAAACCAGTGCTGCATTTCCAGACAAGATGTGCAGCTGCTGCTGAGTCTGTGACAACTTACTCCCGATGAAGCCCACAGCTGTTTGGATTTCAACCCTGGAATCTGAGGGAGGTGTTTGGAACACTTGGAGAGCATTCTGTCTTCTTCATCAGCAGGAATGAGAGGCAGCGCTAGGCCAAGGGGGGCTGAGTCTGAGAGAGGCTCCGCAGGCCTTCTTCTCCATCCATTGATACAGTTCAGTTCCGTTCAACAAATATTTATTAAGCCCTGGCTTAGTGGATTGCATAACTTCTCAGTGCTCTAAGGCAGCTCTCAAAGTAAGTTTCAGAACAGACATACACCTTTATTGAGAGACAGTTTCCTCCCCTCTGAGTTCCCACTGTCAAAGAAATCTTCTGTCTAGTCCCTGGTCCTATCCTTATCCCTATCCCTATCTTAATCCCTATCCCTATCCCCATCCTTATCCTAATCTCTGTCCTTATCCTTATCTGTATCACTAACCTATCCATATCCCCATCCCAGTCTTTATCTTTATCCCTATCCCTATCTTAATCCCTATCCCTATCCTAATCTCTCTCCCTATCCCAATCTCTATCTTTATCCCTATCTCTATCATCTCTTTCCCTATCCCTATCCTAATCTTTATCCCTATCCTGATCCCTATCCCTATCTTAATCCCTATCCCTATCTTAATCCCTATCCCTATCCTAATCTCTCTCCCTATCCCAATCTCTATCTTTATCTCTATCCCTATCATCTCTTTCCCTATCCCTATCCTAATCTCTCTCCCTATCTCTAGCCCTTTCCTAATCTTTCTCTGGTTCCTGGAAGGTCCTCCTACATCTTGGGTCTTTAAAGACAAAAATGGAAAGGCCCTGGCCTCAGAGGGCTTATATTCCCCTCAAGAATACAACACAAACAAAGTGAGAATGTCCACCACTGTAAAATGAGGAGGAGGGGAAACAGAAAAGACCTCAGGTAGGTTAATGATTCCAGGTTCCAGTTTCTTCCTACCAGCCTGCTTGTCTGGCAGAAAGTGTACCACAGTAGAAGACCACTTCTCAGTCCCCAGCCTCCTCAGTATCCTTCCTGAGCCAGTCCTTTTGTCCTTCGGTGCTCCCTGCTCTTCCCTCTCCCATACTTCCATCCTCAAATCGGATAGTGTTGGCCCTGGAGTTGGGAGGACCTGAGTTCAAATCAGACCTCAGATACTTAGTAGCTGTGTGACTTTAAGCAACTCACTGAATCCTTTTTGCCTCAGTTCCTCATCTAGAAAATGAGCTGGAGAAGGAAATGGCAAAGCACACCAGTATCTCTGGCAAAGAAATACCAAATGGGGTCCTGAAGAGTCAGATGTGACTGAACAACAGCAAGGGTGACCCCAACTGCAACAGGATTGGGGGAGGGGGAGTGTTTTATATTTCAGTCTACAAGTCTTAAGAAACCTACAAGTACTTCTAGGTCTCCCTAAAGAAGATTACTGGACCCAAGAGAAAAAGTAAGGTCCACAGAACAGGATTTTAAGTAAATCATTTTCTCTGGGTCTTCCTTTCCTCTATAAAACTAAAGAGTTGGAGTAGATGACCTCTTTGGTCCCCTCCAGCTCTAAGATCCCATTCAGGCAGCACAGTGTATTGGGAAAAGGGCTCTATTTGGAGTCCAGGGACTTGTGTTCAAATCTGAACTCTGTTATTTACTTACCTATGGTAATTAAGGCAGATTACTTCCTCTTCTGTGAAATGAAGGAGTGGAATAGAAGACCTCTTCCTGATGTAAGGTTCTAACTCTCAAATCTTAATGGAATGGGATGGGCAGACCCCATGCCTCTCTGTCCCACTGCATCCTTATCCTCACTCCCTAAACCATCAGCTGTTCCTTTAATCTGGATTCCTCTTCACTAAAGAATCCATCTCTCCTCCCTGGGACGACTAGCCTAACTCCCTTGCCTTCAGAACAGGGCCCTTGTAGGCCAGTTGGTTGGGAATGGGGGATGGGGGAGAAGGGGGGGAGGTGGTGGAGGGGAGGTGGAGAGGGAATGCTGTCCCCCCTTTTTCTTCTTCTCTCTGGAAGGGCTCCCGGGCCCCCCAGCCCCTCACAACTAACCCTCTCCCTTTCTGATGTAAGCTGATATTTTAATTCTCTTACAAGGAATGGTGTTTAGAGAAATGACTTAACTGGATTACTCATCTTCTGTAATAACTTGGCCCCGCTCCGATGCTATTCCTAGATGTGACGCTGGCTGCTTTGATTCTTTCTCTCTCTCTCTTTTTTTTTTTAAACCGAGAAATTACAGCCATGTGTATGACTGGCCCAGCCCCACCTCCGTTCTCAGCCACACACCCCTCGCCCAGGAGGCATGCTGGGAAACGTAGTCTGGGCTTGGACAGGTCCTGGCTCTGCTGGCTAGAGCTCATCTGGCCTGGCCCAACTGGAAAGTGATCGAGAGATGGAAGGGAGAAAGGAAGGGAGAGTAGGATGGTCATTCAGAGCCCAGGACCTGTGCCTAGTACTAGCTTTGGGACTTTAGTCACAGCACTTACTATCTCTGGGCCTCAGTTTCCTCATCTGACAGATGAAGAGGCTGACTTGAATGATCCCTAAGTTCCCTTCCCTTCTAAAGCTAGGATTCTATGAAGGGTGACCAGGGCAGATAAAGGAGGACTGGGGTGGAGAGCAAGGAGACATGAATTATTTAAAGACCCAGATGTCATCGATCTAGAACTGGAAGGGAACCTTTAAGCCAAGTGGATAAACAATTTATTAAGGACCTGCATTGTGCCAAGTATCGTACTAAGGTCTGTGAATACAAAGAAAGGCAAATATAGATTTATGCACACACATACATGTGTATATTATTATATGTAATATATATTGTATATCACACATATATATATATAATCTCCAATCACTTTTCATGCATTCACTAAGTCAAGTTTTCAAAGAACTCAAAATTGAAAGAGTTCTTAGTAATCGAGTTCAAATCTCTTATTTTATAGAAGGGGAAAACCAAGGCTAGGGAAGGAAAGTGATCTATCCAGGATCATCCAGAAAATAAGTAGAAAAATTAGGATTAAAGCTCTGAGTGGAGAATTATTGGATTGAGGAGAGAGTTGAGAGAGAAAGACTCATCATCAGGTCATTGCAATAGTCTAAGTGTGAGAAGATGAGATCTTGGACCCAGGCAGTGGGCAGCGTGAGAAGAGAGAAGGGCCACGTTTGAGAGATGGATAGAGTTGGTGTGTGAAAAGAGGAAGGAGAGAAAAGTGGAAAGGAAGCCTTATCAAATCATAAGATTTAGAAGTGAAAGAGATGAATTTAGAAATCATCTAGTCTAAATCTCCCATTTTACAGATTAGGAAACAGAGGCCCATCTCTGATGACCTGTAAAACGTGTACAGGATTTTACTTTTAGAATTGGTTTATCCCACTCAAAGGGTGAGTGAATGCCTCCAAAGTCAGGTTTGGGAATCTATAGTAGGGATCCTAGGATGTTAGAGCTGGAGAGTGCCTTAGAGACCATCTACAACTTCATCATTGTACAGGTGGGGAAATGAAGGTCCAGAGGAAGGAAGTTAAAGTCACACACAGATAATTAGTGGTGAACCATAGCTTCTGACTACTAGTCCTAGAGCAGTAAATTCAGTTGTGTTGGGGGGGGGCACTGAGGGAATGTAGAAGAATGTCTGGGATACAATCACTCCTGAGAGGGGTGTTATGGCAAGTTATGGCAAGAGACCTCACCTCTGGGGCAAAGCTCTGCTCATCTTTCTGCTCTATCTTGGCCCCTTTCTACTACACCACACTATATATTTTGGAGAAATGTGGGATTCTGCTTTTAGTGACAAGCAGTGAGAGGGTTGATCTGGAATACTTTGGTGCTTTAGACTTTCTTCCCTTCCCCCAGGGCAACTGATGATCTTGATGGAGACTCCCTTGAGGTCCAGAAGCTAGGGAGGAGGTGGGGGCTGCTGCTTGGCTCTCTCCCAAAGCACAAATAGAATCCCTGCTGTCCAGCATTCCCTGGGGCCTACCAGTTTTGCTGTGGGAGGCAGAACCAAGGAAAGCCCTATGAAAAAGGAGGTAGATGGGGTGTCTAGAAGCTAGTGCTACAAAGAAGTCTTGGAAACCTGAAGGAAACTAGATCAAAGTATTGCTGGCTCCCATTTTCCCCAGACTGATGGCACATTGAGAATACTGGATATGAAGTTCAAGAATCTGCCACCTTTTAATTATGTGACTATAGACAAGTCACTGTCCTTTTTGAGGATACAGTCTCCTTATTCCTGAAATAAAAGGTTTGGACTGTATGATCTCTAAGGTCCCTCCCAATTCTAAATATTAGAGAGATTTGGAAGATCATAGCCAGTTGGGAGAAGATTTTGAGGCAAGCAATCCATGAAATCTCTGTGCTGATTGTATTACACAGTAAGAAGCCATTGGGGCTAGTGTTGCAGATCTATTTTGAGACGTTCACTCAAAAATATTAAGCCGATTTGCATGGAATTTACCAGTGGTAAGCAGAACCTTTAGGGTCACAGTGAATTAGAAAGTCCCAGCCATCAGCCTGCGCTCTAGTGTTGAGAATTTCATAGCTTCTCAAGAATTTAATTAATAATTTAACATTGACACTAACACTTGAAGGAACCTTGTTGTTCAGTCATTTTTCAAATGACCCCATTTGTGATTTTCTTGGTAAATATACTGGTGTGGTTTGCCATTTCCTTTCCCAGTTCATTTTCTAGCTAAGAATACTGAGGCCAACAGGATAAGGTGAATTGCCCAGGGACAGCCAGCTAGAAAGTGTCTGAGACTAGATTTGAACTCAAGAGGAGAAGTCTTCCTGACTCTAGGCCTGGCATTCTGTCCACTTCTCTACCTAGGTGCCCAAAGAGACCTTTGAGGTCATCTAATACAAACCATTTTCCAATACAACCCATTTTACACCTAAAGAAACTGAGGCAGAGAGGTTAAGTGACTACTACTTTTGAGACCACCCAGCCCAATCCGCTATTGCCAGACACTCCACAAGTGGTACCTGACAGAATGAAAATTAGAACCTGAGAACAAAGAATATAATGCCACAGGACTGGGTCTCAGATCCTGGATTTACTTCTTTCAACATGAGTAACCTTAGGGAAATTGTCTACCTTCCCCAAGCCTCAGTTTCCCTAACAGTAGAATAAAGGGGTTGTACTAGATGACCAATGTGGTACTGATCCGACTCCAAATTCAGGATCAAAGGCTATTAAAATGAGGAGCTGGAACTAGGGTCTCCTGACCTCTTCCCCCTTTACTCCCTCATTCTAGCTGTTTAATAGTAGTCAATTCAACAGACATTTGTTAAGTGGTACTATGTGCTGGGTATTGTGCAAAAAACTGGGAATATCATACAAATAGCTACAAGTTGAAACAAAGCAATCCTACCCTCCCTCAGGGTACTGAGTGGAATCCAGAGAGGAATGAAGATTTGGCTGGCCTGGATGGATCCTTTCTTTGAGAATTGAGTGGACAAGAAGCTCTTCGAGGGCACAGACTGTCTTGTTTTCATCTTGGTATAGGGATGCAGCAGCTAAGCATCTACCTTCCTTTGCTCAATTGACTTGAATTCAGACTTTGGACCAGTGAAGTAGGATTCGATCTCACATCTTTGGGCTCTCAGGCCAGTATTCCTAATAGCACTTTGATTGCTCCCCTCAGTTCCTGCCTTTACCCTTCTCTATTCCCTGTCAATGATCCCTTCTTCTTGATCCCCCAAAACAAGACGGAGGAAAATCTCACCCCCTTTAAAGCTCAGCGAGAGGGGGAGCAGGTAGAGATAAACAGGGGTGCCCTGACAGCCTGTCCTGGGCAGTAGTAGGAGGTGGTGCTGGGGAAGCAGATCAGGAAACACAAAGCATCCAGGGCAGCAGCACTGTGCTGCTGCTTCACTGGTGATGAGGCTGGTTTCACAACCCTGGATTGTAATTCTCTGTCGGGAAGTTGTGCAGCCTCAGTGATCCGGGCCTCACCCCCTCCGCCCCTCACCCCCTCCGCCCCTGCCCCTACCCCTTACCAAGTCCCCAAGGGCCTCGAGATATTCTTGCAGCTTCAAAAACAACAACAAGCCCCAAAAAAGTCATTCGAACCCATGAGCCAATTTTTCCCATTCCTGAGAGCTGATGCCTTCTATTCAGGGACTTAATTGTTTTCCATGAGTTGCAAATGCCTCCCGAAACTTGCCTTTCCTGGAGAGCGCTGGGACAGGCACACTGGGAGGGGCTCTTTCAAAATATTTCCCTGGTTCCCTTTCTCCTTTGAAAAGAAAGTCCCGAGGGCCACTGGCAAACAAGCAGGGCCTGGGAACAAAGCCGCCTGGGGCTGGAAACTAGGCTTCCAAGTTCTATTTCCAGAGCACATTGGGTACTGGAGTGCAAGAAAAACAGAGCCTCAGATTCTCCTCCCTGCAAACATGTCCCTCACTTCTCATTTTCAGGCTGGGAAATGGGGTCGTTGGGAAGGCTGGAGATCCAGGCTTTGAAACGGAAAACCAGTAACCACGGGTCTACTGAAGGATTGCCAAGCACCAAAGAGATAGGTACCGTTACTGCCCTGTCAAGGGTTGCCCAGAGACAGGGGGAAAGTGGAAGGTAGGATAGCCTGGGAGGCAAGAGACTCGGGTTCTAGTTTTCACTTTGCCAGCTACTGATCAAGTAGGGAGTGTCCAGTAATAGGAGATTGGACTGGGTGATTTCAAACGTTTCTTCTAGTTCTTGAGCTTATGACTGTAGGTCACTTTAACCACTGTAAGCCTCAGTTTCCCCATATGGAAAGTGAGAGGACTGCTGTGGTCCAGAGTAGGAGAGAGTTGTTGTTCAGTCCTGTCTGACTGTCTGAGAGGCATTTGGGGTTTTCTTAGCAAAGATACTAGAGCGGTTTGCCATTTCCTTCTCCAGTTTGTTTTTCAGGTAAGCAAATTGAGGCAATCAGGGTTAAGTGACTTGCCCAAGGTTGTACAGTTAGTAAGTGTCTGAGGTCAGATTTGAACTCGGGAAGATGAGTCTTCCAGACTCCAGGCCCGTACACCATCTAGCTACCCAATAGGGAAGAGTGCTGGTTTCAAATTCTGGTTTTCCCACTAAATATCTACCTATATGATCTAACCTCACTGAGCCTCAGTTTCCTCAACTGTAAAATAAGGAGCTTGATATGGTTGCTAAGATCCCTTCCAGTTCTGTGATTCTGTGGTTAGATAATTTCTGAGGTCCTTTCCATCTTTAAAATAATGTCTTTTTCACCACTATTCAGTGGTAGAAACCAAGGTAGGAGGTGACCGCAGGGACTTACCCAGACCATCAGCAATGTGGTGAGCAGAACTCAGGCCTGATTCTCAGATTACAGAGCAGGCAGAGAATTGTGTCTCCTTTCACCCCATTTATGAACTGGATTTGGAGTTAGAAGACATGTGTTTGAGCCTTCCTCTGCTACCCCCTACCCGTTCAACCTTGGCTAAATTGCATAAACTCTCTAGATCCTAATGTTCTTCATCTGTCAAATGGGGATGTTCATACTTGCACTAACCATCGTACCTGCAATAGTAAAGAAGAAAACATTTTATGGATCATAAAATGCTGTACAAGTATGTGAGTCATTGTTATCATTGTCTCTTCTAGGAATTTCTTGGTTCCCTCATCCCTCTCTTACTTCCAGAGAGGTGTAAACAGCCCTCCCTCCTTCTGTGATTTGTGGGAATGATAGCAGAGGGCAGGCACTGAGTCCCAGAATCGTCACCTTGTCCAAGGGGATGTACAGTCATAAGTTCTTTCACAAAAGAGTTGACACACAGTAAATCCTTAACACCTACTGTACTGTGCTCTAGAGAAGGCATTCTTAGAAACCCCACTAAACCAGTGGCTTCACTTTTCTGTCTTTGGTTGGCCCGGATGTGACCAATATCTATAGTTTTTCTGTCTCTTCAAAGATGTCAAACCGTTATTACTATCAGAATGATATGACAACAACACAACAAACATTTATTAAGTCGCTGCTGCTCCCAGAGGGCTGCAATGAGCACCAGAACGAATACAAAATGTAGGCAAGACCCTGCTTCTACCCTCATGGAGTTTCCAGTTTAATAGAGAGATAATCTACACATCCAGATAACTGTAATGTACAGTAACATGCATTTATATGCATCAGAAAGGTAGAAAACAAAGTGCTATGTGAGGTCACTGGAGGAAACTCATGTTTTACATTGGAGGGGATATTTAAAGGATGATGGTGATAATATGAGAAATTCTTTTTTTTATTTTATTTTAAAATTTTTACATTCTGTCTTGGAATCGATGCTTGGTATTGGTTTCCTTGTGGAAGAGCAGTTAAAGCTGGGCAGCTGGGGTTAACTGACTTGCCCAGAGTCACAGAGCTAGGAAGTGTCTGAGGCTAAATTTGAACCCAGGACCTTTTGTGTCCAGGTCTGTTTCTCTATCAACAGAGCACTGAGAATAATTCTTAATAAGACATAAAGGGACAGAACAAGTTCATTCTTAGTTTAAATAATGGCAGTGCAAATTAGAATGATAATAGTATAATGAGGCCATCGTATGCCAACATGAATCCTTGCACATACATGGTAGGTGTTTACAGTCATATACAGAGTAAACATTCAACAGTATTTGAGGATGACAGATAACAGGCTTCAAGATTTCTTCTTGGTTGGGTTTGTTGCTCTCAAAAGGTATCGTAGACCCAGACTATTAGAGCCAGAAGACTTCTTGAAACCAAATCATTTTTCAGATACAAGCTAATTCCATTCCATTTAATTGTGTTTATTAAGCACCTGCTCTGAGCTAGTGATAGGCACTGAAAATGAAAAGTCTTTAAAAAACTCTCCTGGGGGGAACAATACAGAGAAATAAATTCAAAACACATATAGGAGGCATACATTAGAGCGGTTATTAGTAACTGAGGGGATCGGATAGGTCTTTCTTTCGGAGCTGAACTTTAAAGGAATCCAGGGATTAGACCTATGAGGCTCACTCAGATGAGGAGGGAGTGAATTCAAATATATACAAAGACAACCTGTGCAAAGGAAGAGATGGGAAATGAGCTGCCATGTCTAGGGACAAACAGTAACACTCTGAATAAGCACCTTATGGAGTGCTTTGGGGTTATTAACTAATGAAACTGTTGAGCTCAAAGACAACTCGCCAAATATATATCAAATATCTGCTATATGGAGGGCACTAGGGCTTCTTTCAGGTTTTCGAGTGGGGAACACAAAGCTTAGGTGAGAGCTGACAATAGTATAGCAGGATACTACCTACAATTCAACTAGGTGGGATCTGTGATCTCATGTACGTCCACTTTGCAGTACTGCAGATTGCATGCCCCTCCATCCTATAAAATTCATCTAATTCATTAATCCGGTCCCAAGCTCACCATAGGAGGGTCACCCAGCATGCTAGGTGCTTTTCTTGATTTTTCTTCACATTGAAATAATACCAATGGAGCTAAAATTGAGTCCTGCCCTGTGCTAGTTATGTGTGTGCTCTATTTGCTGTATTATGTATTGTGGTGTTTGGTGGGGGTGTATCATCATTTCTTCATTTCTCCAGTTATGGAATCCACTTTTCTGAGAATCTCAAAGCGTTTATAGAATTAAGGTCCTCACTCTGTAGATAGGGAATTTGAGGCACAAAGTAGCAATGAGAATAACCGCCCTTAGGCTTCATTCCAGTCTCTTATGGCTGGCCATTTCAGGAGTTTTGACTCTGGCTCCTTGGTCCTTATTTAAGGAGATGAATGGGTGGGGATGGGAGAAGAGAAGTTCGAACTACAACTCCCAGAGTTCTCTGGGCACAGAGGGTGGGCCCCAGTCTTCAAGGTACAGCCGGACTGGCCAACTAGAGAGTCCACAAGGCGGGGCCCGTGCCCGGACTCCTGTGCTGGGGGGGCGGGGCCTGCCAGCGAGGCTGGCCGGGAGGGTGACTCGTTGCTGGGTCAGTTGCACTCTGGAGTTGGTGGGTCACATGGAGGTGGAGCGGATCGGGCACTGAACTGAGCCGAGAAGAGCCGAACCGACTCCGGCCATGGGTAAGTGGAGCGTCTCCTTTCCTTGAAACCCATCATAACTTCCCAGAGGTAACCATCAAACCTTCTCCGGTCTGGAGTGGGGAAGAGGGAGAAAGTTTTCAATTGAAAAAAGTTTGGTTTAACAACACTTTTCATGGGTGTTGGCTTGGGGCGTGGGGGAGAGAAACGGACTTTGGGGAGTGGGGGTGGAATGTAGTCCCGCTACCACGTGTCGTGTCCTGTTTTGGGAGCCCGGGGGGTGGGGGGGGGGGAAGAGAAGAAACATCCTTTGATGTGGAGTCGCGGCTGGTGGGGTTTATCGCAGCCCAGATTCTGGGCCACTTTCCCTCGGAACTGGCCCACAGTTTTTGGTCCCCCGAGAGTGCCTAACCAGGGACATTACTCTACCCTATTTCTCACCAGGCAGACACAGTGAGTGTGTGTGTGTGTGCGCGCGTGTGCGTGTGTGCGTGCGTCCGTACGCGAGTGTGTGCGGGTGTGCCCCTCCTTTCAAACAAAAGAAAAAGGAAAGAAAAAATTGGCAGTGAGGGGCTTCCCAGGCATTTATCTTGAAACTTTTTTTTCTGTCTCTCTACTGAAATTTACCAAGTACTGTACGATTCTGTCATCCCACTTCCTGTTGCGGTTTGAATCTCTAGCTGTTCTCAGCTAATTTGTTGTGACAGCTGTCAGCAACAGTTTCTCTGCCCATTCTTCCCCCATCTTTTCTACCCCACTATCTTTTCTACCCTCCCTTCTCACCCCTCCCCCAACCTCTCCCTCTCTTCTTCCTTCTCTCCCCATCCCCCTTCAACCTCTGCCTACTCAGAAATCCCCACCGCTCCCCAGGGCACGAGAAGGGTTAAAGGGACTTCTTGCAGGGCGCACGCACGCATGATGCCGTTTCCACTGCAACGGGTCATTTCCTGAAAGTGACTCTGCGTGTGTTTTTTAAGAACTTGCTCAATGCACTTTGAAGAATCCACTGTGCCTTCCTCAGCCAAGAAGTGTGCTGACCTTTTTGGCAATCACCATCTCCTCGCTCTCCATCCCCCCACCCCACCCCTCTTTCTCTTTGAAGGCCTGCCTATCCCTGGAGAGGAGTTAATACCCCTTTCCCTGCTGGCTTTAACTCACACGCATCCCTGTGAGGCAAAGATGTGGTTGAGGGACTGACGAGGAGCTAGGAAGGGAGGGAGGAAGGGGGGTACAAGGTAGTTAAAGAAAAGGAACAAAGACACACTGAGAGAGGATGTTTTGATTCGAGTTTAAGTTCACCTGAGATTGAGCGCTCACTGTTACGGAATCTAAATATACTATCTCTGCTGGCAGGGTCTGGAGCTGTAGCGGAGCCAAGTGGCTGGAACGCCAACTCAGCGCCCGCCGCCGCTGGGGGGCTGGAGGGAAGCGAATTCATTCAGTGCCTTGTTCTTCGGCAGCCGGGGACTGGGGGAGTCCGACAGACTCCGGGCGGGGAGCGCGGGCACTGGGAGCAGGGCCCCGGCCCGGGTCAGAGAGGGAAGGAAGGAGGGTCTCTCTCCTCCTCTTCGCTCCCCCTTTCCTTTCCCCCCTCCGCGTCCGGCCAGGCGCCGGGCTGGCACGGGTTTGCGGCGGTTCTTTGTTTTTTTGTCCCGGCGCCAGAGTTTCCCCAGCCGAGAGGAGCCAAGGGGAGGAGAGGGGCGGGTGGGGGGTCGGGGGTGGGAGGAGAGCAGCGGGTGGGAGGCGGGGAGGAAGGCCAGCAGGCGGGCTCAGGGGGTCCTAGCTTGCCAGGAGGCTGCGGAGCCAAAGAACAGGTGCTTCTCTACCCAGAGACGAAGCCCAACTGGTGGGAACAAAAGCCTTTGTCGCTTGTTTCTGGGCCGCAGGACGCTGAGAAATTGGGGAGAAAGAAGGCTGTGAGAGCTTGGGGCGGGGTGGCGTTAGGTGCATGGGGGGGAGGAGGGTACGAGAGATACTGCCCCAGCCTTTCCTGGCTGGGGGTCGGTGGGGGGGGCCTTCGAGCCCTTCCTAATAGAGCAGGCATTTCAGGATTAGGGGTCTCCAGAGAGAATCTTTACCATTTATATAACAATGACAGGAGCCCATGGGATTTCTTCATTACCTTTTTTCTCAGAAGGGAAAAAAGAGTAATGTTTTACCTTAACTTTTTTTTTTCAGGGTTGGAGAGCCTTCTGAAAGGGCACCTTGCTTCAGTTAGGGACCCTTGTACTTTGAAGGGCAGTTGCAGTGGGGGATAGTTACTGTTCAGTTTGTCAGTACAGTGGGAGGGAGGGGTTGGGAAAGACTCCAAAAAAAATTTAAAGCTGTAATTTCCTGATTTGGGTATTCCCTCCATCCCCCCCCCCTTTTTTTAATTTCCTTAACTGCCATGTGGCCATCCTTCCTTGCCTGCCCTCCTCCCCTTTGTCCCCCAACTCACGAACAGAAATACAACTTCATGCCTATACCACCAGTTTCTTTTCCATTCCTCACTATCACATTAGTCAGCTTTTCCCTTTTTAGGGAGTGCATTTAGGGTTGTCCTCCTCCCCCCCCCCCCCACACACACACCCCGAGTCTTCTGGGCACTTTACAGACAGCCTGCCAAACGCTTGGAGAACCTGCCTTGACATTTCAAACCTCAACTCTCTTCCTACCCATGTGACCTCAGACACCTCACCTTTCTGAGCCTCCCTTCCCTCTTTTGTACTACGAGAGGATTGGAGGAGGTGATTTCCAACGGCTCAATAATCCTCTGATTTGGGGGCTTTTACTTGGGGGTGTTTAGAGTCCTGGGATATTCTCCCAAGATTCTAGGCTCAGCTGTGCACACCGAAGCCCTCCCCTGCGGGGGCGGCGGAGGGGGTGGTGTCAAGTGTTGGGGGCTAAGAATTAGCTTGGCCCTCCCTTCTCCTGCCCTAGAGACTGTGGTCTGGGGGCAGCCGGAGGGAAAGGACTCCTGCAGGCTTTGTTAAGGAGCTGCTAGCCTAAGGAATGTCTTTGTTTTAACCGAGGAGCTGGCCCGGAGGAACGCAAATCTACAGCCTCTGGGTGCATGGAGAGAGGGGGGGGGGGCGGGGAATGACTGTTGGCGTTATTGTTATTTATTATCCCCATTAATTTGTCATCACTGACTCAGGGTTCCCAGAGGCTGACTTTTCAAGAAAGGAAGTATCATTTCCTTCCTGTCATCCAAAGGGGAAGAAAAGCTGGGAGGGCCCATTAATTACAGATTAATTTATCCGATTATCTTCTGTCATTTTAGAAAGCATTAAGTTTGGTCTTAATCAAATAGTATAAGTATCTTTGATTCCATGTGATTCCAGTGTTTCCCAGGCTCATATATTAACATCCAGAAAGGACCTTAGACATCATCGTCTAGGCCAACCTTAAATTTTTTAAGTGAGGAAACAGACTGAGGGATTGAAAAAAATGGTTTTCCAAAGTCTTATAAATAGTTAATGGAAGAAGAGGACCTGGGTTCAAATATGACTTTAGACACTCACTTAGCTGTGTGATCTTGGGCAACTCACTTAACTCCAGTTGCCTAGCCCAAGGCTCTTCTGCCTTGGGATTGATAATTTACCACTTACCAAAGGTAAGGGTTTAAAAATATGTTAATGGAAAACCTAGGATTCCTACTTGTATCTTCTCATTTCAAAACTAGCACTTTCCACTATATCATCTCACTAATTTTGTGCTATGAGCAAATCATTTAATCTCTGAGCCTCAGTTTCCTTCTCTGTAAAAATGGGCAATAATAATACTTGTACTGTTTACCTCTTAAGCTGGTTGTGAGTAAATGTCTATATAAATCTTAAGAGAGTTTCAGAGATATGAAAGTTTCTTTTAAAAAAACCTCTTGGAAACAGTGGAGCATAATGGAGAAAACACATTAGACTAGGGCTCCAGGTGCCTGGGTCTACATTAGGCTCTGACTCTTTGACCTTGGGAAGGTCAATGGACATCTGGTTATGTTTCCTTGGAGAAGTTGTGACAATCAGGTGAATAATGTATATAAAAAATATAAAAGTATCCTCCCCTTTCCTCCCTTTATTTCCCTTTTTCAGTGGAATCCAACTCTTGGTGACCCTTGTTGGGATTTTCTTGGCAAAGAAACAGGAGCAGTTTGCCATTTCCTCCTCCATAGATGAGGAAAAGGGGGCAGACTTGATTAAGTGACTTGCCCAGGGTCACACAGTTAGTAAGTAACTGAGTCAGGATTTAAATTTAGGTCTTCCTGACTCCAAGCCTGGTTCTCTATCCATTGGACTATCTAGCTGCCTTCAAAGGCTTAGCTCACATGCCACTTCCTATAGAAAGCCTTTCCTTATCCTCCTAGGTGTTAATGCTTTCTCCCTGAAATTATCATGTATATACCTATCTGTTTGTGTATGTCCCTTCAATAGAATGTAAGCTCCTAGAGAGCAGAAACAATTTTATTTTTATTTTTTCTTGGTGCTCCAGTACCCAGCTAGCATCAGGCCTTGCACACATTGGGTGTAGAGCACTTATTTGATTTAACTGGATTATTAAACCTGGGAAAGAGGCTTCTAAGACTGGGAAAAGAAATCCCCTGATTTTTATTTTTTTACCTTCTCCTACCTGGGCCATTGAAATATAGGCCATCAGAGCCTGAAGGCACCATAGAATCATGTAGTCCAACTCTTCATTTCACTTCAAGATACAGAGAGGCCAAGTGAATCGCATAGGGGCCATGACAAAATGCAGATTTTTAAGGTATCAGCCTTGCTTTCCCATTCTGACTTTGGGGATGCTACTTCTGGGTTTCTTGCATTCCCTCACATTTCCTAGGAGGCTGAGGGTCTAGGCTGTACATTGGGACTAGTAGAATCTTTCTCTCTTTTCTGCTGTCTGGACCAAGAGAGGTCTTGGACAAAATTATCAATAGGCAAATAGACCCCATTCTATCTCGATCTCACAAAATTCCTCCTTTCAAAAGACTCAGTTCTTCCCTCTCTCTCTTCCTCACTTCACCCTCAAGCTGGATTTGATCCCTCCTTCCTCAGATTCCTCTGGACAACTTTTTTTGGGGGAATCTAACCATTGTACTTATCACTTCCTAATGTGTATTATAGTTATGTATCTTATCTCTCATGACTCAGAAAGCACCTTAAGTGCAGGAATTGTGACTTCTTTTATCTTTGTTTTCCAAGTAGTTCTCCAAGAGCTTTGCAAATTATAGGTTCTTCATGTGTGTTAATTTAATTCAATGCTTATCTTTTCTCACATATGCTAAGAGGCAATTCTCCCTTTTCCTCCTCCCCAACCCCCTGGGTGACCTAGTGGATGGCCTGTTTGTGCTGGGAGACAGGAGGACTCCAGTTCAAATTTCACTTCAGATACTTACTAGCTGTGTGACCCTAGGCAACTCACTTGCCCTTTGTCTACCTTAGTTTCCTCAAAAGTAAAATAAGGATAATAACAGCACCTGTTTCTCAGGATTGTCGTTTGGATCAAATCAAATAATATTTGTAAAGCATGTAGCATGGTGCCAGGCACATATGTGGTAGCTGATTAATACATGTTTATTCCCTTCTTTCTATCTAGGCGAGGACTTCTCAGGACAATATTATTTTCTCCCAACCACCTTCCTATTCTGTCTCTATCCATCCTTCTAGTCTGTCTCCCTTAACCTCCCCCAACAAAAAAAAGAAAGATACCCAACTAGTATCATTTCCCAGCAGGGCCCTATTCTCTTTTCCAGGATGATAACTGATACTGGGTCAAGTAATCCATACCTTCCAGGTTAAGCTAACTTGCATTTTATCAAGAGACTTCTGGAGAAAAGGCCCTCTAACCTTTACTAATAAACCTGTTATTCATAATTACAGCTATCCCCAAATTAAAAGAGTTTATTTATTGCTGCAAGGCGATAAATCAAGCAAAAAATGGATGAAAAGGGATGGCTTGGGCTAGGTGACAAGGAAGGAAATCCATCTCTGTAAGAGGATGGGCTGGTTTGAAGGTTATTCTTGGGGATCCCTCCATTTTCTTTGACTTCTATCTTTGGACCTCTGTGGTTCAGAAACTCCTGTCCTCAGACCCAGCCATTGGCCCATCTCTGGAGGCTCTTTCACTTCTCTTGCCCCGTCTCCTTTCCTGCCAGCCTCGGGAACTCAAGAGGATTTAGGAAAAAGTTCTCCTGCTTTCAAGACCCAGGACAACCTTGCTGCACCCCTCAACTTATACTGAATAGGTAGCCAGCTGGCCACTCCTTGAATATCTGGTGGGTCCAGCTCTGACCTGCTGTTTACTCTAATTTAGCTCGTAGTTTAGGGTCCTTTTGCTGACCTGGAGGCTGGAGACTGCCCTTGCTGAAAACTGGCCAGCTTGGGCTGCTGATGTGGCCGAGCCGATGTTTGTGGAGAAGTGAGAAGTATGATTGGAGGATGTAGACCCTATCAGTGACCACTCTGGACAACTGTGGGGGAGGAGGCCAGATTCTTGGAACCATTACATGGTGGGTGGAGATGTCAAGAGGTTATTATTACTATAGGAGGAATTCAGGCCCTGTCTGTTCTCACTGAAGGCTTTACATTCTTTGCATGAATGTGACTCTGTGTGTGTATGTGTGTGTGTAAGAGTGTATGTGTATGTGTGTGTATGTGTATGTGTAGGGGGATGAGAAGAAAGTGGAGAGTAGGGTTGGTATGGGTGGAAAAAAATTAGATTCAGGGGAATAGTAGGTATGGATGAGAAGTATTTTGATATCCTTTGTAACCCTTGTCAAATGAGGGTCCCGAGCTGTTCCTGTCCCCTAACCAAAGGTTAGATCTGCAAAGTCAAGGGAAGAGATTTCTGCCAGCTGTAAGCCTTTGTAAGCCAGACTCATTTTACCTTGCTCTTAGAGTGATTTAGGGAGTGTACAGGGAAGGAGATTTCTTTCTCTACCCACCTACTCCCTGCCCAACACACACACGGACACAGCCACACACACAGACACACACAAACACATTCTTGGATAAAATATGTCATTAAAATTAACCTCTCTTTAGGATTTTGGTCTTTAAATCTTGTAATCAAATCCCTCAATTCTTAGAAATAGAGAATCAGATATGAGTCAGATACAGAAATCAAATCTGGAAAGGACCCCACATTTTCTTACCTGCAAAATGGGCAGATCAGAATAGCTGCCCTCTAAGATCCCATCCAATCTTTGATCTTGTGGTCCCTGTGCCTTGAGGAAATTTGGCAGAGTAGCATAGGTTATGCAGTGGAACTGTAGCCAAGGAGTATGGGGGAGAGATAGGAGGGTTAGGCACTAAGATGTGGCTTAGACCTCAAACTTTCTATGTTTCTATGTCCATTGAGGTAATTACTCAACTTTAGATTCCCATCTTATCTGAACTCTGGAGCTTCTTTAGCATAGTGCTTTACTTGGAGTAGGTGCTTAATAAATGATGTATTCTATTGTAGCAATTGTAATTTCTCTGTGCCTCAGTTTCCCTACTTGGAAAATGAGAGAACTCTGGAGATTTTAGGAACTCTGTCTGAAGTGTTTGTAAAGCCTTTGTACTCTAATTCAACAAGTATATATTAAGCAAGCACATATTAAGGACCCAGGGGTATAAAGACAAAATAAAGCAAAATGAAAATCACTCTCCTCAAGGACCTTGCAGTTTATATTCCTTTTGGCAAACCTATGTCACACATGCCAGATGGGGCTGCTCTCCTCCCCCTTACCAGCTGAAGGCATTCCTCATTTCACCTACCCCTCTGCCTAGCAGCCCAATGAGTGCGCTTCCTCCATCCCCTATCTGGGGTAAGGTGGGGAGCTCACATGTGTGTGAAAGTTGCAGTTTGGGCACTTGGTCTCTAAGGTCTATAAAAGGTTCACCATCACTGGTCTACATGATGATTATCTTTGCCTTTGTTCCAGGATCTTAAAGCACAGTGATCTAAATTACACAGCTCTAGGCTGAACAGAGATTTTTTCCCCCGTCATCACAGATGAGGAAATTGAGACACTCCTAGGGGTGTCCCAGCTGGTGTCCAGTGTCACAAAGCATCAAATCAGTAGCAGGGAAAAGAAGTGGTAACTGGACCCAGGAGAGAATTTTTTTTCTTTCTCTAATTCGGGGTGATGCTGGGAGACTGGATTCTCTAAGCTTTGGAGAGTTGACTGTTCACAAACTTTAGGGAAGGCCTGCTTCAGTCTAAGGATGATGGCAAGATGGGGGTCATGAATGCCAGAGATGAACAGGACCTGAAAAAGTCCAGAACTCCCTAAAATTTTGAGTTGTCTTAAAATAGAATTGGCTGCCTTGGGGAGGTAATGAACTCCCCATCACTAAAAGTCTGCAAGCATAAGGTTAACTTATTAACACTTGCTGGAGAGGGCATTTCAGTTCAGGTTATGAGCAGGACTAGTTGACTTTTGCAGTCCCTTCTGAGATTTCTATTACTGGAACCTAAAACCCTTCATTTTTACAGATGAAGAAACTGGGACTCAGAGAAGTTGAGTGATTCTATCCTCTCACACGACTTGTACTTGGAGCTACTGACTCCCAGTCTGCAGGTCAGCCCCTCATAGCTGAGCTAGCTCCAAGGAAAGTGAATCAGTAATGGATAAAGAGCAATACATCCTTAGCCCTGGTTAGGAGAGTTTGATCAAAGTGTTGGATGTTAGATTTGGTCCTGCGGACTGGAACTAAAGGAAGATTTTTCTAAGTGGGTTCCTTTGCCATCCAGGGGCCAAGATCACAGCAGTGTAGTCTAATAAACTCACTTCTAAGTGACTTGAATTCTATATTCCTGTGTTAGTCTCCAAATACATGTATTCCTAGATGCATGGAAGTAAAGGATATTTAAAGATCTAGTCCAACTCCTTTTTACAGATGGGGAAAACAAAGGCCCAGAGGGATGAAGTAATTTGCCTAAGGTAACACCATGAATGAGTGATAGTACCTTTAAGAAGTGGCATGAATCATGTTAAGGGACAACTAGGTGGAGCAGTGGATAGAGGGAGAGGTCTCATCTTCCTGAATTCAAATCTGACTTCACACAGTTGCTGTGTGGCCATGGGAAGTCACTTAACCCTGCTTGCCTCAGTTTCTTCATCCGTAAAATGAGCTGGAGAAGGAAATGGCAATTCTAGCATCCTTGCCAAGGAAATTTCAAATAAAGAGTCAGATACAACTGAACAACAACAATGAACCACATCATATCCATGGGGAATGGGTGGGAGAGTCCCTGTTTAGTTAAAGGTAAGCAATGGCTGCTTGGGGGCAAAAGAGGAAGAGGACACTATGGGACTTGGGAAGACAGAAGCAAAGGAGCAACCAGCAAGAAATGCATGGAAGGCCCCAGAAGTCCAAAAATAGGTCTGCAAGGGACCTAGAGTTTTAGAACCTTTCCTGCATCATTACACAAAGAAAGCCTTGGATATGGAGCAAAAATGTGCCTTGGTTGAAAATATGTTCAAGTTCAGAAACCAGAAGTCCAAAGTGTTGCCACTTGATTCCCTGTTACTACTAAGTAGGCAGGCAGAAGACTTGTCTTGCATGGCTCTGGACCTCAGTTTTCCTTTCCCTCTTGAGCCTCTGTATACATTTCCCCTCCAAGTTTATTTTGGCATTTCCTCTAGATTTTGCAAATGTGGTTTTTAAAAATAGTAATAGCAATTATAGTTACAGTAATAATATAAAAAATTATGGGCTGAGGGAGAGAGGAGGTTCTTTCTTCAAGAGTCCTGTCATCCCATGAATCTGAGTATGTGTTCAGTTTTCTCACCTATGGTATTTACATGGCGATGTTTCCCTAAAAGATTCACCACTTGCCCAGTGTGGCATGATGCAAGGAGAGTTCAGGAAATTTCATAGAGGTCAGGGGATTCAGTGGCAATAAATTCCCCAAATGGAATAATTTAGGGGTGTGAGCAGCAGAAAGGTCTACTGGAAAGGAGAGACAGGAGATCTGGAGAGAGTAGTGCATAAAAACACTGAACTTAGAGTTGGGAAGACCTGATTTTGAACATGACTTCAGAAACTTTCTTGCTGTGGGATCCTGGGCAAGTCACTTAAATTCTCTATGCCTCAATCTCCTCATCTGTACAATGGAGCTAATAATTACACATATTTCATAGAATTGTTCTAAGGAACAAATAGCATACAGTATTTTGTAAATAAATGATAGCAATTTATTATTATTATGATTATTATTAGTACAAACTCTGCTACCATCTTACTGTGTGACCTTGGGCAAGTCACCCGTTTATGGCAGTACTTATATTTCTGCAGTAGTAGTATCCTTGAATTTTTGTAACTCCTGGACTAGATGAAGTCCTCAGACCTCTGTTTCTTTATCTGTAAATGGGGCTGATAACACTACCCTACCTCATAGGCTTATTATGTATTAGTAGGATATGACAACGCTTTGAAAAAGTTACTTATGCTCCACAAATACAGATATTCCTACTGGAAAAACTGTTGCTTAAACCGATGTTACACTGTTGCTGCTCAGTGGTGCATTGGATTGAGCACTGGGCCTGGAGTCAGGAAGACCTGATTTCAAATGTGGCCTCAGTTACTTTCTAACTATTTGACTCCACACAAGTCGCTAGAACCCTGTCTGTTTCAGGTCTCTCAACTGTAAAATGGGGAAAATAATAGCACTTACCTCCTATGGTTGTTGTGAGACTCAAATGAGATATGTGTAAAGTGCGGTAGAAATCCTCTCCATAAGGATGAGGGTGATAATCTGACACTTCTATAGCACTTTTTACAAATAACTCATTTGAGCCTCCTGCCGAGTAAGTACGTTAGTAACCCCATTTTATAGATGAGGAGACGAAGGATCCCAGAGCTTTTGTGCTTGCTTCTGAGTGTCAGAGGTGCCATGGAACCCAGATCTTTAGTCTCTAAGTTGAGCAAGCTAGTCATTATGCCATACTTTCTGAGTATGAGGCCAAGGCATTCATTACTGGGTGGGGTTCTGCTCAGCCTGTATCTCCCCTCTTGCCCTCAGGGCTGAACAGGTGGCCACCAAAGGAGATGCTGGAATTGGGATTTCTCCTCCCTGATCCCTAGTTACAAATGCTCTGGTTTGAGGTTTCAGTCCTTTCACTCAGTGCCCATTCTGATCACTCTAGAATAGCTTGCTGCCAGCCATCCTTGTACTTAGCATCTCATTTCCCACTTTCTGTTTTTGTATCATTGGCTCCCCCATCTGGGATGCAGCACATTCTCACCTCTACTTTGAATCACCCCAAGCTTCCTTCAAAGCACAACTCCTGTACCACTCCCTAAATGAGGGCTTTCCTGATGCCCCACACTTAGAAGCAATCTCTCCCTCAGCATTATTTAGTATTCATTTGTATTTTTCTTTTTTCCTTTTCCATTTATTATTATGTAAAACAATCCATACTGGTCATTGTTGTAAAGCACACTCATACAAAACCAAAACCCCAAAATAAATGGATGTGAAAGATAGTATGCTCCAGTCTGCATCCGTCGGACTCCAACAGTTCTTTCTCTGGAGGTAGATAACATTCCCCATCATAAGTCTTTCAGGATTGTCCCAGATCAGTGCATGACTGAGAGTAGCCAAGTGTTCACAGTTGATCATCTTACAATATTGCTGTTGTGTGTACAATGTTCTCCTGGTTCTGCTTATTTCACTCTGCATTAATTCATGCAGATCTTTCCAACTTTTTCTGAAATTATCCCACTTACCATTTTTATAGCACAATAATATTCCATACCAACATGTACCACAATTTGTTCAGCCAGTCCCCAACTGACATTCCCCGTAATTTCTAATTCTTTACCAGAAAAAGAGCTGCTGTAAATATTTTTGCACAAGTAGGTTCTTTCCCTTTTAAAAAAAAATATGTATTTGGTACCAGTAGTAGTATTACAGGATCAAAGAGTATATGCACAGTTTTGTAGTCCTTTGGGCATAGTTCCAAATTACCCTCCAGAATGGTTGGATCAGTTCACAACTCCACCAACAATGCATTAGTGTCCCAATTTTGCCACATCCTCTCCAACATTAATCATTATTCTTTTCTGTTATATTGACCAACCTGATAGGTATGAAGTGGTGCCTCAGAGTTGTTTTAATTTGTATTTCTCCAATTAAGAGGGATTTAGAACATTTTTTCATGATTATTGATAGCTTTGATTTCTTCATCTGAAAATTGCTCATTCATATCTGTTGGTGATTTGTCAATTAGGGACTAGTTTATGTACATACTTATATATTTACTAATGTACAAAAGAGTGGCTATGAGAACCAGACTCTTTCCCTGTCCCTCCCCTTTCCCCCAAGAGAACATTAACTCCCAGAATGTAGGAACTTTTATATTTTTTTCTTTATACCTATAGTTTTGTACATATTGTTGTTGTTCTTTTGGTCGTGTCTAAAGTATCTGATTCTTTGTGACCCTATTTGGGGTTTTCTTCACAAGGATACTGGAATAGTTTGCTATGGTTAAGTGACTTGCCCAAGGTCACCCAACTAGTTAAATTTCTGAGACCGGATTTGAAAACATGAAGATGAGTCTTTACTCCAGAGCCATCAGTCCCTTCACTATGCCATATGGCATTATTTTATATTCATTTGTACATACTTTGTCTTTACTTACTTGTATATAAGTAAGGAGCTGTGACAGCCCGCCTTCTCTTGTCCTTGTCCTCCCCTTGTCCCCAATAGAACATAAACTCCTTGAGGGTAGGGACTTTTGTGTTTTTGTCTTTGTGTCTATGGCTTCATATAGAGTAGTCGCTTAAATATTCATTGAAGGTAATTGAATTCTAGTCATAATCATTGAGGACAGGAAGGTTGGAAAGGAAGGGTTGGTAACAGGGACAGAGAGGGTGGTGGTGGTGGTGGTGGTATATTTTTCAGATTAGGAGAATTTCATTTAGAGTGGCAGTTGGTTTGCAGGTGTAGAGAAGAATGAGAGCTTATACCTAGGAGGCATACTGAGAAGGGCTGGATTTGACCAAGTAATTCTATGGAGCTATGCTTTGGGTATTGAATTTAGTGTAGCCTCAGCTTCCAGAGAGCAGATGATAAGATGAGACCAGAGCTGGAAAGAAAAGAAATCATCCACCTGGATGCCTCAGTGGATCGCAGCCAGCTTCCTCCTTTGGTCTTGCCTTTCTTTGGGACCCCCTGGAGGCTTCTTCTCATCTTCCTCCTCTATATATCCCTACTCATCTCTGTTCCATCTCCCACTTCTCCTTGCAGCACCCCCTGTCAAAGGGAAGAGAAAACGGTCAGAGGGGAGTGACCCCCTGGACCAGCCAACATCTCCGAAGCCTGATAGTGAGGAGAGCCAGAGTTCCACAGAGCCTGTGGTAAGTTGGGGACTTAGTCTTGGGAAAGGCTGTGGTAGGATTGTTGGAAGGCTCCTCGCTGGGGCCACCTCAGCTTCTCTGACTCCTGCATTAGAACCTCCACAGCCCATATTCTTGCAGTTGCCCTCAAATACAGCCTTCGGGCCTTCTGGACCTTCCTTCATTCCCTCAGTTCCCATTCCCTGCCTCCCAGATGGCCTAGTAAACTCAGAGATCTACAGAACAAAAAAGGAAACCCGAGGTCCAAGGAGTTCTTCCACTTCCATGATCACCCTGAGTGAGGGCAGGAGGATCAGCCCCGGCCTGGCACCTTTCCTTGGTGCCTCTTAGAAGCAGGCACAGATCCGAAGACAAAGCTGGTCTCTCCAGCAGACCTCAGCCTCGAGTGCTCCGGCTCAGGGACTTCTGCGGATGATCACTCCTGCCCGTCTGGCCCCATCCAGCCGCTGCCGCTCCCAATCTCGCCCTCTGGGATCATCTGGACTCTTCGTGCACCCAAGACCAAAGTGGAGGAGGCGCTTGCCTCCTCAGCAGGGCCTCTCTGAAGCTAGGAGCTTGGCTAAGCCTCGGGAGAAGAAGAGCCAGCTCCTCGAGTTCCGGCTCCGGCCAGGGCCCGGACGCTGCCGCAGGACAGCCGCGAACCTGAGAACAGCAGAAATACCCCCTCCGGGAAAGGAAACTGAAAGTCCTGCACCTCTGATAGAAATGTGTCAGCGGAAACCCAGAGATGAATTTTGCCTGGCCAGGTCAGGGAGGAGGGGTGGCTGTAGCCAAGGCTTACACATCCAGGGGAGGAGGCGTCAGCTTGTGGTTAGGACGGAGGAGAGTGCAGGGAGAGAGAGCGAACGTGGTGTGGCTTCACCTGTCTGGGACCCTTGTTGATGCAGTCTGGGCCTGGCCCTTCAGGCTTCACCAGTAACCCTCCCAGCGGAGAAGGCAGCCCAGACTCCTAGTCGCAAACAGGAGGCGGGGCCTCAGGCATTCCCTAGGGTCTGCGGAACAACGCTTGCCAGTCCCCTGGCCCAGAGGCTCTGAGAGGGCCCCTGTTTTACTCTTAAGCCACATTTCCCTTCAAGCACAGACTAGCCTGTGCTAGTTGTCCTGTGCTAGTAGAAGCCTGGGCTAGGTTGTCCGAACATCCACGGGAACGATGGGTGCCCACAGCACGGCTGTGTGTGTCCTCCTCAGGCCCCACCTCAGCACGGACAAGGTTTTGGCTCCCCCAGTGGGGAAAGGGCCAGAGAGCCCATCTTTCCCAGGCAGCAGGGGAAGTTCCCCATGGGATTGCCCTCAGCCGGCATGTTTTCTTTCTTCCTTACATGGATCAGCCCAGGGCCAGCATCTACCTAAGACACTTTTGGAGATGTCCCTGTTTAGGTTTCTTCCCTCTTGTGGTTCTTGATGCCCGATCCCTCTCTCTTATGTTCCCAGAATATATGGAGAGGGAGAGAGAGTCTGGTGAGGGCTTCCTCCACCGAGCAGGTCCCAAACTCCACTTCTATCCCTGCTTATAGGTAGGGGGGACTAGCAGCGTCTCACCCGAGACCAGGAAAGGAACAGAAAGGAAACAGTAGAAACAGTCTCTTCTCCCTTGTGCCGCCCTCCGTCCCCCATGATCTACTGAACTTGGGGCTCTGCCTGGCAGGCTTGCATTGGAGGACAAGTCACCCCATCCCGACACCTCCTGTTCTTTCTCCAGGAGTCCCCAGAAGCAGGCGGGGAGCGGGAGCAGGAGCAGGCCTTCCTGGTCAGCCTCTACAAGTTCATGAAGGAGCGACACACGCCTATCGAGAGGGTGCCCCACCTTGGCTTCAAGCAGAGTGCGTCCCTGGGCTAGAAAGGGAGGGAGGGAAGCAGTGGGGAATCCCAGGGTGGGAGGGGTCCTGGGCACTAGGCAAGCTCAAAGGCCTGGGCACACACAAGCCCCTGGAGCTGGGTAGGGACTGACTTCGAACTGGGTCGATTCTCTGGCTCCTAATACCTGCTCTCGGGGGTGATGGGAAAGGGCCGAAGAATCCCCCTCCTTCCCCTAGCAAGACTCTGACCCCTTGGGCATATCCCTCTGTTCTGTCCAGTTAACCTGTGGAAGATCTACAAGGCTGTGGAGAAACTTGGAGCCTATGAGTTGGTAAGGAAGGAGCCTTCCTGGGTGGGTCTCCGTGCAGCTCTTTCCATCCCATTCCCAACAAAGACCTACATCTTAGGGCTTGTTTTGGGGGGAGGGAAGGAGGACGTGAAACTTACTCCTAGCTTTGCTTTCCAACCCAGATCTTTCTGGAAAAATAACAATGGACTTCCCTACTGGAACTTGGGAGTGGGAAGAAAGGATGTTTTAGAGATGAGAAGAGGGACTTGGGGAGGGAACTTTCCCTCTCTGTCCTGGGGAGTGGGAAGGCCAACACCAGCGGCTCCATCTTTACCCAGGATGGAGGGATGGAGGGATGGAGGGAGGGGGAGAGGCAGTCTTCAGCAGACAGGTTCTTAGAACCTGAATCCTTGCACTGCCTATCCTGAGGGGCCTGGGGCATGCTGGGTGGGCAACAGCTTGACTCATCCACTGACACTTTGCTGGCCAAAGCATCTTTTTCCTCCATTCCCCCATCTGTTCCTTCTCTCCCCATGCCCGAGAAAGTTGCTTGTGTCAGCATTCTGGTTGGCTCCTCTGAGAGGGGAGCATGGACTGACTGGGGCCACAGCTAACCCTCTTCTGCTGGAGAAATAGGCTGCAATTTCAGCAATTTTTCCATTAAAACCGAGAGTGGACAAAATCCATCCTGCCTTTGACCTGTGCTTGGGCAGGCAAGCAAAAGCCCATAGATGCAATGAGCTCTCAATGTTACTGATAGCTTGGGCCCTCTCCACCCTCCCCTTTCACAGTCATTCTAATCCTCTGACTCCTTGGGTGGAGGGAAATGGAAGAAGGTGGCCTATTTGTTGCAAATCCCAAGAGGGTTGAGAGAGGTTGAGAGAGACCGGCCACAAAACCCATCCGTGCTGTTATCCATCAGTGGAGTAGAACCCTGCCCCCAGCAGGAGAGTTTCTCATTGCTCCAGTGGGTACTTGCCTGCCTATTAGGGAGCACAGTCTTCTATGGGCCCCCTTCACTCCCTTCCCCTTGTTTCAGGTGACCGGGCGCCGCCTCTGGAAGAATGTCTACGATGAACTGGGTGGAAGCCCTGGCAGTACCAGCGCAGCTACCTGTACCCGCCGGCACTATGAGAGGTACCCACAACCCCACTGGCTGAATTTATCACTCAAGAATAAGGAGGCTCTAGGGTTAGGAGTACTCATAGAAGGACCCTCTTCATATCACTCATGGGTGGGGAAGGGGGTTTCAAAAGACATATAAAAGTATGTTTTAATTTCATTTTAGCATATTCTATTTCAGTTTGGAATGGTGTTCCACCAAAGCCCCTTAGACAACCAATTCACTTCATCGATTATTTCCTTCTTTCTTTTCTTTTTTAATCCTTACCTTCTGTCTTAGAATTGATATTAAGTATAGGTTTGAAGGAAGAAGAATAGTAAGGGCTGGGCAGTTGCAGTTAAGTGACTTGTCCAAATAGAGTCTGAGATCACATTTGAACCCAGGACCTCCTGTTTCCAGGTCTGGCTATCTATCCACGGAGCCACCTAGCTAGCCTTCACCAAGTTTTTCTGAAGTATCCCCTGCAAGGTCATTACTGAGTCAGGGGCTTCTAGGGATCCATGAGAAATACAAGACCCCATTCCTGCCCTCCATCAGTCAATCCATCAAAAACAAAACTAGGATTTCTGGAACTCGCTGTGTTAGAGTAGCTGTGCTACACACTACAGGGAGGAAGCTTGCCCTTAAGACCTTATATTTATATATCCCTTTATTGCTACCCTGCACTGGGTAGTCCTTTTCAGGTGGGATGCTATTCTTAACAGCTGAGGTGGGTTGTGCAAATCACTCCCTTCTCCAGTCACACCGGCCTGCTAGCCCTTATGGCTTTCCAATCTGTGCCTTGGCATGTGCCAGGAATGTACTTCACCCTCCCTCCTGTACCCCATGGTATAATTCAGGTGTCGCCTTCTTCGTTGTACCAACTCTTGGTCCCCCCACCCTGCCAGGTGTTAGTTAGACAGGCTGTCTCCCTAGAAGGTGCCTTCTCACGGAGAGAGCAAGACTCCCTAGTGGCAGCTCTCTCCTTCAGTCATGTCATGCATACTCTGCATCTGCGTCTTTGGGCACTTCTGGTCTTCTCCACCACCACCACCACCCTCCAGGACCCTGTAAGGTCTCTGAGGGCAGAGATTGTTGGGTTTGTGTCTCCAGCCCGCCAACAATGTTTGACGAATTGAACTGAAGGCACGGAGCATCAGAGATGCCAGAATGACGTGCCCAGGACCATCCTCAGTCTGAGTCCGTTCAATTTAACAGCATCTATCAAACCCTTCTTAGGGGTAGGGATGGACCCATCCAGTAGGCCTAATGGCCCATCATGGGGTCCTGGCTTTGAAGGGTTTGCTTATGAAGCATAGGGTCAGGCAGATCCTACTGAGCTGGAAAACTCTTGGACAGCGGCCCAGGAATGGGCTGGCAAGCGTGTTGTCCTAGGAGCAGCCTAGAGAAGACAAGAGACCCATCCCCAGAAGGTGGTGAATTTTTTTGGTCCCAGACAAATCTCAAAGATTGTCTCTACTAAGTCATGGCAGTGTTTGCCCTCCATTTGGAAGGGGATTCCTAGACTATGGAAGCACTGGCAGGGCACTGCCCGTGAGGGGATTGTGCTCGGGGGAAGGAGATGTCACCTAAACATGCAGGTCTACAATTCCGTCTTCAGGACCTATTTATGGGTGAAGCTCTGTGCTAGACATCAAGAACACCCATTCTCAAGGGGAGGAAGAACAAGTCTGGGGAGGGCAGAGAAGCGAGAGTGCTTTGAAAAACCCGAGGAAGAAGTGATTGTTTTTCCCTGGGAGGGTCAGGGAAGGCTTCATGGAAAAGAGAGCATTATTTGGACCTTGAAGGAAGCAAAGGCCTGTTGGACTAAATAATTTTTTTTGGTCCTGTGTCCGGTCCCCAAATCTAATGTCTTACAGTCAGATGTATTTGGTGAAGTTGTTGGGGGCATAGAGTTGGAGAAGGAGTGAGAAATGGAGCAGTGAAAAAGTTCATTAAGTACCAAATGAACAATTGAGGTTGAAAATCCTCTGGGAGTTCACAGGAGGGAGAAAATTCTGTGAATCAGCTGGGTGGCCCAGTGGATAGAAAGCCAGGCCTGGAGATGGGAGATCCTTGGTTCAAATCTAGCGTCATACGCTTCCTAGCTGTGTGACCCTGGGCAAGTCACTTAACCCTAATTGCCTAGCCCTTACCGCGCTTCTGCCTTGGAATGGATACTTGGTATTGATTCTAAAACAGAAGGTAAGGGTTGAAAAAACATCTTTTTAAAAAAGAGAAAGAAAGAAAAAAGACCTGAGTTTGAGCATTTACTAGCCTTGGGACGCTGAGCAAATCCCTTAGCTTCTCTCTGCCTCAGTTTCTTCATCTGCAGAATGGAGATAATAATAGTACCGATCTCCTAAGGCACGTGTGAGGTCCTAATGAATTATTTGTAGACCTTACTGTGCTAAATAAATGTTAACTATTACTGCTGTTAGAGAAGGCAGAGGGGGCTTCATGGAAGCGGCAGGATTGGAGCTCAAGCTCCCTGGAGAAGCGGAAATAAAGCATACACACATACCCCGATTAGAGAAGGATAGAAGAGTTCTCAGGAAGCAAACCAAGCGTCGAGGGGCTCCGACAGGCTGGGAGAGGGGAAGAGGACTCTGGATACCTGACAGCAGTACCCATGTCTGCATTGCCACCCTCCCCTCAGGCTGGTCCTTCCCTACGTGCGACACTTGAAGGGAGAAGATGACAAGCCCCTGCCCCCCACCAAGCCTCGGAAACAATATAAAGTCTCCAAGGAGCCCAAGGGGGAGGAAGCTGCCCTGGAGAAGCCAAAGAAAGCCAAAGAGGAGAGGAGTGGGGGCCAGGTGAGACCCACGAAAGGCCGCCCTCGCCCCCCTGGCCTTCATTTACTCTAACGACTTCTGGCCCTAGACCAGGGGGTTGGGGAGCTGCGCCTCTGCCCCAGAGTGAGAGGCCCAGGCAAGCCTTCTCCTGCCTCGGCCATTTAGAGCCATGCCATTCTAGCGGGAAGCCTTGGGGGGGGAGGGGAGGGGAGGGGAGGGGGCTTCTTCGCCCACCCTAACGGCTGGTTTGTTTGGATTCCAGATCATGGCTGATAAGACAAAAGCAGAGACGAGCTCTTCATCTCGGCTCCCGGAGCCGGAGAGCGGCGGCAGGCCCCCTGGTCCGCCTCTAGGGATGGCCGCTCTGCCTTTCCCGGGAGGACCCGAGGCCGTCGGAGGCTGCGCCGAGGCTTACAAACGCCTTCTCTCTAGCTTCTACTGCAAAGGGACCCACGGCATCATGTCCCCACTGGCCAAGAAGAAGCTCCTGGCCCAGGTGAGCAAGGCGGAGGCCTTGCGCTGTCAGGATGAGGCCTGCGACCACAGGCTGGCTGGTTCTGAAGCAGGTCCCGCGCGACCCTCGGTCATCTACCCCACCGAAGGGCCGAAGAGCCCGGGCCTGCGGGAAGAGAGCCCCCGGGAACCTCCTTGCTTGCTGCACCGTCTGGCTAGCTCCGAAGAGCCCCTGAAGACAGCTCCCAGTCCCAAGGAGGACATTCAGCCCGGGGGGAATGACCGGGGCCCGGCCCAGCCCTATCTGTCCACCCCGATCTTCACCGGCTGCTTCCATGCTTACCCCGCAGAGGTGCTGAAACCGGTTAGCCAGCATCCACGGGACTTCTTTCCCAGCTCTAAGGATGTGGCTGAAGCTGGATCCCCCTTCAGGCCCCCTGGGAAAGAAGCGGGGAAGCGGGAGAGCCAGCCGCAGCTCTTGTGGAGTGGGGATGCCAGCCACCCCTCAGCATTCCACAAAGGCGGGGCAGGGAAGAACAGCCCTTACCCCAGGCCCAAAGCCTGCTGGGTACCCCCCATGGCTAAAGCCACTCCGAAGGGGCCTTCCACACCCCCCACTTTCCCCAGCAGCCCCAGCCCCAGCTCTGGCTCTGGCTCTCGCAGCAAGCGGAGCTTAGAGGAAGAAAGCTTTGCTCTTGGCAAAAAGCTGAGGGCTGTGTCTCCTTTCCTCAAGGAGGTGGAACCCAAAGACTCTGGAGTGAAGCCTCCTGGGCCCAATCTGGGCTTCCCACACTTGCTGGGCCCAACCCTTGGGCCTCCACCCCAGGAGGTCTACAAGGGGACCATGGTGCGTTTTCCCCTAAACTTCGCCAATATGTCTGACCCCTTGAAAGGTCAAGCCTCCCTCCCCTTTAGTCCCCTGGTCATCCCTGCTTTCCCTGCCCACTTCCTCACCACTTCGACCCCGTCCCCCATGGCTGCCGGCCTGGTGCACTACCCTCCCACATCCTTCGATGGGGCCCTCCGCCACAGACTCTACCCAGTCTCCACGTGGCACATGCAGCCACCGACGTACCAGGCCCCTCACCTCTCCTCCTTCCACCTCAACACCAAGCTGTAGGCAGGCCTTGTGCATGAACAGGCTTTTTCTTTTCCTTTCCTTTCATCCTATTGAGCATCTGAGCACTCCTAGGTCTAGGCTGGGCCTCCAGGCACTGTGCTGCACATCACTGCACATCACTCCATCCCATGTTGTGTCTGCTCTGAGAGGCCTGGCGAGGCCGCGAGCCCCAAGCCAGACCAGGGAGCCGCCTCGTTGGCCCAGTTGTGCCGAGAGCCTGCACAGAGCAGGTCTAGACCCGGCGGCTCTTGCCTACATCTGCATCGGGTGGCTTCCTAATGTAACAGTCGGGGACCATAGAAGCAATGCCATCTGAGTTTCTGTTATCCACGACCAAGTATCCATCGTGACTCCATCGGAGGTGATGGACAAGGAGGGTCTCAAAGACTGTGGAGTCCCACTGGCAGGAGGGGGCGTTGGTTTGAGCCATCTGGATTAAAACAATACAAAAATCCAATAAAAACACTTCTGCTTGCTCTAAATTTCCATGGAGCCAGGAACTGTGTGCTTTGGTGGCGGTTTCTTTCTGGGTCAGCCCAGGGAATAGGTGGGTAGGACACACTTGGCACTTCCTGCCGCTTTGGGAAACTTCTGCCTCCCTGACTGGAACAATTCTGGCTGGTTCAAAAACCAAAGCTTAGCCTTGTGGGGAGAAGGAGGGGATAGCTCCCCTCAACAGTGTCAATGGGCCCCCAGCCTTATTTACTCCAGGACCAGTGCAGCAGGCACCCCCAAGCCAGAGGCTGAGGCTTTTTGGATGAGGAACAGAGCCAAAGTTGCTGTGCCCTGGATATTAGAGGAGAGATTTAGAACCCCGTTCAGCAGTTTCTGGAAGTCGAGTGCTCAGGGACAGAGAACTCCTTGAAGGAAGCAAAAAAGTTTCATACAAATGTCAGTCAGCTGTTTTCACTACTGCCCCTTATGCCTCAGCCAGACATCTCATGAAGTCTGCCATGCTGCCCTAGTGGAAGTGGTAGGGAGGCATGTTTAGAACAGCTTGAATACAGAAGCTGGAAATGAAGATTCTTAGGTTTGAGCCCCAGCTGTGTGACTTGTTTCTCTCTAAAATGGAAAGGAACTAGATCCGTAAAGTCTCCAACTTATGACAATCTCTTAAACCCAGCCTCAAAGAGAAGTCAGTGTCAGCCTGGACAGAGATTTTAGTGGAATGACCTACCTTGTTCTGATCAACATTTTTTAAAAAGTCAGTGACTTGAGTAAAGCCAGAAATAGCCAACACACTCATCAAACCAGTAGGTTTCTTGATAGTTCAGATGTTTGATAAGATCGAGATCCAAATAAAAGAATATGAAACTTAACTAGGGACAAGTGGAAAGTTCTATAGGAGTTAAAACATCAAAGAACAAACACTAGATGATGGGGCAGTTTGTGTGCAAAGGATCTGGGGATTTAAATGAGATTATAAACTCAGGAGGCATCCATTGTGGATCACAGCACCAAAAATGCTAATGTAATCCTGGTTTGCACCAATAGAATCATAACCCCTCAGCTTGGAAAGGGACTTCAGAGGCCATTAAGTCTAAACCACATGGGAACAGGAATCTCATCCAAATTAGTTACACAAGATCTTTCTAAAAACCTTGAGGAAGCAGTATGGTGTGAGGTGGAAAGTTTACTGGCTTTGGAGTCAAGAACTGCACTTAAATCCTACCCTTATCACTTAAAAAAAAAACCAACAAAACCCTTCCTTTCCCTCTTAGAATCAATACTGTGAATTGATTCTAAGGCAGAAGATCGGTAAGGATTAGGAAATGGGGGCTAAGTGACTTGCCCAAGGTCATACAGCTAGGAAGTGTCTGAGACCAGATTTTAACCCAGGACCAGGGCTGGCTCTCAATCCACTTAACTACCTTGCCACCCTTCCTAATCACTTTTGCCCTGTAGGACCTTGGGCAAGCTTCTTTTTCTCTCTAGTTTTCAGTTTTTCTCATCTGTAAAGTGAAAAGGGATTTTGGACTAGATGTTCTCTAAGGACCTTTTAGCTCTCAGCCCTGATCTAATGAATCTCTATTCACCAAAAACGACTCTCGACTACCTCCCAAGGCAATCCATTCCATTTCTGGACAGGTCTTATTGTTTGGTCCTCCCCCTCCCCTTTTCTTGAACCAAAAATCTACATCTCAACTTCTGCCCATTGTTCCTAGTTCTGCCCTATTGGACTAAGCAAAATAGCCTATTCTACAGGACCAGCCCTTCAAATACAGGCCAGATATCTTAAGTCTCTATACCTTTCTTTTAGTTTAAGAAGCCCCAGTTTCTTCAGAGGGGATTCCCCTTGCCATCCTGTTATACTCCTCTGTGTTCTCTCCAGTTTATCAATGTCCTTCGCCTGATGTCAAACTAGAACAGTGTAAATGTAGTGGGATAATAGGCTCCATAAATCTGGGAATTATGTTAGTGAAACATTCGATTATTTTGGCTGTCGTGCCATATTCTCCGGCAGTGGTATGCAGGAGCCAGGTTGAGAAAGCAGATTTAAACATTTTCACTGCTAAAGTGGCAGTTAAATTCTCAGCTGGATAGATTGTCTACACTTAACATAAGGAAGAATATGTTAATAATGTAGGTTAAACTTAGAAGTGTGTCATGTGTATGATTTTTTTTTCAGAGAACTGGTTGTAAAGTGTTTGCCAGCATACGCCTTCCTGCCTTAATTCATTGATCTTGCAAGTCTGCTGAATTGTCAAGGTCTTTTCCACATGTACCATTGTCAAGCCATACTTCCCTAATCATTTTTACATGTGGTTGACTTTGTATTTTTCTCCATTATATTTCATCTTACTAGACAGAATTGCTTGTTTTAATGGGTTCCTAGGCTTCATGATTAGAAGTGGAATGTCCACAACAAGACAGAATTATGTACTTGCCATCTTTTACCATGTTCATACTATATCTAGGGTCCTGGGTTCAGTTCGAGTCATCATATTTTAGGAAAGATGTTAACTTAGAAGAAGGTGAGCCAGATGGTGAAGGGATTCAATGTCATGCTATACATGGACCAGATGAAGAAATTGCAGATGGTAAGCTGAAAGAAGAGAAAACTTGAGAAGTCGGGAGTTATAATTTTATCAAGTTATCAGAGGGATATGACTTCTTTTGCCTGACTAGAAAGTAGAATGAGGACCAAATGGATAGAAATTGAAGAAGATTCTGGCTTATTATAAAGAAAAATTCCTAACGATGAGAGTTGTTCAGAAGTGAAAAGGGCTGCCTGGGAAGCCCACAGTAAGTGGTGTTTTTCAAGTAGATGCTGTCTTGGCCAATTCTGGGGGGATGGGAGTTAATATAGAAGGAACTTCTGGTTGCAGAGGAACAATGCAAAGGTTTTTATTGCTCACCTGATCAGAAGAAAAAAATACTTCCAAAAACCAAAGCTCTCTAGAAGAGTAAATTCATGTGTGGTTTGGACTAATCAGTGTCTCTTAACTGCTTGTCTACAAAGTAGCCATGAATCTGAGGCAAACTTGCTTCTGTAAGGTGTTTAATACCATGGAACTTTTTTACAAGCTTTGTACCTAAAAAAATGACTCTTGGATTCATAGACTTTAGAGAAGGGGTCTTGGAAATCATCTCGTTCACTCATCCATTGGCTCTTTCTTCCTGGCTCATAATCCACAAGCTGCTGAGGACTTTGCAGGGGATAGTATAATCTTTGGTAGAACATTTCACTATTTCAGTTACCAGCCCAAAATGTAATTTAGGTTGGGAAATACTGGATTACCTGACCTTGAAGTCTCTCCCTACTTTGTGATCACAATCCTTTGATAAGCCACCTCTCTGGTCCTTCCCACTTTCCAGTTGTCCCTATCCCAAACCCCACTATACAAACATCCTTTTTGAATGATTAGTGCCTGCCTCTCTCAACCCATACCCCTCACCTGAGAAAGCCCATTCTGTTTGTGATGTGCCCATCATGCTTCACCTCTCCTCCTTTGGGAGTTTCTTCAATTTAAAGTTCTCCAATTGTAAAAGTGGTTTTTAACCTAGAGTCCATGAACTTAAAAGAAACCATAATAGTATTTCCAGATAATTGGTTCTCTTTGCTACCTGTGTACTTCATTCTATACATTTACTAACATTATACTGAGAACAGTCCACGAACTTCTCCAGACTGCCAAAAGGGTCCTATGATACAACAAAGGTTAAGAATCTCTGAACTAAATGGTCTCTAAGGTCCCTTCCAGCTTCAACATCCTCAACGACTACAAACTCTGAAGAGAACTAAAGAACCAAGGTTCCTTTGAGGAACAATGTCCTTCCTTCCCAAAACATTCTCTCTGTCTCTGTTTCTCTGTCTCTGTCTCTCTGTCATTCTCTATCTCTGTCTCTCTCTGTCTCTGATTCTCTCTGTCTCCCTCTCTGTCTTTCTCTGTCTCTGTCTCTCTCTTCCCACCACATTTACCTAGTAGCTTTTCTCAGAAGGGAAGGGCTTTGCCCATTGTTCTGCTCTTTCAGCATTTTCCTGGAAAGGATGAATTACTGTTATCCCAACCAGGCATACCTCAGACTTGAGACACAAGGCGCTGGTACTTGGCTCTTGGAATGGCTTAGCCGGCTTACTTCCTTTCCCAGACTGGTTAGGCAGCAGCCACTGATCTGAACCCTCCTCATAATGTGGGGAGCCCGTCACTGGAAGGTTACCATAGGGAGAGGGCGTTCTTCCTCAACCTCCTGAATTCTCAACAAAATAAAATGTAAAAACCTTCAGACTTATGGGTTGTTTTTATGTTTGACACTGACAGTCAATTAATAAGCATTTTTAAGCACTTACTTTATGCTGGACCCTGTGCTGAGAGCAAAGGTGTTCCCTAAGGGGCTTTTACCTTCTGGGGGCTTGCCACTCTGACTCTGATGGTCTCTGTCCCCAGGGGGGTTGCAGTCTGTTGGCTAGGCATGACTAAAATCACAAGAAAATATAATAGCTTCCACCTCACAGTGATGATGGTGTCTGAGTTCAGAGGAGGGAAATTAGGAATATCGAGGCAACTAGTTGGCGCCAAGTGTTATCCCTGGTCCTCTTTCATCCCCGCCCATCTTCTGGTTACCTCTACCTTTATATGTAGAGACCCTGGCTTCTAGTCCTCAATCTACAAATTCCATTGAACTCCACAAGCATTTATTAATACCTACTGTATGCCAAACACTATACTGGTGCTTGGGATACAGGAAAACTCAATCAGTCCCTGCCCTCACGGAATTGCCATCTTTCAGAGCTACAATACAGGTATGGATGTTTTCTCTAAAATAATTTTGAGAAGAATACATTAACAAACGATGGTCTAGGCAATGCCTTAGCTAGAAGGTAACACAACCAGATTCCAAGATGGAAAGGGGAAGAGAGAGAGTGCTTCAGGCTGGGCTCACCAGTGGATGCAAAGGCATCAAGGTGAGAAGATGCAGTGTCACGTAACCAAAATGTAGAATACATGAACGCAGTGTAAAGTGCAACATAAAATCATTTCTGGAGGTTGGAGTGAGACTCTAAAGGGGGTTAAGTGCCAAGCAGAAGAATAGATCTTATTTTACATTCAAGTCACTAGGGACCTCCGAAGCTTCTCAAGGAAGGGAATGACAAGATCAGACCTGAGCTCTAGGAAAATCAATCTGGCAGATCTGTAAAAGATGGTTTTGAGAGAAGAAGCTTGACTCGGGGAAACCAATTATTGTCATAGTCCAGGCTCCAACTAAGGGGGTGTGAATGGAAGGAAGCAGGTGGGATGCTCTATCAATGTTAGTTACCATCATTTTAAAAATCCTTCATTTCATTAGAACACTGGAGGTCAGAGTTACGCTGTCAGAAGTATTGTCTGGAACTCATTTCTGTCACAGTTAGAAAGGACGTTGACAAGCAAGAGGATGACTGGAAGAATCAGGGATGATGCTGTTCAAGGTTTAATTTAATGTAAAGGAGGATGTTTAGCCTGGAGAAGAAAAGACCTGGTCATGTGGGGGGTGGGAAGAGGGAGAAGGACCATGGAGAGGTAAGGCACATGCTACATGGGGTAGGCCTAAAGAAATAATGAAATCTGTTCCACCCGTGCCCAGAAGACAGACCTAGAGACGTTTTGAGAGGAAAAATTAGATTGTATCTAAGAAGATTTTATTACATTTAGAGCTTCTGGAACATAGAACTGGCTACCTAGGAAGATACTGAATTCCTCCTCCCCAGAGGTAATCGAGGAAAAAGGCTTTCCGAGCTTTCATTGTGGATTCTATAGAAAGGAATGAGCAAATCATTTCACTTCTCTGGGCTTCACTTTTTTCATCTGTAAATTGTGAAAATGATGCTCCAGGATCTCTATAGTACCTTCCTTCTGCAACTTTCTGTGATTTTAAAGTTGCCACAGTCCAAAGTCTATGAATCTATAAAAATGACATCCTCCGACATGTTTAAGTTGGCTTTTGTGTGCCAAGCTTGCCAGCACACTTTTATTTGCTTTTCCAACAGCCAGCAAGCAGTATCTCCAGCTCAGGGCTACAGATGAGGTATAAGGGAATGGGAGGCAGGAGTTAAGCTCTCTGCTCCCACAGAATTGCTGAATCTCAGGAACCCAATGAGACATCAGAGGCCCTTGCCTGAAAGGACACTCTCTTTTTTTGCCGCACCTAGTATACCCACTACCCACATCAAAAGCAAAAGAAGAGAAATATTTATCATTTGGATTCTTCAAATGTTTGCTACTGTGGGTTAAGAGTAGATCTGATATATTCTCTGATCTTTTGGAAGAAGGAAAAAAAATGAGGTAATTTACTGAAGACAATGAGAGGAATCAATAAGATGAGTTTTAAAAAGGGTTGTTGAGAAATGGATGAGGAGAATTCAGGTGAGATTGCACATGATATATTTATCGCAGCAAATATTAGTGTGATACCAAGATTTAATTCTAGTAGACTCAGAGAAATCAACTGATAGGCATTATTTATTTTATTGACTTTCCACTTTTTATTGTCATGCAAAACACATTTCCATATTGGTCATTGTTATAAGAGCAAAGTCAGACATAACCAAAAGTACAAAACAAACCAAAGATTCACTGATGTGAAAGAGAGCTCCAACAGCTCTGTCTCTGGAGGTGGATGGCGTTCCCTGTCATAAATCTTTCAGGATTGTCCCAGGTCATTGCATTGCTGAGAGTAGCCAAGTTTTCCCAGATAATCATCGTCCAATATTGCTGTTACTGTGTCCAATGTTCTCCTGGTTCTGCTTATTTCACTCTGCATCTGTTCCTGCGGACCTTCTCAGTGTTTCTGAAATCACCTTGCTTATCATTTCTTATGTGTTACATGCACAATAGTTTTCTATCACCAACATGTCCCAGAGGTTCTTCTGCCATTCCCCAATCGATGGACATCCTCTCAATGTTCAATTCTTTGCCATCCCAAAAAGAGTAAAGTGTTATTTTGTTAACATTCTTTTCTTTTTTAAATTTTGAGTTCCAAATTCTTTCCCTCCCACCCATTTCCCATCTTAAAGAGGCAATCAGAATGATATTGATTAATTTTACATGCGAAATTATATAAGACATGTTTCCACACGATTTATGCTAAAAAAAAAGAATAGATCAGATTGTCCTGGGTCTGTGGTTTCTAGTCTAAAGGTGGTCAAGGGAGGTTAACTGGTGCCCTCTAGTGGCATTTCTGGAGAAATCAGACTAGATGTTCTTGCAACAAGTCAGAAAAGGGTCTCCCTGGTGCCTCAGCAGAGATTGGAGGTTATTTCCTGCTGACTCCAGACCCAAGTTGGCAGGGAAGAACTATTAACAAAAGCAAGACATCTCCATTATAAAAAGAAAACCTCCATTGGAGTTGAATTTTAGATTTTCATCATTATATTGGGGGTGGGGGATTATTACTTATTTTATTGTTCCCTGAAATATGAAGGGATCAGCTGTTGTCTCCTTTCGATGCCATTTGTGAGATGCGGGCAGGATTTCACTAAGCAGCTAACTAATGGTATGAAGCTGGTAGATGACCTAGAATCACTGGAAGGTAGCAGTGGAAGGACCTGAAGATCACCTATCCAGACCTTCTTATCTTCCAGGAAATAACAATAGCTGAATAACAATCACCTCCTGTCTAAAATTGTTAGATGAACTCCAAAGTCCTTTCCACTCTAAATCACACGATTCCATTTTTCTGGTTATAAAAGGCTGCACACACCTCATTTGGTTCTTATAGCAGTCCTATGAAGTAAAGAATGTCAATGTTATTAGACCCAGAAAGGTGAGGAAACTGAACAAAGAGAAGACTTGTAAGGGATGGTGTCAGGATTTGAATCCAGAGATACTGAATTTTTTTAAGTGGTGGTGTTGAGAATAAGGAACAGGAAATTGGATTCTACCAATCCTATTCCAAGTTCTATTCTTTGTAGGGTTCCAGATCCCCAAGAATTCTTGTGAGTCTAAAGAATGAGGTATGAGAGATTTTTTTTTCAGTGAAGAAAGGAAAGCTTTTATAAACAATGGGGTATGGATATTTTTTGTGTTCTTCTGGCATAGTCAAGACAAAGAAATTGGAATGTGTGGAAAAGATCTTCCCATTAGTTCCTTGAGTTACCTGTAGGCAGAAGGACATGTTTAAAAGGAAGGATATGTTTAAAAAGTACTGGGAAAATTTTATGTTTTTTTTCCTTCTTGGATTCATTCATACACCCACCCAACCATCAATCCAGCCAAGATAATAAAGCATTTTAATGTTCACAAAGTGCTTTACAGACATAGTATTTCATTTGGACCTCATAGAACTCACTTTGAGGTAGATATTATAGGTATTAATATCTACATTTTACAGATAAGGAAACAGGCATATAGAAGTTAGGCCACCCAGCTAGTAACTGTCAAGGGAAAGATTCAAATTCAGCTGTTTCAGATTCTAAGACCAGCTCTCTTTCCACTGTGCCAGGTTGCCTCTATTTCATGAAATTCCACTATTAGAGATTCATGCCTTTGCTCAGTCCAGGATTCTCTTGTAAGATGCTAGTCCATTCCCTTCCCTCTTAGAAGTAAGACATTAAACCTCTCACATCTTACTTTACATTAGTAATTAATTTCACAGAGGATTTCCCTGACAAGAGAAATGGGTATCAAGAGGGCACTAGGGTCTAGACTGAGAAAAGATGATTAAAAATGGGAGGAAAGAACACACAAAGGAGACATTAGAGACATGCTTCAAATTTTAACCACCAGGAAGTGTTGCTAACCACTTGCCTGATCCTGTTCAGTGGTAAAGCCAAAACATTGTCAATTACACATTCACCCCATAAGTTATTTACTTCATAAAATGTCAAAAAGTGCTTTGGGTGTAATGATAAGCTCTCTATGGAACTGAAAGTTATCAGACATTCCCCATGTTCTTCCAATTTTGGGGATAGCAAGGCTACTCTAAAGGTTTCAGGAGTGTAGATATATCCAGTCAGATTCTAGTTTATTCAGGAATCCCTTCCCTTTTCTCCTTTCTTCCTCCTGTAAATGATGGTCAAGGGCTTAGTCCCAGATGGGCCCTGGAAGAGTTGGGAGACACAGAGTGAAGAGGATATCATATTTGCCTATTTCAGAATTTTGTTCAATCATCCCCATTCTTGACTGAGTTACTCTGAAGACTACTTCCTTTCTTATTAGCAGAGTGAAGGACACATTGTCCCTAGGGGAATATGGGTACTTCTCTCTTGCTTAAATGCAGAATTTCTTTCTTATCTACTTTATTTTAAAAATGTATTTTCAATTAGTAAACATTTATTTTTTCTCATCTTCCCTCCATTGAAATTTTTTTAATCTTCATAATCATTTTCATAGTCAAGTAGAATAATTTTGGTCATGTCCAAAAATGTATCACTAATTCTTCACCTTGAGATCATTATCTCATTGTCAGGAGGTGAATAGCATTCTTCATCATTGGTCCTCTGTAAATGTGATTAGTCCTTTCATTAATCTGAGTTCTTAAGTCTTTCAAAGTGGTTTGTCTTTACAATATCTTAATTGTTTGAATTGTTTTTCTGGTTCTGCTTATTTCATTCCATTAACTCCATTTAAATGTTTCCAGTTTTGTATAAAATCATCTCTTCAGTTATTTCTCATGGCACAAAGTATTCAATTCAATTCCATTCCATTCATAAGCCATAAATTATTCAGCAATTTTCTGTTTCACAACTACTTTTCTTAGTGCCCTACCTCCTCTTATTCCTTGTTCTTCTGGGGGTAAACTTGCCTTTCTGCCTTCCCTGGGTTGTGATGACATTTGACTCTCTGAAACTTAGAGTGAGGTGGGATCATTAAGAGACATTTCTGAAATATTAGACCTTGAAGAGATGGAGATCATCTAATCTAGGTGAACCCCCTTATTTTCAAAATGGAAAAACCAAGGCCCAAACACATGAAATAACTTGTCCACGGTCACACAATGAGTTAGTAGCAGATACTTGAATTCACATCCTCAGATTGCTAGTCTAGGGATCTTTCCATCATAATCTGTTTCTTTTCCATCATGTAGTCTGACTGGTGTCTTACAAAATCCCCAGGGGTGCAATTCTACATCCAAACATTCGAACTTATGCTTGGGAATGTTGCTTGAAGGGAGGAAAGGAGAACAGAATGGGGACTCAATTCCATCTTTTCCTCAATGTAAGCAAAGATCACAAGTCATCAAGGCAGCATGGTTTAATAGAAAGAGTTCTAAATATGGACTCTTCCACTTATTAGCTAAGTGGCTTACCTCTCTGCCTCTCAGTTTGCTCATTTGTAGGAGGTGAGTAATAAAGTAATAAAGTCTTTCTACATACTTTTCATGTATTATAAGGAAAGCCCTTTGTCAATTATAACTAAAATTCAAAAGAAATGTGATGGTAAATCTCATGGTAAATTCATAGAAGATGTCTGGCTATCTCTCTACAACATTCATCCCTCCTTCTGTGGCTTTTTACAGAAATGGGGAATTAATCCTAATCTCCAGTTTGTCCTCATCTCAGGCATCACAAGAAGGAACCTAGCTAGGCATCACAGGTGCCTAATTCACATTTCTGCCTTCAAAACCAGGAAGTGGTTTCTAATAGGGTTGATTATTTTTGAAAAATGTACTTAATGAATTAATTTAGAATATTTTCTCATGGTTACATAATAGGGTTGATTTTTAAAAAGAGCACAGTAGAGGCAGGTAGGTAGCACAGTGGATAGAGCTCCAGATCTGGAGTTTGGAGGACCTGGTTGAAATCTGGCCTCAGATACTTCCTATCTGTGTGACCCTGAGCAAGTCACTTAACCCTGATTGCTTAGCCCTTGCCACTCTTCTGACTTGGAATTTATGACAGAAGATGAAGGCTTTTAAAAAGAAAAAAGAAAATAAAAAAGAACTTTCACAGTGGTACAGAAATCCAAAAAGTAAATAGAAAAAGGGGTTATGTATAGGGATTCCTGCTGCCATGCAATAATCTGAAATCGGAGAATTTGAGTTGGCTAACTTGGATTAAAGCCCCACATATGTCACTTAGTCATTGTGGTATGCTTGGCAAATCATTTTCCCTCTCTAGGCCTCAGATTCATCTGAACTATAAAGGGATCAAACTCGATCTATTTTGGTTTTAAATGTATGATTTTTATGAGTTAGGAAATATGGATCCAAGCCCTGGCTCTGCCACTGGGTGACCTTGTGCAATTTGGTCTTAGTTTCTTTAGCTATAGACTAAAGGTCCTTGGGGTTCTCTGTCATTCTGTGTACCACTCATCATCTCTAAAAGAGGGACCGGAAACTCTTACATAAAGGTACTGTGTGTTCACTGCTAGGAATGTGCTAATATGTCCCGATAGGGGTATATTTATAGATGCCGGTCTGGGTAGCAGCAGGGCCTCTTACGGTGGCTCCTGTTGAACTTTGTTAATTAAAGAGGAGATAAATGATCCTGCTAAAAATAGACATTCATCTTCCTTTCCAGACAACAGCAACACTCCCATTTGGCCATTTGGCAGAAGGGCAGATGCGCTTGTCCCCTCCTCACTGTACCAACAACCCCCTCCCTCCAACCCCAGCAAACTCATCTTGCAACTTTAGCCTGCCATGCCTACAGCAAGACTTGGAAATTCCCAAGTGTGTCTGAGCTTTCACAATGCACCCGATAAGTGGTTATCCAACCTTCACCTGAAGATCTCTAGTGAGGAGGAGACCATTCATCATTTCCCAAGGTGGCTCATTCCACTTTAGGATAGCACTAATGATTAGAAAGCTTTGCCTTATATTGAGCTGAAATCTTTCCTTCTGCAACTTCTACCCTTTGCTCTTGGTTCTATCTACTCATGCCAAGGGACCTAGTCTAAACCACTCACATTCCAGAACTTGAAATTCTTGAAAAGTTAAATTATATTCTACTTAAGGAATCTCTTGGTTAAACACTCAGCTAATCAATATCATTTCTAAATTATGCTGTCAAGAAGTGAATACAATACTTCATGATCTGATCAAAGCAGAGAATAGCAGGACTATCACCACCCATATTCTGCACATTTTCCTTTTTCTCACTTTTCTTTTCTAACTAACCCTATAGTTACATTATATTTGGGGGGAGTATGATTTTATTCTATTGAGTAATATCAAGCTTGCAGTCTACTAGAACCCTCAGATCTCTTTCTTGCAAATAATTTTCTTTTTAGCCGCACCTCTCCACAATTTAAAAACTGACTTTTTAAATCACAGGGTCAAAAGAAGAAAAGGTGAGTGGCAGTGTTTGATAACTCCCTACAGAGGAAAATGGAGACAGCTTCTTATCTATCTGTTAACAACAATGAAGAAGTCTTTTGTTTTCTAGGTCATATATCCAGGATATGATAACTTCCCCAAATGTATTAAACTGTATGACTGTTCCCCAAGTTTGATAATTCATGTGAGCACAAATAATATAATCAGAAGGAATCTAGAAAGCAGGGCTAAAGATTACAAAGTTTCTGGTAGGAAACTGAAGTCCTATGGGGCCTGGGTGGAATTGTCATCCCAGATTCCCATTGAAGGATTTGAAAAATGAAGAGCTGTTGAAAGAGGTAGGATTTGAATTTTGGACTGTGGCATAAGAGTGTCAGAAAGACAGTCTATTGGTCAAGGAAAAATTTCATCTGATGAAATGGCCTTTAGATAGAAAACTAAGGTGGAAGGACAAAACTGCCTACCCAGAGTGGCCAAACTAAACATCCCAGAGAAAACAAGGCAGGAGAAAAGAATCATGGCAGAGATGACCAGAAAGTCACAAGAGAGAAAATCCAAGAAAGATCTAACAATAAAATGTCTAGTCATATATCTATTCACAAATGAAAGGGGAAGGACAAAAGTGCCTATGTCTATTGATAAAACTAGATACCATAAAGAGTATATAAAGTGCGGTTGTCAAGTTAGGAGAACCAGGGATCCTAGTGTAAGGAGACAACTTTGATCTCATAAGATGAGCAAAGACTTGGTGGAGATGAGACCAATGAATGGCATGGGAGGGTATGTCTTGTTAAAAAAAAAAGTTTCTTTTAAAAAGGGGGTGGGGTGAGATCAAAGTAGCATTGTTTGACAACTCATATGAGGAAATCTAGGAATCACAAGTGGGAAGCATAGGGGAGAGTACCTGGGTGAAGATCAGGAGAAGCAGAAATAGAAATAATATTGTTCTATAGAGACCACTTGGAGAGAAAGAAGATTGAGCCACAAATCACAAGCCTAACACAGGAGCATGCTATAACAGTGATGGGAGACTTCAGTTATCTAGACACTCAAGCAAGACTGCTAATAACTTTCTTATTTTCCTGTATGATGATTTCACTCTTTAAAAGTTGAAGGAATCAATGAGAACAGCTACTCTGGATCTTCTTATTAATAAGAAAGAATTTGTTTCTTGAGGGGAAATGATAAGAAACTAGTGGGGAATTGATCACTCTGGCTTGGAATTTGTGATAGGGGAAAGAACACTGTGCATAGTCTGACATGCAGTCCAGATTTAAAAAAATATTTGTATTTGAAAATTTTTATTTAATGAATTAATTGAGAATATTTTTCCATAGTTACAAGATTAATGTTCTTTCTCTCTCCTCCCCCACCCCCATAGCCAATGAGCAATTCCACTGGGTTTTACATATGTCATTGATCAAGACCTATTTCCACATTATTAATATTTGTAGTAGGGTGATCACTTAAAGTCTACATCCCCAATCATATCCCCATCGACCCATGTAGTTAAGCAGTTGTTTTCCTTCTCTGTTTTTGCTCCCACAGTTCTTTCTCTGAATGTGGATAGCGATCTTTTTCATGTCCTTCAGAATTGTCTTGGATTATTGCATTGCTGCCAGTAGAGAAGTCCATTACATTTGATTGTACCACAGTGTATCCATCTCTGGGTATAATGTTCTCCTGGTTCTGCTCCTTTCATTCATGCAGTCCAGATGTGGGGAGAACAGATTCCAAAGAGTTCAGAGAAAGGAAAGGAAAATCCCATGACCTAAATTCAGAGCATTCACTACAGAAAGAGTCAATTCAACAGGGCAAGAGGGGATCTGAAAATGAGCATATAGGGTTCTAAACTTTTGCAGGGTGAGGGAATAGTTTCCAACTGGCAGCTCTGTTACTTATGACCGTGTTCTGGATGATAGATCTAGGGATACCTGAGGAGGGGATTACACCCCTGTGCAAGGATCAAATTCAGAAACAGGCAATAGCTATGCAGCTCTGACCTTAAGGGCAGAGCAGCTTCCAGTAGAGTTTGAAGCTTGAAACAGAAATAACCAGGTCAAAAATCTAAGACCAAGAGGGAGCTTATACTTCCCTTTCTCCCTCCCTCCTTTTCCCTCCTTTCCTCCCTCTTTCCCTCCCTCTCTCCTCTCCCTCTCCCCCCCTCTCAACAAACAGAACTTTTCTGTTGTCTTATAGTTGCTGAATCCAGTAGGACTTCCAACCAATGATGAATCCATGAGTGTGTTGCTTATACCAAAACCCAGGACAAGAACTTACAAACCTTAGATCAGGAGGGCAGTAATCAAATTGCCTTGAATCACACCACTTTGGGAGCATTAAGGACTTGCAGGTTCTTAGCCTGAGTTGTTCTGGAATCTTGGAATAACAATACTTGAGACCCAAAGAAAATAGTGGCAGGAACTTAGAGGAGAGGTTAGCTCAGACATTCCTTCTAGAATTATGCAAAGTCTAGACTGAACCTGAAGTCCAAAGTCAGGAAGTAGGCTGGGAGAATGAGAAAATGAAAAAGAATTCCAACATAAAAAGTCATTATGGTAAAAGACTCAAGCCAGGAAGAAGAGAATAACTAAAACAACAAAGCCTCAAACAATAGCTTGGGTACAATTTTAACTATAATTATTGAAATAAATGAAGCAATGACTTTATTTTTTTATATATATATTTTTGAATATATTTTATTTGATCATTTCCAAGCATTATTCGTTAAAGACATAGATCATTTTCTTTTCCTCCCCCCCACCCCCCATAGCCGACGCGTAAGTCCACTGGGCATTAGATGTTTTCTTGATTTGAACCCATTGCTTTGTTGATAGTATTTGCATTAGAGTGTTCATTTAGAGTCTATCCTCTGTCATGTCCCCTCAACCTCTGTATTCAGGCAGTTGCTTTTTCTCGGTGTTTCCACTCCCATAGTTTATCCTTTGCTTATGAATGGTGTTTTTTTCTCCTGGATCCCTGCAAGTTGTTCAGGGACATTACACTGCCACTAATGGAGAAGTCCATTACGTTCGATTATACCACAGTGTATTAGTCTCTGTGTACAATGTTCTCCTGGTTCTGCTCCTCTCGCTCTGCATCACTTCCTGGAGGTTGTTCCAGTCTCCATGGAACTTCTCCACTTTATTATTCCTTTTAGCACAATAGTACTCCATCACCAACATATACCACAGTTTGTTCAGCCATTCCCCAATTGATGGGCATCCCCTCATTTTCCAGTTTTGGGCCACCACAAAGAGCGCAGCTATGAATATTTTTGTACAAGACTTTGTGTCCATTATCTCTTTGGGGTACAGACCCAGCAGTGCTATGGCTGGGTCAAAGGGTAGATATTCTTTTGTCGCCCTTTGGGCATAGTTCCAAATTGCCCTCCAGAATGGTTGGATCAATTCACAACTCCACCAGCAATGAATTAATGTCCCTACTTTGCCACATCCCCTCCAGCATTCATTACTTTCCTTTGCTGTAATGTTAGCCAATCTGCTAGGTGTGAGGTGATACCTCAGAGTTGTTTTGATTTGCATCTCTCTGATTATAAGAGATGTAGAGCACTTCTTCATGTGCTTGTTAATAGTTTTGATTTCTTTATCTGAGAACTGCCTATCCATTTCCCTTGCTCATTTATCAATTGGAGAATGGCTTGATTTTTTGTACAATTGATTTAGCTCATTATAAATATGAGTAATTAAACCTTTGTCAGAGGTTTCTATGAAGATTTTTTCCCAATTTGTTGTTTCCCTTCTGATTTTAGTTATATTGGTTTTGTTTGTACAAAATCTTTTTAGTTTGATGTAGTCAAAATTATTTATTTTACATTTTGTGATTCTTTCTATATCTTGCTTGGTTTTAAAGCCTTTCCCCTCCCAAAGGTCTGACATGTGTACTATTCTGTGTTTACCCAATTTACTTATGGTTTCCTTCTTTATGTTTAATTCACTCACCCATTTTGAATTTATCTTGGTGTAGGGTGTGAGGTGTTGATCTATTCCTAGTCTCTCCCACACTGTCATTCCTAGTCTCTCCCACACTGTCATTCCTAGTCTCTCCCACACTGTCGAAGCAATGACTTTAAAGAAGAGTTAAATTTAAAAAAAAAAGTAAATTAAATGAGTACTCGAGTAAAAAGTTGAAAAGTATTGAGAATTATAGAAGAAAGAATTGGAAAGCAAATGAACAGTTTGGCATTAGAGGAATAAAGCCTTATCCAAGCAACAAATTCCCTGAAAAATTAGAATGGATAAAAGAGAATATAATGACTTCATGAGACAAAAATAAATATTTAAAAAATTCCAAAGACAAAAAAGAAGAAGAAAAATTTGATGGCTAAAACAACTGACCTAGAAAATAAAGAAGAGATAATTTAAGAATGAGTGGACTACCTGAAAGTTTGACCAAAAAAGAACCTTAATAAAATATTTCAAGAAATCACACACACACACACACACACACACACACACACACACACACACACACACACACACACACGGGGGGGGGGGGAGAGATCTTGGAACTAAAGGGCAAAATGAAAACAGAAAGAATATTATCTTGGTCATCTCATGAAAGAAAACCTCAAATGAAAACTTCTAGGATCATAGTTAAAATCTAAAACTTCTAGGTCAAAGGGGAAAAATGATATAAACAACTGGAAATAATAAAATTTAAGTTCCAAAAAGCCATTATCAGGATAACAATGTAGAGATTTTGGAATATGATATTCCAGAAATCAAAGGATTTAAGCTTATAATGAAGAATAACTTACCTGGGGAACTGGTCATAATCCTACAAAGAAAAAGTAGATTTTTAATGAAATAAAGGATTTCCAAGAATTTCTGATAAAAAGAACAGAACTGCATAGAAACTGCATAGAATCAAGAGAAGCATGAAAAGGTAAACATTAGAGAATAATTAATGATAAAGAACTAAATAAACATAAACTACATTTTAATATGGGGAGATGAGTACCCCCAGAACTCTACCTTCACAGGGACCATAGGGAAGGAGCATCTAATTAGACAGAAGGTCTGGGAGTTTGTCATATTTTGATGATTTGAAAAAAAAGAATGATAAGGGAGAGGAATAATAGAGAAAATTATATAACAAAATCAGGGTGTACAAATAGAAGTCTATATAATAAAGAATTAGAGTTAGGGAAACAGGTGATATTTAATTCTTACTTTTATCTGAACTGGTAAAAGGAAGGAAAAAATACATATACTCTGTTTGGTATAGAAAAATATCATATTTAATATGGGAATAAAAAGGAAAGGGGAAATGAGAGAATAAAAGGGAAAATAAATTAAAGGAAAAATTATTACAAAGCAAAACGATTTTGAGAATGTAGTGGAAAAATTGAAAACTGAGGGGTTGCCCAACAACAAGTGAATAGTAAAATAAATTATAGTATATAAATGTGATGGAATATAATTGTACTATAAGAAATGATGAGGCCAAGATGGCGGTTTAGGAGCAGTGAAAGCTGAAACCACTCTGACAATCGTTTCAAACGAATCTTTAAAAAGTGCCTCAAAGTGACAGGAGTTAAAAACCAACAGCAAAATGGAGTGAGGGGGTTCTCCCACTGAGTTCAACTTGAAAGGTAGGCAGAGGGAGTCAATTCTCATGAGATAAGGGGGAACTGGAAGCAAAATAACAGATAGAAGAATGCTGGCCAATCATCCCTCCACCTATTGTATCAGGTTCTGAGCCTGGGCAACTTTGGGATCCAGGGACCCTGCCTACACCAACAACAGGGCACTCCACACCCCAGACCCATCCCTTGAAGTCCCAGGTCCTGGCACCACTCTGCAGTGGGCCCCAGAAGTCCATAGTGCTTAGTGCTTTCAAGTCTGCTCTGAGGTGAAGACCTAGCCCCAGGGCAAAATAGCCCACAGTGCCAAGTCCTGCAAGCCATCAGTAGAGGAGACAGAATCAGCAGCTTTCAGAATTCCAAGTCCACAGGCAAAAAAAAAAAGGCTGGGAAAGTGAGCAAACAGCAAAAGAACCACTTAACCCTAGAAATTTCTATGGAGGCAAAGAGCAAAGCATAGAGCCATTAGAAGATGGTGAGATCCAAGCAACCACATACAAAACTTCAAAGAAAAATAGAAATTGGTCTCAAGTACTAGAAGAACTCAAAAAGGAATTCAAAAATCAAATAAGACAGGTCAAAGAAAAATGAGAAAAAGTAATGAAAGTAATACAAAAAGAAAATAGTTTAAAAATCAAAATTGGTCAACTGGGAAAAAGAGGCACAAAAATTTAATGAAGAAAAGAATTTTTTAAAAAACAGAATTAACCTCCTGGAAAAAGAGGCAAAAAAAAAAAGAAGAAGAAGAAGAAAAGAATTCCATGAAAAGTAAAATGGACCAAATGGAAAAAGAGTATCAAAAGGTTATGGAAAAAATTCTTTCTTTAAAAATTAGAATTGGGCAAATAGAAGCAAATGGCTTCATGAGATATCAAGAAACAATAAAACAAAATAAAAATAATGGAAAAAATAGAAGAAAATATGAAATACCTCTCTGAAAAAACAACTGACCTGAAAAAGAGATTCAGGAGAGACAGTGTAGGAATTAGTGGTCTACTTGAAAGTCATGATAAAAAAAAATCTTAGATATCATATTGCAAGAAATTATCAAACAAAATTGCCCTGATATTCTTGAACAAGAAGTTAAAATAGAAATTGAAAGAATCCATAGATCACCTCCTGCAATAAATCCCCAAATGACAACTCCTAGGAGTGTTATAGTCAAGTTCAGGAACTCCCAGGTGAAGGAAAAAATATTGCAATTAGCCATAAAGAAACAATTCAAATATCATTGAACCACAGTCAGGATTACACAGGATCTAGCAGCTTCCACATTGAAGGACCAGAAGGATTGGAATATGATGTTTTGAAACTGTAAAGGTTTAAACTGCAAAGGGTTTTGGCCAAAACTGTAAAGGATAATTTTTATTGTTTTGACTTAAAATCTAAAATAAGTGGTCACCAAATATGACAATACCTAAATCAGATGGGATTTTATGGAGATATTAATTAATAAAGAAAGAAGGAATTAAAAGAAGGAGAGAGAGAAAAAAAAAGAGAGAGAGAATTAATTTAAATTGCTCTGGCTCAGACTGAGCCAAGCAGTAGGAAAAGGCCTAGGCCAAAATGGCCTAGGCCTGAGCCTAAGGGAGAGCAAGTCAGTCTTTATCACTCACCACAAGACCTTCTCCAAGCTGGGTTCTTTTACTCCAAACTGAAATCCTCTCCAAACTGAATTCAATTGTGAACTCAATTTAAATGTCCTTGAATTCCTCTTAAATTCCTCTTCCTTTTAAAGAAATTTTCTCCTATGTCACTTCCCCTAAATTTTCACACCTACCAATAACAGTAGATGCTTTTTTCCAGGACTGCCCATTCTTAGTTCTCATCTTCTTTGGTTCTCACCTTCTCTGGTTAGATAAAATATACTGAGTACTTCACACTTCTTTGTTAAGCTTGCCTTTTGTAAGTTACTTGACCTTTTTGTGATTAATTTAACCTTTATAGGTACTTAGCACCTTCGTATTAGATCTAAAAATAGACCACCTAGCTTAAGGTTCTAGCTTTACTATAAGGTATGAGTTGGGGACTTTTCATTGTTCAATCAGGAGTTTACAACTTTATCTTCCCCTAAGGCACTGTCTGAGTAGGGTGGAGTAATTTTAAAAGTTCCTAATACATTCCTGATCAAGTATCTCCATTGTTAAAACAGGGGAATAGCTTAACCAAATCTTCTAAGATACAGTCTGAGTAAATTTCAAGATTCACAGAAGGCAAGGGAACTGGGTTTATAACCAAGAATCACCTACCCATCAAAACTGACTATATTCAGGGGAAAGTGTTGTCATTTTATAAAATAGAAGATTTCCAAGCATTACTGAAGAAAAGACCAGACTTAAACAGAAAATTTGATATCCAAATACAAAATTCAAGAGAAGCATAAAAATATAAATAAGAAAGAGGAACAATTTAAGGGCTTTAATAAGGTCAAATTGTTTAAACTCTTATATGGAAAGATTATATCTGTAACTCTTAAAAACTGTTATCTTTATCATAATAGTTAGGAGAAAGTATACATAGACAAAGATGTCTAAACAGTAGGCTGGTTAGGATGATAAGTAAAAAAAACTAGGGATGAAAAAGAGGACTGTACTAATAGAAATAGAAAGAAGTAAAATGCAATAAATTATATCACATAAAGAGGAGTGAGGAGAAACTATTCAGTGGAGGGGAAGATGAAGGTAGTGACAGGTAATACTAAAATCTTACTCTCATTGGAATTAGCTCAGAGAGAGGAAAACAGTCAAATTCATTGGGGTTCAGAATCCTATCGTTCCCCATAGAGGAGTAGAAGAGGAATAAGAAAGGTGGCGGTGGGGAGGGGAATAGTATAAGAGAGGGAGAAATAGAAAGGGCAGTGACTAAAATATGCTATAGAGAAGCAGGAGAGGAATAAGAAGAGTGGTGGTAGGAAGGGAATAAGGGAGGGTGAATGAGTGGTGATTAAAAGCAAAATACTGGTGTAGAGGGAAAGAGTGAAAGGAGAAAGGTCAGGATTAAAAAAGTAAATCAAGATGGAGGGGAGTACACAGATATATTTTATGAATACACTTATGAATAACTATGAATGTTAATGGAATGAACTCATCAATAAAATGGAATCAGATAGCAAAGTAGATTAAAACCCAGATTCCTACCATATGTTATTTACAAGAAACACATTTGAGACAGGTAGAAACACACAGGGTAAAGGTAAGAAGTGGAAGTAGAATCTATTGAACTTTAGCTTAGGCAAAAAAAGCAGGAATAGCAATCATGATCTCAGACAAAGCTAAGGTCAAAATAGTTCTGATTTAAAGAGATAAAGAAGGTAATTACATCTTGATAAAAGGTAGCATAGACAATGAAACAATATCAGTATTTAACATATGCACCAAATGGTATAGCATCCAGATTTTAATAGGAGCTTAAGGAAGAAATATACAGTAAAACGATACAAATGGGGGACCTCAACCTTTCCCTATAAGAACTAGATAAATCTAACAAAAAAAAAAGAAAAAAATAAGAGAAGTTAATGAAATTTTAGAAAAATTAGACTTAATAGATATCTGGAGAATATTTAATAGGGATAAAAAGGAATATTACTTCTTTTCAGCAGCATATGGTACATATACAAAAACTGGTTATGTGCTATGGCATAAAAACTTCACAACCAAATGCAGAAAAGCAGAAATAATAAATGCAATTTTTTCAGATAATGCAATAAAAATTATAATCAATAAGGATTCATGGAAAGGCAAATTAAAAATTAATTGGAACCTAAACAATCTAATTCTTCAAAACAGGTGTGTCAAAGAAGACTCATAGAAACAATAATTGATTTCATTGAAGAGAATGACAACAAGGAGACAACATATTGAAATTTATGAGACACAGCCAAATTAGTACTCAGAGGAAATTTTATATCCCTGAATGTTTATATCAATATAATACTAAACTAATATAAAACTAAAATAAATGCAAAACTAAAAAGAAACCTAGAAAAAGAACAAATTAAAAATCCACAACTAAAGACTAAATTGGAAATCCTAAAAATCAAAAGATAAATTAATAAAATTGAAAATAAGAGAACTATTTAATTAGTAAATAAGCCTAGGAGCTGGTTCTATGAAAAAAACAAATAAAATAGAACAGTGTTTAATTTGATTTCAAAAAAGAAAGAAGAGAATCAAATTACCAGTATCAAAAATGAAAAGGGTGATTTCACCTCTAATGAAGAGGAAATTAAAACAATCAGTAGGAGCTACTTTATCCAATTATGTGACAATAAATTTGATAATATAGGTGAAATGGACAAATATTTGCAAAAATATAAATTGCCTAGATTAACAAAAGAGGAAACAGAATACTTAAATAATACCATTTTGGAAAAATAAATTGAACAAGCCATCAATTAACTCCCCAAGAAAAAGATTCCCAGAGCCAGATGGATTCACAATTGAATACTATCAAATATTTAAAGAATAATGAATTCCAGCCCTATACAAACTATTTTGCAAAATAAGCAAAGAAGGAGTCCTACTAAAATCTTTTTATGACACAAATATGTGCTGATACTTAAGCCAGGAAGATAAAAAAAAAAGAGAGAAGGAAAATTACAGACCAATTTCCTTAGTGAACATTGAAGTAAAAAATCTTAAGTAAAATACTAGCAGAGTCTACAGCAATATATCACAAGGATTATTCATTATGACCAAGTGGGATTTATACCAGAAATGCAAGGCTGGTTTAATATTAGGAAAACTATCAGCATAATTGACCATATCAATAATCAAACTAACAGAAGTCACATGATTATCTCAATAGATGAAGAAAAAGTCTTTGACAAAATATAACATCCATTCCTATTAAAAACATTAGAAAACATGGGAATAAAAGTACCTTTTCTTAAAATAATAAGTAGTATTTATTTAAAACCATCAGTAAGTATCTAAAGCTCCAAATCTTCCCAATAAGATCAGAAGTGAAGCAAGGATGCCCATTATCACCACTATTATCTAATATTGTACTAGAAATTCTAGCTTTAGCAATCAGAGAAGAAAAAGAAATCAAAGGAATTAAAGTAGGTAATGAGGAAACTAAACTATCATTCTTTGTGAATGATATGATGGTATACTTAGAGAATCCTAGGAAATCAGCTAAAAACTAGTTGAAATAATAACTTTTGTAAGGTTGCAGGATACAAAATAAATCCACATAAATCATCAGCATTTCTTTATATTTCCAACAAAATTCAGCAGCAAGACTTAGAAAGAGAAACTCCATTTAAAATCACTGTAGAGAACATTGTACACAGAGACTATACACTATGGTATAATCAAATGTAATGGACTTCTCTACTTGTAGCAATTAAATGATCCAGGACAATTCTGAGGGACTTATGAGAAAGAACACTATCCACATTCAGAGGAAGAAGAGTGAGAATAGAAACACAAAAGAAAAACAACTGCTTGGTCACAAGGGTTGATAGGGATATGATTGAGGATATAGACTCTAAACAATCACCCTAGTACAAATATCAACAATACTGAAATAGGTCTTGATCAATGACACATGTAAAACCTAGTCAGATTGTGTGTCAGCTATGGGAGGGGTGGGGAGAGGGGAGAGAAAGAACATAAATCTTGTGGCCTTAGAAAAATATTCTAAATTAATTAAATAAAAAATTTCAAAAAGAAAAAAATAAAATCACTCTAGACAATATAAAATACTTGGGAATTTATTTACCAAGACAAATACAGGAATTATTGTTGCCAATTAAATATAATGGTTAAATTGAGATTTTGACTAAATAAAAGAGTTATAAAAAGTGGTCACCAATTATTATTCCTTAAGTCAGGAAAACTATTAGCAGCTGTTAATTTTTAAAAATTGGAATATTAGTAAAAAGAGGGAAATGTGGAAGGGAAAGAGATAAGGAAACTGCCTAGCCTATCCTAAATGCTGATCCAGTGAAATGAAGCTCACTCCCTGATAGAGTTCCAATCTCCATGTGGGAATACTAGCCACTCACTAGCCAGCTAGGCAGGATCCAGGCAAGGTTTCAATGCAGAAAAATCCTCATGAGCTAAGCTCACTAGAACCCAACAAGAAAGTCCCCAACTCCAAGAAGCTCAAGAAGTCCTTTGGACAAGAAGTTCAGGACTTTTTCTATGTCACTTCCTGTTCCTTCCCCACTTTATGGGAACCAATTGTATTTTTTCAATTTGCCTAACACTGAGGGGGGGGTGGGGTGGAAGGGTGGAACTGTGGTCTCTGGAGTTGCTACCCACTCTAGCAAGTGACTTATGAACTCTCATACTTAGTGACTGGTAAGATACTAAGTAAGGGTACTTAAGTTTTTGATTGATTAACTTAAAAGTTGCTGATAGATAGACAAAGAGAGTTTGATTCACTCCTCACAACAATTACAAAATACTTTTCAAACAAGTTAGATCTAAACAATTGGAAAAACATTAATTGCTCATGGGTTGGATGGACTAATATAATAAAAATGATAATTCTACCTAAATTAATTTACTTATTCAGTGCCATACCAATAAAACTATCAAAAAACTATTTTATAGAATTAGAAAAAATAATAACAAAATTTATGTAGAAGAACAAAAGGTCAAAAATATCAAGAGGACTAATGAAAAAAAATGTGAAGGATGGTGGCCTAGCAGTAACAGAATTTAAACTGTATTATTAAACAGTAATCATCAAAACAATCTGGTTCTGACTAAGAAATAGAAGGGTGTATCAATGGAATAGATTAGGGGCAAATGACCTCAGCAATCTACTGTTTTATAAACCCAAAGATCTCAGTTTTTAGGATAAGAATTCACTATTTGCCAAAAACTGCTGGGAAAATTAGAAAACAGTATATCAAATATTAGGTTTATATCAATACCTCATACTCTATGCCAAGATAAGGTCAAAATGAGTATATGATTTAAATGTAAAGAGTGATATTATAAATAAATTAGGACATAGAATAGTTTACCTTTCATATCTATGGAAAAGGAAAGAATTTATGACCAAACAAGAGATAGAGAGCATTACAAGATATAAAATGAATAATTTTGATTATATTAAAATGGTTTTGTACAAACACACCCAATATAATGATGTTTAGAAGGGAAACAACAAACTGGGGAAAATATTTTTAGAATAAATTTCTCTGATAAAGGTCTCAAATTTATAAGAATCCAAGTCATTATCCCTAATTGATAAATGGTCAAAGAATATAAATAGACAGTTTTCAAATGAAGAAATCAAAGCTATCAATAATCATATAAAAATGTTCTAAAGCCCTCCTGATTAGAGAAATGCAAATTAAAACAACTCTGAGGTACTACCTTACATGTATCAGATTGGTCAATATGACAGTAAAGGAAAATGGTAAATTTGGGACTCTAATGCTTTCTTAGTGAAACTGTTAACTGATCCAGCCATTCTGGAGGGCAATTTGGAATTATGCCCAAAGGGCTATGAAAGAATGCATACTTTTTGATCCAGTAATACTATTTTAGGTCTGTATCCCAAAGAGATTTTTAAAATGGGAAAAGACCTGTTTGTACAAAAATATTTATAGCTGCACTTTTTTTTTTGATGGCAAAGAACTGGAAACTAAAGGGATGTCCATCAATTAGGGAATGGCTGAACAAATTGTTGTATATTATGGTGATGGAATACTATTGTGCTATAAGGAATGATGAACTGGAGGATTTCAGAAAGACCTGGAGAGACCTCCATGAACTGATGTAGAGTGAAATAAGCAGAACCAGGGGAACATTATACACAGTAACTGAAATATTGTGAAACCATAAAATACAATAGGCTTTGCTACTAATAGTAATACAATGATCCAGGACAATTCTGAGGGACTTATGAAAAGAATGCTCTCTGTCTGCAGAGAAAGAACTGTTAGAGCATAAATGAAAATGAAAACATGATGTATCACTTGTTCATTTGGATATGTGTTTTGGATTTTTGGTTTTAGAAGGCTGTTCACTTATAAAAATGAATAATATGAAAATATGTTTTGTGTGATAATGACAGGTATAAGTCATATTGAATTGCTTTTCAGCTCCTGGAGGGGAGAGGTAAGAAGAGAGGAAGACAATATGGGTCCCATATCTTTGGGAAATTTATGTAGAAATTTATTATTAAAATTTTAAAAAATTTAAAAGAAATGATGAAAGTGATCATTTCAGAGAATTACTTTATGAACTGATTCTGAGTGAAATGAACAGAAACTAAAAAAAATTTATACATAACAACAATGTTACAAAGACGACTTTGAATAGCTCAGGAACTCCAATGGATCAACTCTGATCACATTTCCAGAGGAATCATCATAAAATAAGGAACCCATCTCCTTACAGAGAGGAGATAGACTTGGAGAGCATTTGAGACATTTCTTGGACTGTGGGAGTTTGCTTGCTTGACTATATGTATTTGTAACAGGTTGTTTCTCATTCTATTATTGTGGAAAATATGGAGATGGGAATTAAGTGATTGTGCAGTTAGATGGATTTGAAATGTGGTTAGATAAAAAAAAAAGTCATAATGCATAAAGATTGGAGTGCCCCAATAATCTGTTCTTGGCTTTGTGCTGCTTACCATTACCATTGTCATGGATAAAGCTCCAGGTGGCATACTTATCACACATTTGCTGATGTAATCAAGTTGGAAGGGATATCTAGCCCCTGGGAGGGCAAGAGTTAGGAACTGAAGAGAACTAAAAGGGCCAAAACACTGGAATGAAACAATTGAGAGATATTAAAGTCTTGCATTTCAGTTCCAAAAATCAGCTTTCAATCTAGGGGATGGCATTGTTAGACATCATTGTTAGAAATAGATTTGGGCATTTGGCAGACTGTAAGCTTAATAGGCATCAGCATTATGACATGAAAGCCAAGAGAGTTAATTTTATCTTGTCTTTTCTTAATAGTGGCACAGTGTTTTGGACTGGAGAGATGATGCTCTCACTGCCCTCTGCCATGGTAAGACCACATTTAGAGCACTGGGCTAACTTCTGAGGCAAAGAGCTTTCCAAAGAGGAATTGTTTGCCTCAGGAAGGAGTGGATTTCCCTTCACTTGAATTCTTAAGTGCAGTTCAGATGTGTGCTGTAGAGAGGATTCTGTTCAGGAAAGCTTGGGATAAATAGTCTGAGTATTTTAGATTTTGTGATTCTTTGCTTTTTATAACCTTTCAGTGCCCAGATTGCTCTCAGAGTGCTGCCATAGATATGTTAAACTCCAGAAATGATCAAACAGGATCTATGCTAGAATTCACCAGTTTGGGGGTGTTTTTGAACTTGGCAATGGGACTTCTGGGAAGGAGAAGGCAGGAGAGCTTCCATCTTGCCGGCCATGCACATGAAGGGCAGAAGATGGGATTAAATGTGTCTATCTCATCACTGCATGCCTGTTTCTAGGTTTCTGGTAGACTTCTGTGCCAGGATGGGGTTGATCAGAACCCATGGGATGAATAGAGGCTAACAAAAGAAGTTCAGTGGTGTGTTCTGAGGCTTGGGCTCCCTGGGCTGCTCCCTGCTGCCCATGAGCTCATATCTCTAATTCTCAGACAACATAAGAGATGCTCACTATCAGCTACACCGCACCTTCTGCTCAATTCAGGGACAAAGAGAACAAAGAAGAGATAAAAATCTGTGAATCGAAGCAGTAAAGCAAAAACAGGGGGAGTAAAAGATAACTTACCTGTTGTGTTCTTCTGAATTATTAGGTCTGTCAATATGTCAGATAAATGATTGTTGATAGGTTGATTGATGAAAAACAAAATCCGACAACCATCTAAATATTTGTTGTGTCAAGAAACAAGTATAAGGTATATGCTATATGCCAGGCACTGAGATTAATGTTGGTATGGTTAGAAAACTGGGAAGATGTTTTGATCCTTTAAAGAGATAGAAGATGTTATCTCCATCCACCCCTCCTTAAAAAAATGTTTGTTTTAGTGAAAGCTGAGGCACGGGGGAAAGGAAAGACATGGATCTCAGTTGAATTTCTTAAGGGTAAGAGAACGTACTACAGTGATGTCCCCTAATCCAGAGATCCTTAATCTTTTCACTGCCATGGACCCCTTTGGCAGTCTGGGAAAGTTTATGGACCTCTTCTCGATGCTCAATATGCTTCTTGAAAAATAACTGAAAAATTTCAGCTAGAGGTTAGTGAAAATAAAGTGTAATTGTTTTTTTCCTTTCAAGTGCACCCATTGACACTCCTTACAGGTCTTTTGATGTCCAGGACAAAAGCATGCTACCCATGTAGGAGAGAACAGGAGCCAAGGAGTTTTAGGCAAGAGGGTTTCAGCCAGTTGACTCCCTCCCACTCAATACTTGGGAATGAAAATACTTTGGGAAATTTAGTTTTGAGCAATGGGACTAAGGTTGTGCCTGATTGAAGCTGGTCCATTTGTAAAGCACTAGGTGGCAGTGTTGGCTCAGCTTCTCTGGAAAGGTTATTTCTCTTCAGGTTGCACAATTTCCTCATTGATGCTTCTAGGTTTTTCTTAGACATTTCAGACACACACAAAACAGGTCAGCCCTACAAGTACATGAAATATTTTAGGAACTTCACCTTATTATTCAGGCATTTCAGTTGTGTCTGACTTTTTGTGACCACATTTGGGATTATCTTGGCAAAGATACTGGAATAGTTTGCCATTTTCTTCTCCAGCTTTTTCCAGGTGAAAAAACGGAGGCCAATAAGGTTAAGGGACTTGCCCAGGGTCTCATAGTTAGTGAGGTTCTGAGGCTGGATTTGAACTCGGGTCTTCTTGATTCTACACCTGGTGCTCTACCTACTGCTTCACTTAGCTGCCTTAGACCAGCTCAAATTCTCTCTCTTACTTTCAATTAATCAATCAACAAGCATTGATTAAACACTTACTATGTGCCAGGAATTCTAATAAATTCTGAGAACACAAAGAAAACCAAAAACAGACTCTGCCCTTAAGCAGATTCTCTAGAAGTGGAGGGAGGGAGATACCAGGAAAATAATTAGGCACATATAAAATATATTCAAAGCAGATGGAAGGGAAAATAGAGTAAGAGACACTGCTATGAGTTAAGACATCATCTCCTGGCTCTTACTGAAGATCACCCCATGGGTAATGCAGGAATTCCTTTTACTGGACAACATATAGTTGTTACAAGGGGTTTCATTTTTCTTTCCTTTTCAGTGAGGGGAGGGGGAAAGGTGGCTTTTTGTTCACTGAAAAAAGTAAAGTTCAATTTTTTAGAAGATACAAGTTATCTGGAAAGAAGTGACTCATTAGAATTAATTAATTATCTTATTTATTTGGAAATCCTAACCTTCTGTCTTAGTATCAATTCTAAGACAGAAAAGTGGCAATGGCTAGGCAATTGGAGTTAAGGGACTTGCCTACAATCACTCAGCTAGGAAGTGTCTGAGGCCACATTTGAACCCAGGTCCTCCTGACCCCAGGCTTGGCACTCTATCCATTGTGCCACCACCTAGCTGCCCAGCACTTGTTAATTTAGATGAATACATGCAATTAGCGAGTTGCCCTCTGGAAGATAATGGGTCCTGGGGGATGTGGGCAGAGGATAGGAAGGTTTGGATGGGAAGCTTGGGACTCATTGGCATAGGAAAGACATAGGAGGCAGCCTTGGATGGTGGACAAATGACTGAACTTGAAAGGTCAGTCCAGGGTTTAATCCCAACACAGGGCTGGGGAAGACACTGGCATATTTGTATCTGGTAGGGAAGAAGGCAGTGGATAGGCAAAGACTAAAGAGAAGTGAAAGAGTGAGGATGGTGGATGGATGAAGTGGGATGGAAGATCTCTTGAGGGTGAGCCTTGGCAAGAAGAAAGGCCACCTCTAACAGGAGAGAAGAGCGAAGGCAGAGATAGTGGCAGAAGGTATCTGAGGGATATGAGACGAGAACTTGAAAGAGGAGAACATTGTAGAGTTGAGCTTGTTCACTCAAGAGGTGGAAGGGAGTCAGAATGTAGATCGAAACAGACCATTCTTCACTTTGTCTTCTCCATTCATTTTTCTCTAGGGTAAGCAATAAGTAAGTTGTTTCACAACATGATGAACAGGGAATTATGTATCATATGATAATATATGTATAACCTATAACGTATTACCTGCCTTTTTGCTGATGGGACAGCTGTGGGAAGGAGAAGAAAAGAAGAATGCCCTGGATTTTTTGACATAGCTAATGTAAAAAATTGTTTCTCTTGGGTAAACATATTTAATATATTTTTTACATTCTTAGAACAAATCACATGTATTATATTATTGTTATATAGTAAATTAGATATTTTAGAAACAAAAATAAATGGTAATCCCCATATCCTCAAATCCTCAAAAAAAATGTGAAAGGGAGGATAATACAGCCAATGCAGGGGCAATTGCTTGGGAAAGAGCTGAAGGGTCAAGGGATCAAAGGTCACAGTGAGGAGGAAGAATAGTGTTAGGGGAGGAGAGGAAGAATGACAATAGATTGTGATCATATAAGGGAATTGATTATGAATATGGAAGCTGATGGCAAGATCAAGGATATGACCATGTGAAGCTGAGGTGGGATGGGGGAGGAGGCCATGGAAAATGAGTAGTTTGAAGAACTGTTTTTTTTTAAATTTTTATTTAATGAATTAATTTAGAATATTTTCCCACAGTTACATGATTCATGTTCTTTCCCTTCCCTCTCCCCCCCCCCCATAGCCGACATGCAGTTCCACTGGGTTTTACATGTGTCATTGATCAAGACCTATTTCTATATTTTTGATATTTGCACTAGGGTGATTGCTTAGAGTTTACATCCTCAGTCATATCACCATCAAACCATGTGATCAGGCAGTTGTTTTTCTTCTGTTTCTACTTCCTCAGAAGAACTGTGAGTTTCTCTATTTATATTAATTTGCATTACTCCAGGTGAGGGCTTAAGATTGAGGATAGGGATGGGGATAAAGTAATATGTGAACGTTATTTAATAGCAAGAGCAATTATCATTCCACTAAGAGCTCACATTTACATAGCAGCATAAGGTTTCCAAAGCCCTTTTCCTCACAATAACTCTGTAAGGTAGATGGTTTAACCATTATCCCCATTTTGCAGATGAGGAAACAGAGGCTCAGAAAGAGTTAAGTGAACTACCCAAAGTCCCACAACCAGAAAGGAATAATGTGAGATCTTCTGACGCCAAATCTATTGTTTATTTCGCTGAATGACACTACCAGAAAAGACTGTTTGACCTGACCAACAAATGTTGGGGCACAGCCAGGGCCAATTCACTTTGATCCTGCCAAAGTTGCTTTTAAGCAAATTTCTAGCTGTTCCACACTAAGGGGAGAAATCAATCATTGATTTAGAAGAAGCAGCTAACAGCTGCTTAAAAAAAAAAAAGGACCACATAATATCTGCGAATCACAAGATCTCATATTTAGAAGAAACATCTAGTCCAGGGATTCTTCACCTCAGGTTTGTGGATAGATTTCAGGGGGGCCCTAACCTAGGATGGAAAAAAATTATGTTCGAATTTTTGTTAAAATTTAGCATTTTCTTAAATTCTTTAATAACATAATTTTGAGAAGGAGTCTAGAAGCTTCATCAGTCCGCAAAAACAGTACATGCAACACAAAGCAGTTCAGAACCTGTGCTCTAATCTGACCTACACTGGAAGGATGAATTTAGACCATTTCTAACAAACAATCGCTCTGCTTAAAGACCACTGTTGATAGAAGACCTCAGAAGACAACACATGCCACTTCTGGATAGCTCTAAATGTAAGGAAATTTACCATAGGCTGAACTGAAGTCCACCTCTTTGCTTTCACATATTCAATAAATATAATGCAATTTGACAGTTGAATGGACTAAACTGGGCCAAGGAGAGTTCTTTCATTCCCTTGCCTTGCGTTGGTTTTAGGGATGCGATCAAAGGGGAGCCTAACAGCAAGAAACAAACTCGCAGTTCTTTTAAAATAGTTATGACCAACTTGAAGTTAGAGTAGAAAAGGTCCGAACCGCTCAAACCCTTTGACTCGTACCCTTATGCTCGTATAGACCCCAAGTAGAGCAAAGAAAGAGGGGAAGGTTTGATACATCGAAGAGTTTCATGATGGTCAAATGAGATCATGGACACAAAACACTTTGCAAACCTTAAAATACTACATAAATGCTAGTTATTATTGCTAGCCTATGTTCACCCGGTCTCCCATACGATGATTTCATTCTCTGACCTTCTACTGCATTCCCACTGAAGTCAAGTAAGGTTTATAGAGGTGTATTGTTAAATGTTTAACACTCGGGCTCTGTGGAGGAGAGGAAATATATATGCATGTATGTGTATGGATATACATATTTATTTATTTATAGATGTGTATGTATACATGCAAACACTGTTAATATTCATTATTAACACTTTCTTAAGCCTAGATCATCAACAAAATAATACACCAAGCCCCGATGTGCAGAAATGGCCAATTTCTGAGGTATAAATGTTCACTTGAACATTTACATCATCTAAAGCCAGAGTCAGTTAGAGCCGGCTTCTGCTCACCCCTCCATAGGTAACAAAATAATCAGAGCAAGACTTTTTGTGAGAGCCAGCCCCCTTCCTCAAACCTACCAGCCAAACAGCCAACCAAACCAAAACAACTAGAAGCAAAGTATATAACCTTCAATTAGGCAATGGCTGAAGAAAACGGGGCATGTGAATGTCATAGAGCATTATTGCAATCCATGGGGAATTCAGAGAAACTTGAGGAGACTTCTAGGAACTAAAATACAGAGAGAAGAAGCTGGACAAGAGGAAAGACCATAGTGATGTAGAGGAAAACAATGGTAAAAGGCAGCTCGCTCGGATTAAATGCTATGACTAATGTTGGCCCGTGAGGGTCAGATTACGAAACATGCTCTCTTCTCTTTGCGGAGACATAATGTACTGTGGGAGCAGAATGCTGCCTATACTTACAGATGAGGTCTTTTTGTGAAGAGAATGAGTGGGCTCCCTGGGAGTAGGGTTGAAGAGTAGAGGCATTAAAGAAAAAATGTACCAATACAACTTTAATAAATAAAATAGTCCTGCCTTCACTGATATCCATAAACTATTTAAAAAAAATTCTCTGGCCCCAAATATAGACATTCAAATGTGATATTTTGGGGTTTTTTTTATTAGCTACAAAACTACTGAATTCTATGAAATTTGTGGTCACCTAATCCCTGATTGAATAAGGTATGCTGGAAAGAAAACTGGATTAGGAGTCAGGAAAATCAATCTATTGATAAATATTGATTAAATGCCCCCTATATGCCTATACTATACAAAAAGAGGCAAAAGGGAGTCCTTCCCCTCAAGGAATTTATAAATTAATGGGGAAGACAAAATGCAAACAAATATATTCAAAACAGGCAATATATAGGATAAGAAGGAAATAATTGAAGGAGGAAAAGTACCTGAATCTTAATTCAGGTTTTAGGGAAGGCTTCCTGAAGAAGGTATCATTTTAGTTTGGGACTTTAAAGAAAGGTCAGTAGTTGAAATGCCCAGAGATGGAGCAATTTGTTCACAGAACAGCCAAGAGGCCATTGTCACTGGAACAAAGAGTTCTTGTCCAGGAGTAAGGTATAAGAAGCCTGGAAAGGTAGGGGGAGCTAGGTCATGAAGGGCTTTGAATGTCAAACAGAGCATTTTGTATTTGATCCTGGAGGTAGTTAGGAGCCACTGGAATTTGAGTAGGAGAGGTGAAATGATTGGACCTGCATTTTAGGAAAACCAGTTTTGTGGTGGAATGGAGGATGGATCAGAGTTCCAGGCCTACCTCTCTCCATTTCTAACACGAATCTAGTGTTTGATAAATGCTAAGGTCCCAACTTTAGGGATAAGAATTCACTATTTGACAAAAACTGTTGGAAAAACTGGAAAACAGCCCAACAGAAACTAGGCATAGCTCACACCCTGTACCAAGATATGGTCAAAATGAATATATGATTTAGACATAAAGGTTGATAAAATTAATAAATTAAGGGATCATAGAATAGTTTACCTGTCAGATCTATGGAGAAGGGAAGAATATGTGACCAAACAAGAAATAGAAAACATTATAAAATGTAAAATGAATAATTTTGATTATGTTAAAACTTTTAAAAGTTTTTGTATGAACGAAACCAATGTAACCAAGATTAGAAGGGAAACAAACTGGGAAAAGATTTTTATAGCAAATTTCTCTGATAAAGGTCTCATTTCTCAAAGATATAGAGAACTGAGTCAAATTTATAAGAATCCAAGTCATTCCCCAATTGACAAATGATCAAAAGATAGAAAAAGTAGTTTCCAGATGAAGAAATCAAAGCTATCAATAATCACATGAAAAAAAATCTTCTAAATCTCTCAATTAGAGACAAATTAAAACAGCTCTGAGGTACCACTTCACATCCATCAGTTTGGCCAATAGGGCAAAAAAGGAATATGATAAATGTTGAGAGAATGTGACAAAATTGGGGCATTAATATATTGCTGATCAAGTTGTGAACTGATCCAACCATCTGGAGGGTAATTTGGAACTCAGCCCAAAGGGCTAAAAAACTGTACATACCCTTTTATCCAGGAATACCACTACCAGGTTTGTATCTGGAAGAGATAAAAATATTTGTATAAAAATATTTATAGTTGTTCTTTTTGTGTAGCAAAAATTTGAAAATTGAGGGGAGATGCATCAATTGGAGAATGACTGAACAAAATGTGGCATATGATGGTGATAGAATATTATTGTACTATAAGAAATGATGAGCAGGATGATTTCAGAAAAGCTGAAAAGGGGGGCATCTGGGTGGCTCAGTGGGTTGAGAGCCATGCCTAGGGATGGGAGGTCCTGGGTTCAGATCTTGCTTCAGACACTTCCTAACTGTGTGACCCTGGGCAAGTCACTTAATCCCCTTGCCTAGCCCTTATCATTCTTCTGCCTTGGAGCCAATACACAGTATTGATTCTAAGACATAAGGTAAGGGTTATTTTAAAAAATAAACAACAACAACAGAAAAAATTGGAAAGAGCCAAATGGATTGATGTAGAATTAAATAAGCCCAACTGGGAGAACTTCATACAACAGCAACATTGAATGATGATCAACTGTGACAGACTTAGCTATTCTCAGTAATACAATGACCCAGGACAATTCTGAAGGATTTAGGACAATGAATGCTATCCACCTCCAGAGAAAGAACTCTTGGAGTTAGAATGCAGATCAAAACATACTATTTTTCTCTTAAGTTTATTTGTAATTTTATTTGGGGGTTTTGTTTTTATATGAGCATTCTCTTACAATGATGACCAATATGGAAGCATGTTTTCCATGATAATACATGTATAACCCAGATCAAATTGCTTTCCATCTCTGAGAGGGGAGAGGGGAGGGAAACAATTTAGATTTTATAACTTCAGGAAACATATGTTGAAATTGTTATTACATGTTATTGGGAAAGTAAAATATTTAAAAAAAAAATAAAAAAGTTACTTAACCACTATTTGCCTCAGCTTCCTTAACTATAAAATGGGAATAATTATAGCACCTATGTTCCAGGGTTGTTGTTAAGATAAAATGAGATAATGTTTATAAAATGTTTGGCACAGTGCACATAGTAGTGCTAAGATAAAAATTCTCTGGAGACTGTATCTTCATTTTATAATTATTATTTATCACATAGGAGAGAGCTACAGAGACAGAGACAAGCATGAGCCACATGTGGCCAGCTAGCTTTTTCAGCCACCTTTTCTGTGAGCAGGCTGACCCAGCAAGTCCCTGGTTCCAGGAATAAAAAGGACTGACTTCCTGTCTCATCCACTCTTTGTGATGTCCCTTTCCTGAGCCTCTCTGATTTGAGGACTCAGACCTCAATCAAAACAAGAGCTGGGCTTCTGGACACCACCCAGTGAAGGTGTGGTGTTTCTCAGTGTGCCATTTATTACCTAAGAGAATTTTTGTTTATAGATAAAACAAAGAACTTGTCTGGACCCTACCTCAGCCTTGAAGGGGAAGAGAAGGGTGAAGAGAAGCCAATTCATAGCTTCTAAGCCAAGATCAATTTTTTTTCTTGCTTTAAAATCAAAAGATTGTTTTGGAAGCAAAAAAGGGGATACGAATTCATATTAACTTTCCACAGTAGCTTTCTAATAAATACTCATTTCCTTCCTTCTGCCCTTTTGGCTTACAATGTGCTTCTGTCTTTTGCACAGGATTGATGTCAAGAAGGCCTTTTGTAAACCTTAGAGGACTATAGGAATGTGAGGCATTATTTTAATTGTCGCAACTGTGACCGCATTCATTTGGATATCACAGAAAATCAATGACATCTCAAGAATAAAAGCAAAGCCTCAAGTGGACCTGATCCAGACCTCTTTCTCTCAGGGATTTCAGGTAAGAGGTCAGATTCAGTCATGGTGAAGCTAACATGATTTATTTTCAGCTCTTTTCCTCCCCACCAATATCTTCCTCCCTCTTCCTATTGCCATTTCTTTTCCTCATCTCTACAGGCGCCCAGTGTACTGGGCTGAGGGATGAGGCCCCATGGTCTCTCACTACCCATTTGGTCTGGTCTTTCCCTTCTCCCTTCCTGCTCATCCAAACATCTATCTTACATCCCCAATTCAAGATTTTCCCTGTAAAGTAATTAGCAGCTTAACGTGATAGACTAATTCCAGCTAAAGTATCAAGAGATCAGAAGTTACAGCTACTGACAGACAATGTGGGCAACAATCTACCAGCATCCTATCTTCCATTTCAAACTTGAGGGCCAATTTGATATCTGAGCAACCCTTCCCTCCTACTGCCCACATCCCTCCAAACTACCTCACTTATACTAGGACCCATTCTCTCTCATTCCCATTTCTACCTTCCAGGAAAACTCATGGCATGGTGCTACGATTTCCTTCCCAAATTTCATTTTCACTCATATTCTCACTGCTACTCAAGTCTATGATACCCATCTTGATGATCTCTCTGTCCCCTCCCCCTGTGCTATTCTCAACAAATTGTCTGCACCCTCAGTCCTCTCCTTCAATATTCACTTTCACTGGCTTTCTTTGTAGATGTTACCTCTTACATCATCTGCTCCATTCTGGATTACTTCCATCATTGACATTCTTCTTTTTCCCTACTGGGGACTCCAGATCATTCCTCTCTCATCAGCCCTCAGCAACTTTTCCTCCTTGCAAGTCAATGCAATCAGTTCATGGCATCTCCTCTCTATTCTTGTAGTTGTCCCTTTTCCAATTTCTTCAATGATTTCGGCACTACCATTAGTCTTCATCTCTACCCTATCATTGCCATCATCCACTGGAGACTTTAATATTCATATTAACAACTCTTCAAACCTTCTGACCACACAAATCTTTAATATTTACAACTTTAGCACCCTTCTATCCTATCCCCGTTCCCACTCCACAAACATTAAACCAGAATTGCCACACTTAAGACTATTATTTCAGAGAATTGTACCATCTCTGACCACAATAACCTCCTAACCTGCAACATCTCTTAATCCTTCATTCACAATAACATGTTCTTCATTCTTATTGTGATTTATGGCATTTTGACTCCTCTACTCTCCTGGTCTATCTTCTTTTACTTTTATTCCATGATTTCTCTTAACAGAATTGACCCACTTTAATGACTTGCTAGCTAACACCCTAGAAGATTTAGCCGCCTCTGCCCTGCCCTTCCACCATTCCCAACATCCTATTCCTCATTCCTCATTCTTACATCAGCCTTACCACCAGATTTCTTTGCATCAGTTCTCAGGTTGTTGAACATTGGTGGAAAAAATAATGAAATTAGCTTGATATTATGTATCATAAATTGAGAGTACAAATCATTTTGCTACTCATAATCTTCTTATTATAGTCTTATTAATTCCCATATCATTCCTCACATTGACTCTTTCAAAACTTTGCCCTTTGTCGTAAGCACCCTGCTGAATCTCCACCATCCACACTTGAGGCAGATGACCAAAGCCTCTCCACAGAGAAGATTGAGGCGATCCAAGAAGAGGCTCCTCTACTTTTCAAATTTTCTTATCCCAAGGTATCTTCAGTTATTTTCTTCTTTTTCTTTCCTCATTACTAATATTCATACCCCTTACTGGTGTACCCAAAATGTTCTGTCCGAGGCCCTCTTCTTTTCTAATTATTCATCACTTCTCTTGGTAATCTCATTACTTCCCAGAGTTTCAGTTATTATCTCTATACAGATGACTCCCAAATCTACAAATCCAGGTCAGTTTCCTTCCTGAACTCCAGGCTTGCATCACTAACTGGACATTCTCAAGGGAATGTCCTGTGGGCATCTCAAACTCAAAATGTCCAAATCAATTTATTTTCCTCAAAACTCACCTTTCTTCCTAGCTTCCACTATTTCCATTGAGACACTAGCATCTGTCCAATAATTCAGATCCAGCAACTTGGGGTCATCCTTGACTTTCTTCTCCTTCACCTCTCAAATCCAATCAGTTGCCAAGTCTAATCAATTCTACATTGACAATATATCTCACCTCACCTTTTTTCCCACTCAATTTTCTCCCCAGTTCAGTTTAGATCTTAATCTCTTTTTTTAGCATGTCAAAATGATTTTTTAATAAACTTTCCTGACATTTTGTTATGTGTCCTCTCCCCCTCCCTTTCCTACTTCTTCCTGAGATAGCAGATAACATGATATAAGTTATTCATGTGCTATCATGCAATACATGATATTATCATGTTGTGAGAGAAGACACATATCATTTATAAAAGAAAAAAAACTCAGAAAGGAGATGAAATGAAAAAGGACATGCTTCAGTGTGCATTCAGACTCCATCGGTTCCTTCTATAATGGTAGATAGCTTCTTTCATCATGAGTCTCTTGGAGACAGGTCCTTCCAGACATTGCTCTACTTTTCAGGTGTGCTGAAACCCTGCTTCCCTCTGCCTTTTGTTGGTTCTGCTGCTTCAAAATTTGTTTGAATTGTATTTTGGTTTTTCTTTTTGTGGTTGTTTGGAGATGGGTTTGGGTGAGCTTAGAGCATTCCTTACTCCATCATATTGCCTATCAGAAGTGGAAGTCCACATGTACATGTTATCATTTAGTCATTTTTCAGTCATGTCTAATTCTTTGTGACTGTTTTGGGGTTTTCTTGGCAAAGATACTGGACTGATTTGCCATTTCCTTTTCCAGCTCATTTTCCAGATGGGAAAACTGAGGCCAACAGGTTTAAGTGGCTTACCTAAGGTCACATGGCTAGTGAAAGTCTAAGGCTAGATTTGAATTCAGGAAGAAGAGTTTTTTTTTTTTTACTTCAGGCCCAACACTCTATCTACTGTACAACCTAGCTGCCCTATATACATACATAAGATATGTATATACATATATGTAATATTATTTCTCATGGTTTAAATATCATAAATTATAATTATATATATTATATACACTCTCTTGATCTACTTGATTGTTAAGTCCTTCCTTCCCCCATATTACTTTATATTTCCTTTGTAAATATTTGTATTTACTTATCTGTGTATAATTGCTTTTCCCCAGAAGAATGCTGACTCCTTAAGAACAGGAATGATTTCATTTTTATCTTTCTATCTCCAGCATGGAGAATAGTGTCTGTTATCAGAGACACTTAGTAAATAAGAACTTGATAAATACTTGTTGAATTAATGCAATGAATTTTAACTTCTGGCCTTTAGGATTCATGGAAGGAATAGTGAGATGTTCCTACCTGTGCCTAAGAAAATATTATTTTGGCAACCAGGAAGAGCATGGATTGTATCACAATCTGCCTCAAACCTATTCTCATGGGTTAATCACCTATTGCTTTCCCTTCCTCTTGCATTCTATATTCCACCTAAGCTAACCTACTTGACATTACATCACCCAACTTCATGCCTGCCCCTGGATGATTGCTCCTCCTGGAATGCTCTCCTTCTCCTCATCTCCCTTATTGGAATCACTAGTTTCCTTCAAAGCACAGCTCAGGGACCATTTGAAGAAGTTAGCCTTTCCTGAACTCCTCAGGTCTTAGGGCTTTAAGACTCTTCAGTTCAGTGATACTGGCTTCCTTGCTATTCTTCAAATTAGGTACATTCACTGCCTGTTCCCCAGACCTGGATTACTTTCCTTTCATTCTTCAAGTCCAAACCAAAATCCCATTTTTTAAAGGAAGCCTTTCCCAAGCTGTCTTAATTCTTATGCCTGCCCTTTGTTGATTAGCTCCAATTTGTCCTAAATATAACTTGCTTATACATAGTTGTATGCCTATTGTCTTTTCCATTAGGTTTCAAGCTCCTCAAGAGCTAGGACTATCTTTTATACTCAGTACCACCTTAGTCCAGGCCCTTTTCACTTATTGCCTGGTTTCCCTGATTAGATTTCTCACTGGTCTCCCTGACTCTAGGTGTTCCTCCTCTCAGACATTGTAGCTCTGAGTACAAGGCAATTAAAATATGTCTTAGAGAAATATTCATTGTTCATGGGTGGGCAGAGCCAATATAATTAAAATGACAATCCTCCTTAAGCTAATCTATTTATTCAATGCCATCCCAATTCAATTGCCAAAAAATTATTTGAGCTAAAATATTGATTTTATTATCAATTATTAACAAACCACTGAACAATTTTAATAAATTAATTAATAAGTGGAATAATAAATGGTCAAAAGATATGGACAACTTTTGGAAGAAGAAATCAAAGCTATATATGTTTATGAAAAAATGCTCTAAATCATCATTGATTAGAGAAATGTAAATCAAAACAACTGATATCATCTCATACCCATAAGATTGGCTAAAATGATAAAAGGAAAAAAGGACAAATGTTGGAGAGGATGTGGAAGAATGGGGACATTAATACACTCTTGTTGGAACTGTGAACTGATCCAACCATTTTTGAGAGCAATCTGGCATTACGCTCAGAGTTCAAAAGTGTGTATTCTTTTTGAACCAGCAATACTGATGGAGATGAGAAGTGGGCAGTGAGGGGCAGTAATAGAAACAGGACCCTCATGTTTTGGAATTTTGTATTTCTCAATAATTAGCACTAGTTAAACATAAACTGCAAGATCTGCAGTTTCAGGAAGTTAAGCGTAAATTGCAGAATCTGTATTATTAATCAGTTATCCATTCTGTATCATTACCTGTGCTAGATCTGCAATGTTCTATACTGGGCATCAGTTTTGTGCCTGCTCTACATTATTAATTACTCATATTGTTCTACTTTAGTTCTGAATTATTAGGCATTATTAATTACTGATAGTGACCAGCTACTGTGTTACATTCCCTCCCTACATTCCAGAATGGTAGTGAGACATATCCCACATTGATGCCATGGGCAAACATGGGACATACACACTAAGGGCTCTGGCATTCCAGAAGGATCCCTCAAACCTATGCATGCTCCTTATTCTCTTTCTGGTGTCCCCAAATTAACTGATAATGTGCCAAACCCCAAACCATGCCCCTACCTGAATTTGGCCCATTTTCCAGAGTTTTCAGGAAAGGTGGAGATTACCCAGAGATGGGAAGTGACAAGCTCTCAGATCTTAATAAATATGGAAATTCTGATCCCCAAAGCTGCTACTCCACAGCAGGAACTACTATTCCACAGATGGAGCTGCTACTCCATACCTGGGGCTGTTACTCTTTCACCCATTGGGCTATTCCACTACCAAGGGTTGCTCCACTTGCTCTGGGGCTACTCCATGACTCCAGGGCTAAGGGAGCTGCAACTCCACAGCTCCAGAGTTGCTAATCTACCACTGGGGGGATGCTACTCCACATCAACGCCAGAGCTACTAGCTCCTAGGCTATTCCATCAACTATTAGGCCATTATATTATTTTAAAAACCTCTCTTTCAAATAAAATTCTTGTGTTACTCCTGGATCAAATGGAGTTTTATCTTCTCATCCTTGGGGCAAGACCCTGCTATAAACTTTAGTATGTTTCTCCCACAGCAATATTCTTATTAGGTTTATTTCCTAAGGTGAACAGGAGAAAAGGAAATGTGAAGTAGTCCAAATGAGGGAAGATAATAAAATTGAAGTAGATAAAGCAGATCAATCCCTTCCTGCATTTTTAGGAAACTGGCCCAGCCCCCCCCAGGACATCAAGCAGTTTAGGCAGGCTGCAGACTAGACTCTAATTAGCCCAAGGATGAGAATTAGAAAGGTAAGGAAACAAAGGAACTTCAGGAATATAGAAGAGGTCAGGATGGAATGTAAGATAACATATCACTAACTAGGGATCAGTGATTAAGTACATGTGAAAGTAAACAACCCCTGAATAACCTGAGAATTGTCCACTCATCACTGACCACACATACCTATGTATGTGATAAGGTTTGTTGGATTGTCAAATAAGAACCTGTATGTGAAAGGAAATAACTTTGTATCTTGTAACCTATATAAGGTGTCTTGTAATGTAAATCTGATGCAGCTTCCACTAGGGAAGTCTGTCCTAGCTGGTAGATTCTTTATTAATCAATAAATAATGGTTCTAATAATTGAATTTTTGGGTGTTCAAACTCACTTTATGAAGTGCCCCACTCCAAAAGAACCTATATGTTCAAAAATATTTAAAGCAGCTCTCTTTGTGGTGACAAAGAACTGGAAATTGAAGGGATACCCATCAATTTGGGAATGGCTAAACAACTTGTGGCATATGATTGTGATGGAATACTACTAGGCTGTAAGAAATAAAGAGTGGGTTAAATTTGGAAGGAAAAAAACCAACATGGAAGGACCTACACTGCCTGTTCCCCATGCTTGGATTATTTTCCTTCCACTCTTCAAGTCCCAACTAAAAGTCCCATTTTTAAAGGAAGCCTTTTGCAAACTGTCTTAATTCTTGTGCCTGTCCTTTGTTGATTAGCTCCAATTTATCCTCAAATCTGAGCTTATCCAGGACAATCCTGTGCAACCACATGGGTTTCTTTATCTGTTTATAGGTAAGGAAACAGGTATCTAGAGAGTTTAAATAACTTATGTGTGGCAGTAATAACAGAGCTGAGATTTGAATCCTGGTTTTCTGCCTCTAAAAGCCAATATTCTTTCCCTTTTACAAGTTTGCTATAGAGAATTCATCCATGATGAATTGTTTAAATTGTTTGACATCCTGACTAATGGAGCACATGGGCTGAATCTTGCCACTTGCCTGGGTTATCTTCTTTTTTGATCATATAGTTCTTTAAAAACATCCTTTATACCACTCCTTTTGCATAATTCATTGTAACATGTCCTCACCTGGTTAGATCCACCATGCACTTCCCTATTGTCCTTCAGAATTGTCAATTTAACCACTTCCTTGGTGTCCTATGACTCATGGTCAAACAGCATCACTAAAAGAATAATGGTGGGGAAAAGATCAATTGGTCCATCAGCAAAGTTTTTTTGAACACTTAGCTATGTGTAAACCACTGTGATGAGCTCTCGAGATACACAGAGAGGTAAAACAGTCCCTGCCCTTAAGAATTTGAATGGGGAATATATGCAAAATGAATGAAATCAAGTTTTTGCAGAGTGGGCATTTGCAGCTGAGGGTCTCAGGAATGGGTTCATGTAGAAGTTAACTCTTGAGCTGAGTCTTAAAAGGAAATCATTTATTCTAAGAGACAGAGTTGAGGAGGGAGGAATTCTAGGCATGGAGAACAGCCAATGCAAAGAGAGGAAGACATGGCATGCAACACTGTGTGCAGAACAGTGAGTGGGGCAGTACGGCTAGCTCACAGTCTGTGGTAGGGAGTAATGTGTAAGAAGGCAGGAATTACAGGTCTGAAGCAGATTGTGAAAGCTCTAAATGGCAAACAAAGGAGTTTTATTTGATTCCAAAGATAATGGGGAGCCACTGACATTGAATGAGGAGAGGCTGGGGTGGGGGCATTTTAATATCTACAGGAGGCCAGTGTGGTGCTTTGAAGCATAGCTAGGAGGGAGAGAAAGGCCTGATTCTTCCTGGTGCCCTGAGCAGAAGGTGGGGATGGACGCAGGATCTCAGGGCCTCAGGGTGAATCAGCCTGAGTTTGGCTTCCCTAGGGAAGGACTTCTGACTCCCAGCTGGCTCAAACAAATCAGGCTCTTATTTCAGAGAGGTTTGGGCTAGTTAAAAGAATTGAGCAGGTTAAGGGACAAACAACCAAGGGGATACAGACTTTAGTTTTTCTTTAGTTCTCACTAATTCTCAAAAATACATCCAAAAGAGGAACTATGCATTTTACATAGAGTAATTGCAGCTGAAATAATGAGATAAGAAATCTAATAAATTAATAAATGTGTGAATTAACACTAGGAAACACTACTCAACACATCCACTAAATATCTCTTTCCCCCAGAACTTTCATGCTCAGACAGGGACACAGATTCTCTTTTTCTCTCCCCTAAATAGAGACTCTGTGGGAACTCCCCACTGCAAAAAGTAGCAGACACTGATACTGTACTACCATGGTGGGGGTGGGAGGGGATGAAGAAGAAAGGAGTGGAGGTATTAGTTTCTGGGGACGCTTCCAGCTTAGGGAATCTCAAGGCTACAGAGACTCTGTCCAGAACATCTCCACCCCAACCCCAGCAAGATGTTCTATTTCAGCTGAGACAGAGAAGTAGGGGGCTAGCAAAATAGCTGCATAAGACCTGAAAGAAAGGGCACCGAAATCCAGCTGGGGCTAGTCCTGATCTCCTAGGAACTATTGACAGCAGGAACTTAGAGCAGAGTAAAATAAATCCTCCAAAGTATGAAGAGGCTGAGGCAGCTTTGCAGTTCAGTCACCAGGATGTAACTATCAACAAAAGAAGATTCGCTAATTGAATTGCCTAGGAATATGGTGGAAGGGGAGTGAAGGCTGCAACATTCAAGAGAAAGAATATTCAATTAAAAACCTGAAACAAGCACATAAACCAATAAAGAGGATACAAAAATGATGCGGAAAGGATGAGGACTAAGTCCTCATAGAGATTACAAAGCTCTATTAAGTATTTTAGAGTAAAGGATATTGAATCAGTAGTTGATGAACCTGGTAGAATCATAAGAGAATATAGGACAAGATACTGACTAGATTAAAAGAGAAATCAAACAGATTAGAGATGATAAAGGGAACACAATTCATCACTTAGGGCTTCTAGAAAAGAAATAGCAAGACTAGAAAAACTTCAGTCCATAGTGGTATGTTTCTCCAAAAAAGTGAACAAGGAAATAATAGATTCAAAATGCCAAAATGCTGGAATGAAAGACAATCTGGAAGAAGAGAAGCAAGAGAAGTAATATTAAAATAACACACAATCTATATTCAAGCAAAAAGACACTTAAGGATCATAATTCTCCTAGTAAATTATGACATGTTAAAATATCTGAACATAATAATGCAGGAATAACTACAAGAAAACTGCATGGATGTTTTGAATACAAAAAACAAAGAGCATGCTGAAATAATGCACAGATTATATCCAGGAAAAACAAACATAAAGATCTATGCTTAAAAAAAACACATATAGTGATTAAATTTAACAGTTCCATTGATAACTAATTCTGAAAGCAACCATGAGAAAGACCTTCAAATATAAAAGAAAGGAAATTTGAATAACATCAGGTTATTCTGAAAGCAGAAAAGAATCATGTATTCTAAAAAAACAAAGGAACTCAAGGTACAACCCCAAATGATATGCTCAGAAAACTTGAGCTTCATTGTTTTAAAAAAATATGTATCTTTTAAAAAAGGCAATCTGAGGAATTTCTGAACAAACAAGAGATGCAAATAGAATATTTGATTTACAAACAACAAACACAAAAGAGTAAATATGTACAACAAGGAAGGTAAGTAATGAAATAAATTATTCCATTTCAAAAGTTTATTTCTTTTTTAAAGAGAAAAATAAAAAGACACAACTATAGAGTAAAACAAACACATGACAACAAAAGGATTCAAAGATTTTTCTAAGTACCCAAAGGAATAAAGATGAAAAGAGAGTGAGAAGAAATAGGAGAAATTAAGGTGAAGGAGCAGAACTGAAACACCCTGGACTAAATCCCACAACTCCTACAGGTGATTCAGTATTTTGTGGGATTTAATCACATAATAAGAGTAGAAATAAGACAGAAAACAAAGGGGGAAAGTAAGATCTATGGGTAAATGATGATTCATGGGTGAATAGCAAAGGTAATTCCTAGAGTTTTTCTATAAGAAGGTGGACTACCAAAAAAGAGGAAGAAATACCAGAAAGGAGGGATTAAAACTGGGGCGGGGGTGGGGGTGGGGGTGGGATGGGGGGGGGAATAGGGGAGGTAAGAGAAAGAGCTCATTCCAATGAAGGAAAACACTCCTACTGAAGAACATTTTCATGGAGCAAGTGATATATGTTATGGGAGAAGGAAACTTTTCAATGGGTTTGGTTTATAAAGAGTAGGTACACAGGATGTCCTCTTCCTTTGAGACACTGCTCTGCCTTCATAGACAATGTCTTGCCAAAAAAGAAGCAAAATCAGAGTTTTTGGGGACAACTCATACTCAGGGAGGACAAGAACTCAGAGATAAGATCACAGGACAAATAGGAATGAGAATAATCATGGAAAAGATAGGGGGTGAAACTGAACTGAATGATTAGAGAAACAAACTAATTTCTACTCTGAGGCACTGCTTCTATCCACATTACTTCCTTCATGAATAGAGTGAGATACAAAAGAAAATATATGGGAAAATGGGGCAAAATCTACAAAGGTTACATGTAGAAATCAGTTAGAAGGAGTTCAAAAATGATATTTCAGGGGGTAGCTGCTCAGTGGATTGAGAGCCAGGCCTAGAGACTGAAGGTCCTAGGTTCAAATTTGCCCTCAGACACTTCCCAGCTGTGTGACCCTGGGCAAGTCACTTACCCCCATTGCTTAGCCCTTCCCACTCTTCTGCCTTGGAACCAATACACAGTATTGATTCCAGGATGGAAGATAAGGATTTTTTTAAAAAAAATGTTATTTCAGAAGTTTTAACTCTACAAAGAAAACTAAAGCATTAAAGAAGGAATAAATCAAAAGTATAAATTATGAATCAGAGAATAAAAATTTAGAACAATGAGAAAGGAAAGAGAATTAATTGAAATCAATCGTAAAGAAATTCTTCTTAGAAATAAGTGAAGAAAATCTTAATAATTGAAATTGGAAGAGAAGGGAGAAAGGGGACTTTTAACTAGCCATTTAGCCAGTAAGGGAGAAAGAAGAGAAGAGGAAAGGATTTAGCTAATAAAAGAATTAAAGAAAAATAAATCAGTAATTTAAGCAAACCAAACTATGGAAAGTTTTGACAAATGGAATAGGGAATGAGCACATTGGAGGAGAAGAGAGCCTGTGGGAATGGCATTTCACCATAGTAGATTACATAAAATTAATTATAAGGTCAAAGTACTGTTGTAGAGGAGGAAGGACAACAACAAATTAAAGCCTAAAGAGGCAATATTAGAGACAAGTGGGGAAAAGCAAAACCTAACTCATAACTAAATTTAAATGGATTAAGCAGTTCAGTAAAAATAGTTACAAAATAGATTTAAAAAACCCCAAATCCCACAATGCATTGTTTGAAAAAAAAACAAGTTAAGGAAAAACATATATAAAATTAAATAAGAGGTTGGAATAAAATTTATTATACTTTAGATGAATCTTTAAAAAGAACAACTATAGTCATGCTATCAGATGAAGTTAAAATCAACATTCAAAACATAAATAGATACAAATATTGAAGCCATATTGTGTTGAAAAAAACTCATATCAGACAACAAATAAATATCACTATTGGCTTTATATGTTCTAAATGCCGTAGCATCTAAACTCATAAAGGAAATATTAATTGAGCTACAAGAAGACAGACATTAACACAATAGTAGCTGAAGATTTTTATATCTCCCATTCAATTTTGGATTAGTCTAATATATAGATAAACAAAAGAAAAAATATAGTACTGAACAAAAAGCTGGAACTAAAAGACTTATGGCATCTAAACAGGATTACTAAAGAATGTATTTCTCAGCACCACAGAGACATAGATATGAATACAAAATAGTAGGAGGAATTAATGTTTTCCTACAGAGTTGAACAAATAAAGTTATATAGAACCATAAGATCACAAAATACTTTACAAATATGATACCCTTTTACCCTCAACAACCCTATGGAGTGAGAAGCTAAAAGCTATCATTACCCCCATTTCCAGATGAGGAATTAAGATAAATAGAGGTTAAGTGACTTGCCCAGGGTCATAGAAAGTGTTTGAGATTATATTTGAATTTAAGTCGTTCTAAATCTAAGTCCTGTCCTTTATCTACTGGGCCAACTAGGTGCTTTGGGAAAAAGGAAAAATGAAAATATAAAATTAAACAAGATGTTAGAAGCTATAGAGTTAAAAACTTTAAGTAACTTCTGAATGGGGATACTAAAGAATATACAAATATAAATATATAACATATAGGATATATGTGATATATAAGTAATATGATAAAATATCTTTTATGTAGAATATATTATATATAAAAATCATGTATCAAAGTATAAAGAACACATACATACATCTTAGCATTACATACTTCTTTTATAAATTAGATAAAAAATTTTAAATAGATCTTGCAAAGAGAAACTGCAAGTAAATGTAAAATAATAGATACTAAATATGTCCTTTATAAATAAAATACAATAAAAATAGCAATAAATTCAAGGATCATGGGGCATCAAGGTGGCTTAGTGGATTGAGAGCCAGGTCCAGAGATGGGAGGTTCTGGGTTCAAATCTGACCTCAGACACTTCCTACCTGTGTGACCCTGGGCAAGTCACTTAATCCTCATTGCCTACCCTTTACCTTCTTCTGCCTTGGAACCAATGCACAGTTCTGATTCTAAGACAGAAGGTAAGGATTTTAAATTAATAAATAAATACATAGATAGATAAATGCAAGGATCATTAACAAAAGACTCAGGTCTAATTGGACACTAATGAAATCCTAAAATTCATACAAATATAAGCATGTGAAAGACATGATGAAATAATATACTGAAATTTCTAAAATGCAGCTAAAGCAGTCAGAAAAATGTATATCCATAAAAGTAAGAAAAGATATATATTATGGATATATTAAAAATGTGAATATTAATAAATAAGGACAAAAGAGGAAATCTTGAAATTAGAGGACAAAAAATCTAGAAGAAAAAATTTATGGAGTAAGTAAAATTAAAAGCTATTACTTTTAATCTATAATCAACTTGATTTTTAAAGTGGAGTGGAAAATAAAGTCAACAAAATTTAAGATGAACAAGGTAAAACCACAAGAAGTAGAAAGAAACATCAGAACCCTTTATACAGTTATTTGCTAACAAAACTGAAAAGACAAAAGAAAAAGAGGATTACCTACAAAAAAATAAAATACTCAAACTAACAAAATACCAAATAGAGATCTTAAGTAATCCAGTCTGAGAAAAGGAAATAGACTTAACTATAAAGGGACTTCAAAAGTGGGGAGGGGAATCTATCCTAATCCAGATGAATTCACAGGAAAATTAGATTAAATTCTCTAAGAAAAACTGGTATATATACCTCAAAAATTTATTCTCAAAAACTGAAAGAGAAAATATTTTTCTAAATTCCATCAAGCTACTATAGTCCTGATACCTGAACTAGGGAAAGACAAAGCTAAGAAAGAAAGCTATAAGCAAATATCATATTGATTAAAATATTTTAAATAAAATTCTTGTTAAAAAGGACACAAAAATGTATCTGCTGAGTCATTCATTTTTTAATGTTTTATGCCAGGAATACAAAGATTGTTCAAGAATAGGAAAACAATCAGAATAATCAATTATATTGAAAATAAAAATATCCCAAATCATGTTTATCTCAAAGGGTATTGAAAAAGCCTTTGACAAAGTACAATTCTCATATATCCTAAAACTCTATAAAGGATAGATATTGAGGGGTCTTTTTCAAAATAATAAAGCGTATATATCTAAAACTAAAAACATACATTGTATTCAATGGGGAAACCAAAAAATGTTTCCAATAAATACAGAAGTAAACGAAGGCACACTTCTTTTCCCCAATATTAATAGTTCTAGAAATTCTAACAACAGCAAAAATTGAATAAAAAGAAATTAAAGGTACAAAGACAGAGAAAGAAGAGATAAAATTATCTATATTTTCTGATAATATGGGGCCTTCCTTAAAAAATGCTAGGCAATCAGCGAGAAACTATGTGAGATAACAGTTTCAGTGAGTTGTAGGCTACAGATAAACCCACAAAACCAACAGCTTTTCTATTTCATAATAACTGAATCAAGGAAGTAATAATAGAAAAAGGAAAATGCATTCAAAATGATTTCAAGATACAGAAAGTGGTTGGGAGTTAATATACAAAAAGACACAATATCTGTATAAATTTACTTTAAATATGCTTCCCAAGTAAATAAAGAACAACTTAAATGGCTGGAGAAATGTTCAGGATTCATGCCTGGGTCATATGGATATAATTAAAATGACAGTGCTACCTGAACAGACCAAAGGTATACTTAATAGAACTACGCAATATAATAGTAAAACTCATTTGGAGCAAAAAAAAAAGGTCTAGATATTATAAGCAATAATGACAAAAAATAAGAATGAAATGGGAAAGGCATTTCTAAAACTCAAAATTATATTATAAAGCAACAAACATCAATACAATTTGGCATTGGTTTAAAAAAATAGAAAAGAAAACTAAAGGAATAAACTACACAAAGAAGAATCAGAAAAAACTGAACTCAATAACCCAGGGCTTGACAAAACTGAGAAAACCAAAAATTAGTTTAGTAGAAATTAGACTTGGGCTAACATCTTATACTTTAATTATGCAATAAATTCAAAATAGATTTTGCATCTGAATTTTAAAGATCATGACAAATTATATTGCTTTTATAGTGAATTCTTAACCAAACAAGAGAAGCAGGCAATGACAAAAGCTACAATAGATAATTTTGATGACATGAAATTGAAAAAAAATTTTATATAAACAGAATTCATGTAACTAATATAAAAAGGAAAGCTGGTGACTTGGGGAGGAAATATTATTATAACTATTCTGCTAACCAATTAGGAATTCAGCAAATAAAATCGTTAAAATGTCCAAACTATGAGACACGTACACTGAGGAAGTCAATGAGAAAATGAAATATACAACACAATATTTATAGTGATGCTTTTTGTTTTAGCAAAAGTTGGAAATAAGGTGCCCCATTTCCTGGGGAATGGTTAAAAACATTGGTGTGGCACATGAATGTAATGGAATGTTACTGCACAAGAAGAGCCGTGTGTATGATAAATATGGAGAAGTTTGGAAAGATATGAAGTTGTAAATGAAAGTAAAACAAGCAGAACTAGAAAAACAATATCCACAGTGACTATAATGATGTAAATGGAAAGAACAATAAAAACAAAGCAACTTAGTTTGAATGTTGTGAAAAGTTATAAAGATCAAATTTGGTCCCACAGAAGAAACTTCAGAAGATGTTGCTTCCTATTCCGTTAGTAAGGTGGGCTGTCCCATAGGTGTAGAGCATTGCATGGAACATCAGACTTCTGGTGTGTTGATTGGTTTTGCAGAACTTTTATTTCCTTTGCTTTATTTTTTATTCTTTGTTATAAGGGATAGCTCTCTGGTATGATAGAGAAGAGATACAGGGAATAACGTAAAGAGTGTAAAAATGAAGCATAACAGTAAAAATGTTTTGGGGACAGCTCAGTGGCTTAGTGGATTGAGAGTCAGGCCCAGAGACAGGAAGTCCTGGGTTCAAATTTGACCTCAGACACTTCCTAGTTGTGTGACTCTGGGCAAGTCACTTAACCCCCATTGCCTAGCCCTTACCACTCTTCTGCCTTGGAACCAATACATAGTATTGATTCCAAGATGGAAGGTAAGGGTTTAAAAAAACAATTTAAAAAAAATTTTTAAAGCACTGGAGAGTTTCCTAAGAGGAATTCAGCTTACTCTTCTCCTTTTGTAGTTCAATTCTGGTTCCAGGTCACTGTCCTTTTGCAGTGTCTGTTCAAGATGTAGATAGATAGAAAGATATAATAATATATTTTATTGTGTGTATGTATATACATTTTATACATATACACATATATTTATACATATACACATATGTATATACTAAGACCATTATAGATTGTCCATCTACTTACATATCATAATTTGGACAATAGACTTTCTAAATCCACTTGAGTTTTCCAGGGTGAATAGTTAGGCCACAGTAGCCATGGAATCTGGACTCTAAAGGAGATAAGACAAAATAGGAATACCCCACTAAATGCAAGAGTCCATTGAGGTATTGGATCCTAGCCCTAGCACAATGACTCACCCAGGAACCTCATACTAGATAGAGATAAGGATTATCAGAAGAAAATTCTGAATGCAATTAAGAATTGCTCTGGGTAAGAGATGCCCAAGAAGAGAATTACTCCACAATGGGAATAAGCAGAACTTCAGAGAAAGAAATGACTCAGCCACAGGGTCTCTAAGAACAACTGGAAGAATGAAGCAAAAAATAAAGACTCTAAAAAATTAAATTTGAGTTCTTGAGGAGAAAAAGGGGGAAGGAACCTTCATAGTTTTGGTACTTACCCATACAGTTCATTATTCAAAAAATAGACTGGAGCAAATTCAATGATTTCATGATACAATAGGGAAAATTTTTACATTGCTAAGAACTTTCATCAACAAAAGTAAAAAAACAGATCAATGAATTAATCCTGTAATTAAAAAGGAAAGAATAAAGTAACAAATAAAAACTACAACTAAATACAAATATAGAAATTCAGAAAATCAAGAGACAAGCAAAAATGAAAAAAATTAATAAATGAATTAGTACAAACATCAATAGATAGTTAAAAAACAAATAAAATAGATATAGTATTAGCTAATTTGATTTTTTAAAGAGAAATTAAATTGCTAATATTAAAAATAAAAGGAAAATTCACTAGAGATCAATTAGAAATAAAAGTAATCAGAAACTAACTGAATTATGTGCCATAAAAATGCACAATTGAAAGGAAATGTGTAACTATTTACATAAATACAAAAACTTTGATTAACAAAGTAATAGAGAACTTAAATAACCTAATCCTGTAAAAAGAAATTGACTAAGCCATAAAAAAACTCTTCCATCCCTCCCCACAAAAATCCTAGAAAAGATTTATAATTGAATTTCATCAAACACTCAAGGAACAATTAACTCCAATATTACATAAATTATTTGCAAAAATAAAGGGAGAAGGTATTTTACTAAACTCCTATGAGACAAAAGTACTGATGCTTAAAGCAGATGGAAATAAATGGAAGAAACTTTATATACTCATCTCTAATGAATATTACTGCAAAAATGCTGAATAAAATATTAGTAAAGGTGCTACATAAAAATATTAAAAAGATCATACATTATTACCTTGTTAGATTTGTGACAGGCATGCAGGACTGGTTTAATATTAGGAAAACTAGAACTATATTAAACCATGTTAATTAAAAGCACAATTAAATCACACAATTATAATAAAAATGTTTTAAAACACCAATTTATATTTTAAAAACACTAGAATTAATGGGTCTTTCATATGATAAATGATATCTTTCTGTAAAGGATAAATAAATATTTCTAATAAGATTGGGGTGAAGCAAGGATATCTATTGTCACCATCATATTTCTAGATATTCTAGCAATAGCAGTAAGAAAAAAATTGTGGGAATCAGAATAGGCAAAGAAGAAACACAACTATCAGAGGTAATTTTAGAAACCAGTTAATTTGATATTACATTTTACAGATGAGAAACTAAGGACATCTAATTTAAAGTTCTCTCTACTATAAAAAAAACAAACCAAAAAAACCCCAAATGCCCATCATCTTTCTTATTCTTCTTTTGAATAACAGAAAGCAATAGAAGGTGTCACCTGTCATCACTACTCTTTGAAAACCCGATTTACAACTCAAGAAAGATACAGGGCACCTAACAGGCTATTTGCACTTATTTCTAGATTCCAGAGGCTTTATCATGGCAGAAAAAGTTATTTTCTCTTGTGGACTTCTGAAGTGCTGGGGAACTGAGGAATGATCTTTGGAGGTGTCAGAACATTGTCCAGCAGCTTCTGGTTCTTTTGAAATAGCACTTGTTAGATTGTTTTCTCTTTGTCATGTAAAAAATCAGGGCTTTCTCCTTCTCTATTACAGAGATGTTTGTTTCACTACTGTGAGCCTTCCCCACCTCTTTTCAAATAAAATCCACCCTTCAGGTGTAGCTGAGCCATAATGTATGTCTGTAGTGTATATACATCGGGTATTGCAACAGAAATAGCAATGTAAACAACATATGACAATGAATGATACCTATATTAATATATCACATGTGACATAAATGATGTCATTTATATATGAGATATGGGAGTCATTAACCCTTGGTCCTATATCTTCTAACTCTTTTATGAGATGGCTATATCTAAATAGAATGTCTGGCTACAACAACTCCACCAGGTAATTCTATTCTCTGCCAGGTGGATACAGTGCTGGACCTAGAGTCGGGAAGAGATGAGGGCAAGTCCCACTGGGTACAAGGGCAAGTTATTTAACCTCTGCATGCTTCAGTTCCCCTGGCTTGTGATAATAATAGCACCTACTTTTCAAGGCTGTAGTGAGAATAAAATGAGATAATGTTTGAAAAGTACTTTGCAAACCTTGAAAGTGCCATATAAATCCTATGATCATGGTTCAAGGTTGGGAATGTTATTGCCATTTTACAACTGAGGAAACTGAGTCAATCAGAGTGACTTAAGTGACTTGTCCAGGATCACACAATTCTTTAAGTGTTAGAGGAGGGATTAGTATCCAGAGCTTCCGAAATCCAATCCCAGAACTCTATCCACGGTAACACAGCTCTAAAAGGGGCTAGGATAAGATAAAGGAAAGAAACCTGGATCTGGTTTTCACTAATCAGGTCTCTGACATTGCCCTTTCCCCAATAATCTGATTGGTACAAAATTAGAGAATTCAGACCAGAGCAGAGCTTTCCACTGTAAAGGGAATCTGGGAGGGATGGTCTATGCAAAAAAAAAAAAATTTAGTCCTCACTGAACACTTGAGAAATATGGTATATTTCCAGAACAAATGTGTTCATTTAGTCATTTCTCCACCTTACCTTTTTTTTAATCTCACTTTCCCTCAGGCGCTTTCCCTCTGCTCTTTCTTTTTTTTCTTTCTGTTCCCCATCTTGCTATTCTTTATCTTCATATCTATATTCTCTGGTCCTTACCCCTTAATCTACTTCTCTCCCATAAACAGACAGAGGAATTCATTAGGGAGTAATGAAAGTACCGTTTTTCAAAGCAAATGCTTTCATTTAGCAAGACCCAGGCTTGTCCACCTTTTCACCGTCTTTTCAATCTGGGCTGACATTTGAAGCTTGCCTCCAGACAAGTAAGTGGTTATGGATTCATTGTGAGCTTTCTCCTCAGGCCTCTCCTTGAGGTCCACACATCCTACATTGAGCATGAACATTGAATTCATGTGATGATGTGAAAAATCATAGTATTTGAAAGTAGGAGACCAAGGTCTTTTTGTTGACTCTGCTACTCAGTGTGTGTGTGTGTGTGTGTGTGTGTGTGTGTGTGTGTGTGTTGTGTGTGTGTGCGTGGGCGCGTGCGCGCTCGCACTCGCGTGCAAGAGAGAGAGAGACAGACAGACAGACAGACAGAGACAGACAGAGACAGAGACAGAGAGAGGCAGAGAGAGGGAGACAGAGACAGAGACAGAGAGGAGAGACAGAGAAAGAGACAGAGAGACAGAGACAGAGACAGAGACAGAGAGTGAGACAGAGAGAAAGAAAGCTCATCTTGGTCCTCAGATTCTACATCTCTCAAGTCGGTATAATGATGCCTGCCCAGTCTATTTCACAAGGGGTATTGTGGTATTTCATGGTTTTCTGGGCAGAAAAGTACTTTAACAGTGAGAATACTCCAGGAGCACATGAATATAGGGGTAATATGGAAATAATAATGGCAGCTTTTAGAAGGAGAAAGAGGAGGAGGAGAAGGAAACACACTTTTGGCAAAGCCAGGCAGCAAATATAACTAGTCCTTCCTTTACCCTGTTACTTTTACTGTTTCCTTTCAATACCCTAATTCCTTCCTAGGGCTCTAATGTTGCCTAGAAACTTTCTTATCACAGAGGAGAATCTGATGAACACTTATACATTTCTGTTTTAGAGGACATTTTTCCTGAATATTTGAATTTGAAAAGACGTTATTGAGGCAAGGTCCAAACTTGAACCATAGAAATGAATCTCTAATGGTGGAATTTCAGGTATATTTAAGAGGGAGATTTCTGGATAGGCCTCCTCTCAACTCTCACTAGTTAAGTAATGGCCTTACTCTACCAAGCTCAGATGGGGTGATAATACCTGCTTGGATTATAGATTCTCCTTGCCCTCCAATTTTGTGCAGGCTTCAGTAGCCACTATCTCAGGCTAGCTGTTAAATTTCCTCAAGTGGCTTCCTCCCAGCTCCTCGTTTCATTTTCTAAGCTCAGTTTAAACTTTTCCTAAAACAGGCTTCTTGGACAGATGGTAGGACTGTGTGGAGCACCAGCAGATAGATTGGTCTATGCTTGCAACAACTCCAAGACAAAACATTAAAACATTATGAGCTAGCAGAGGAAATAAACATAATGCTGTGTGGGTATACAACTAGAAGGGGATAATTCTGCCTCTGGACTCTGCTTTTTACTAAATGTGCCTTATTCATTTTCCACCTCCCACCCAGTTTAATTTGCTAATGAACATTTTAGGCCTGGGTGGGGTAATTCAGCTCTGTGGTTGCTTTTAGAAACCTTGAGGCAGTCTAGGATTTGGCAGAGGACCCAAGAAGGAGAATTAGGGACATCTCAAGGTCCTGTATCCAGGGATACAAAGATGAAAAATGATCTAATCCTGGGATCCATTGGGATCCCTCAGTGAACTTACTGGGAAGGAAAGGACATGCCCACAAGTAAGCAAAATACAAAGTTGAACCCAACTGAGGCAAAAGAGAAATTCTGAGGGAAAAAATTGTAGAAAATTGAGGAAGATCACATTTAGCTGGGGAGATAATGGAAATTGTGGTAGAAAGCCTAGGAAGAATTAGGGGGAAAAATCTTAAATTTTTTTTTTTCACTGATGTTTTCTGTTTCTTACATTACCATAGTTATTTCATGGATCTCTCCTCTTCCTCCTCCCAGATAGCCATCCCACTTGACAGTAGTATTTTTTTAGAGGGGAAAAAAATATCAGTCAGCACAACTGATGCTTTTTAAAAGTCCAAAAATGTGTTCAATGTGTAATAACTGTTCACCTCCCACCTCCACCAGGGGGTAGGTTAAGGGTATCTTCTCATATTTCTTCATTCAAGTATTATTGTTATTATTTTACTATTGCATCATTATAATTTGGTCTCATTTACTTTTGACTTTTTAGTATATCATTCTTTCCATTTACATTGTTGAGGTTATTGAATATAATTTTCTTGGCTCTTGTTACTTCACTTGTTACTTCTTGATACTTATGTATCAGTTCATATAGATCTTTCTATACTTCTTAGTATTAATCTCACACATTATTTCTTATAATACAATAATATTCCATTACATAGTGTACCACAATTTGTTTAACCATTCCCCAGTTGATGGATATCTACTCTTTTTCTAATTCTTAACTATCATAAAAAAATGCTGCTATAAATATTTTGGAGTACATAGGGACTTTTTTCTTATCAATGGTTTTTTTTTGGATATAAACCAAATAGTGGAGTCTCTTGTTCAAAAGGTATGGACATTTTAGTCACTTCTTTTTTTTTTTTTAAACCCTTACTTTCTGTCTTGGAATCAATACTGTGTATTGGCTCCAAGGCAGAAGAGTGGTAAGGGCTAGGCAATGGGGGTCAAGTGACTTGCCCAGGGTCACACAGCTGGGGAAGTGTCTGAGGACAGATTTGAACCTAGGACCTCCCATCTCTAGGCCTGGCTCTCACTACACTGAGCTACCCAGCTGCCCCCTTAGTCACTTCTATAATTCCAAATTGCTTTCCAAAATGGTTTTTACTATTTCATAGCTCCATCAACAATGTATTTAGTGTGCCTGTCTTTCCAAAACTCCTCCATTGACTTTTGCCATCTTTTGTCATTTTTGCCAATTTGTTGGGTTTGAGGTGAAATGTTAGGTTGTTTTGATTTGCATTCTTCTTTTTATTATGAATTTGGATCATATTTATATGTGGTTGTGAATATTTTGCAATTCTTCTTTTGAGAACTCTTTGTTCATATCCCCTAACCATTTATTTATTAGGGAATGGTAATTATCCTTATATATTTATTGTGTTTACATAGCATGGATACTAAACCTTATCAGAGAAATTTGATACAAAGATTACTTTTCCTACTTGGCCTTTTCCATTCTTATCCTAGATGCATTAATGTTATCTGTATAGAAGCTTTCCAGTTTCAAGTTCCCTCTTCTGCCATAAACACAGCATTATGTTCCCTCTGTTACTTTGCTTTAATCTTTTTAAAAGGTGTTTCTGTTCCTAATATCTTTTCACCTTACCCCTAAACCCCTCTTTTCATTTTATATTCCTCTTTCCTCTCCTTCCCTTTAGCAAAGCTTGTTTCTTAGTTTTAAAATTTCATTTTTTGCTCCTCTTTCCAAAAAGGATTTCTCTTTCTTTATTATACATCTTCTCTTTCTATGTACTCTAGACCCTCATTCTCTGATTCATGACCCCTAAAATTATTTGGTCTTTCTCTTTTCTCTATATTCTTTATGTAATCAAAGCTTCCAACATATCCAATCTAGGTGCTGTCACTGCCTTGTAGGGCTTGCCCTTTGGATCTCCTTTTCTATTATGTCCCATTTTCAAAACAATGCCAATTATTATAGGTGTCAGTGGACATAGGATCCTTCCCCTACCATATCCCTGATTATGCAGCCTACCACTGATCTAAATCCTCTCTTGTTGAGGAAATTTTTTCCCTGTTTTATCAGTGCTCTCCCACCCCTCCAGGTGCCAGTGCCCCCAGGGGTTCCAACTATTCCTACTCCCTGGACAAGTAGACTTTTAAAGCACCAAATCATCCAGGCATTACCTAGTATATGGTCTTCATCTTCCTCCACCAATCCTCACTCTTCACTCATAGGAGCATTCATCATGTGGGATCCCCTTACTTCCAGAGGAAGGCCTCCTTTTTCTCCCTTCACCCTTCCTACTCACCCACTCACCTGTAAATTCTTTTCTTTCTGAGACCACAAGTATCACTTTTCCTTTGCCAGCCTTTGCTTTGACTGTAGTGCATCACTCATTCCTCTTCATTTCTTTATTTCCCTCTTCCCCTTTACATGCCCGCCCACATTGTAATTTAGTATCACAAAAATATTCACTTATAAGCAGTGACATCAGGTTCTGTCCTTAATGTCCCATCCACCTCTTCACTGTTACTATTACCAGATTTCTGCTTTCATCTGTCTCCTTCTGTCCATTTAAAATGTCTATTATTGATCTTTCTCTTGTCATAATGTTGTTGGTACTGTACTTGCCTGCTACATTTATTTACTTGTTCTGCATTTCTCTTGTTTAGGTGTTTGTGAAGCAAATAATCTCTTCAGTTCTGGTTTTCTTTCTAAAATTGTTCCAAATTCTTTTTTTTATCATTATATGTCCATCTTTTGTCTCACACGGTTAAAATCAGATTTGCAGGATAGGTCACCCTGAGCTTCATCCTGAGCTCCATTGCTTTTCAGAATACATTATCCCATTCCCTCCTCCTTTTCTAGTGGGTGAAAAATAGTCTTGCATTATTTGAATGTCCTTTCCTTTGTATTTGAAGGTCTTTTTCCTGATGGCTTGCAGAACTACTTGTTTCTAAGCATTATGTGTCTTGGAGTTTGTATCTTGGTTGGTTTCTTTTTTTACTAGAGGCATTTTATGAATTTTTTCAATGGGGATTTCATTTTTATGTTTAAATGTTCTGGGCAGTTTTCTTCTATTATTTCTTTCATTATAGTGTTAAAATTTTTTTTTTTTGTCTTATCCTGTTCTGCTAGGAAATCAATGATCCTTAGGTCGTCTCTGGATATCTTTTCTTTGAATTCAATATGTTTTACTTGTATAGTAAGCATCTTTTCTTTAAAGATTATTGTTTTTTGCTTTTCTTCTAGATTTTCCTTCTCTTTTCTAAAGGATATTTGCATTCCTAATCTATTGTTCTCACTTTTTGTTTCTTAGGTAAAGCCTGCCATTGCAGATTTAAGTTTTCTATTTTGCCTATTATTTTTGCTGTATAGGGCACAAATTCTGCTCTTATAACTCTCATTTCTCTTTTAAACCATTCAAGAATAGCATATTAGTTTTATTTTCTCCTTAAAGTACAGAGGGTCCTTTGTTCTCATTAACTATGGATCACTTTCTTTTATTTCACAATATTTATTCATAAAGGAATGAACTCATTTACTAGATCTGGAGACCAAATTTCTCTCTGTTGTCAATGTTTTTTCTATTGATTTATTTGTTTATGTTCAAGGTCTGGGAGTTTCTTTTTCCTAAAATCTTTGGTAGTGTCAGTGCCCACTTCCCAAACCTACTTTCTTTATCACTCCCTTCTAGACTTCCTCCCCTTTGCCTATGATTTCTTGGGGGCCGGATCTGGATCTCAAAAGCATTTTAGTCTTCTCCTAATATGGGCAATTCATGGTTCACCAGCCTAGGTCTCTGCCTTGATTGTCTTTTGGGAGGTCAGAACTGGCCACAGCTAAATATTGTGCTCTTTCCTTCAGGCATGGTGCATATCTCACCCCCTGACTCCCAACACACACTCATGACCTATCCCTTTTTTTTTTGTTCCTCACTTTGCTAGTCTAACGTTGATAATTCAGAGATTTGAAGTAATAGTGCTTCTAAGTTGCTATTCCTGCCAGGCTTTTACTCCTTATGAGTTATGTATGACCAAGCTTAACTGTCAAGGAACCCAACATGATACAGTTCAAGCAGCATCTGAATGGAGCAACTGCAAACATCCCTATAAGCAGGCCAGCCAGAGTGCAGACTTCTATGCAAAGTGCTCAATTTGGGACCCAAGACAACAGAGCCAACCACAGGCATTGGAATAGACTACAGTAACAAGTTCAGGACAGTACTTCCTCCATCCCAGGATTAGAGCTAAGTTTAAATATGTAGGCAGAGCCAGGGAAAAAAGCCCTTTCTTCCCCAATGAGCAAACGAAAAAGAAAAGACCTGACATTGGAAAACTATTTCCTCAAAAGAGATAATCAAAATGCAAGCTCAGAAGAGGACAGCAATACAAAAATGAAAACATGTGAAGCATCAAAGAAAATGTGAAAGGATGTTAGACCTAAAATGAAAGTAAGAGTTCCAAGAGAGAGGATCAAAAAACAAATAATGAGACCTAGAAAAAAATTAGAATAGAAAATAATTTTTAAAAAAATCAATAGCTTGGAACAAAAATTCACTGAAGAAAAGTTTCCTCAAAAAGGAAATAGGAAACTTCAAACAAAAGAACAACTTCCTAAAAAAATTATGTACAATGCTCAAAGAAGAAAATGTCTCCCTAAAATATCAGAATTGGTAAAATGGAAATGAATGACTCCAAAAGACATCAGGAAACAAACAAACAAACAACAACAAAAAAAAAACCCCACCCAAATTCAAAGAAACAAAAAAAATTGAAGAAAATCTGAAATATATCTCTGGAAAAACAACTGACCTAAAAGATAGATCCAAGAGAGATAACCTAAGAATTATTGGACTGCCTTAAAACTATGATCCATAAAAGAGCCTGGATACCATATCGCAAGAAATTATTAGAGAGACCTTCCTTGATGTTCTTGAATAAAAACAGAAAATATAAATTGAAAGAATCTACCCATCACCTCCTAAAAGAGAGCTCAAATTTTAAAACACCAGGTCTATTACAATAAATTCCAGAACTCTTAGGTCAAGGAGAAAATAGTGCAAGCAGCCAGGAGAAACACCAATTCAAATATTGTGGAGCAACAGTCAGGATTACATAGGACTTGGTTTAAAGGTGGGAAATATGATATTCCACAAGGGAAAGAATCTAGGTCTACAGCCAAGAATCATCTTCCCAGCAAACTGAGCATAATACTTTAGGGCAAGAAGTATACACTTAATGAAATAGAGGATTCCTGATAAAACAACTAGAAGTGAAAAAGAAAATATTATGAGCAAATTCAACACTCAAGAGAAGCATAAAAAAGATCAATTGTTTTTCCAGTGAAATATTTCACATTTTCTTCTTTTGACTCTGATTATGAAAAAAGAATTTTACTCTCAAGCACATTCAAGTCATATTTGTGAGATTGACTTCAGTTTGCTATTTGGTGGGTACAGTGAAACTAAGCAGCAAGGGAAAAAAAGGAAGAATTTCCTGGTTGTGTATTAGTCAAATAAATTCACACAGACCAGAACCTCAGACTAAGAAGCTATCTTTGCCATCCAAAGAAGGGGAAGATCTAGAGAATAGAGGTTGCCAGCCCTCTTACAAATATATCATTTGATACTTTCTCAGAATTACTTGAGGTTTTTGATAGGACATGTTATTTGCTTCAGTGAATGTGAGATTTCCATTTCTGCTCCTAACTATCGAATAAAAGCAAGTAAGAGGCTAGTAACACCCAAAGTATTAATAAAAAGCTGAACTTTTAAAATAAAAATAATCATCTAGATGAGGGGATCTCAGTAAGCAGCTGTGATTATGCTTCATGATTCTAATTCCTTTGAGTAAATGTTGACTTAGCAACTGAACAAATCCTAAAATTGACTCAGTGAAAGAGGTCATATACCTATTATTAGTATAATTTTTTTAAGTCAACAAAGAAAGCAGTTAAAGAGAAAGAGCAGTGAAAGGCTAATATCGTTATAGTAACTAATACTGAGGTCAGAATCTGTCAGGAACTTTGACACTGAAGTGAATCCTAATGTATTTGTCATAATATAGATAACATGGGATTGCTGGCAACTCATAATACTGATTGTGGACATCTGAGTTTGACTCCCATAGGTCAGACCTACAATCAGAGTATTTGTTTTATAATAATACCCCATCCCACTGCTCTTAGGGTTTAGTCAAAGATGTTACTGACACCATCTTCTTCCTGCTCAGATTCTCTTCTCAGGATATGTACTCATGAGACACATTACCAAAATATGCTTATTTATATAACCATGTCTTGTCTTGGAAAATATATTCAGAGGTGTTCAAACTCAAGGGCAGAAGAACCAGATTAAAATGGAATTGGGACATGTTTCATAAGATAAAAACAAAATGCAACATAGATTATATTAATTTGTCATCTTCTAAGTTAATATGCTGCCCACTACTGCACTATAAGACATATGTCTTATAACCCTCACACATAGTGGTGAGGACCTCAAGGTTATCAATGGATCATTACAAGTATAATAATAATGATAATCATAATTAATAATAAGTCACTTTTATAAAGCATTTACTATGCATCAGACACTGTTCTAAGTGCTTTATAAATATCTCATTTCATCCTCAAAATAACTCTGCAAAGTAAGTCCTGGAAGATAGATCTAGTAGAAAGAGCATTGAACCTGAGAAAAAGAAGGCCTAGTTGCAAATTCCTGACTCTGCCATTGACAAACTGGGTTTTGAAAGGGATATCGTGGAGGCAGCAAGGATGTAGCAGAAATTGATGCAACTCAGACCAACTCTATAATTATCTTTAGTTTCTAAGTGTCTTCTCACCCTCTCAACATATCTACCACCAATAACCTCATTAGTTCCAGGATGAAGAGAAAGCAGAGCTAGAGATGGAGAGAGGGTCCAGAATCCTTTGGCTAGACACAGGAAATAAAAATCCTTAATTAATATTATGAGCCCAATGTTTTATTCTGATGGAGGTTCCCATTTATTAGTTCTTGAATCCCAAAGGGTTTGCTATGATAGACCAAGGGATTTGTGCTAAAATCTCTTTAATGGTGTTAATAATTAAAAAGAATATCACAAGTAGTATATTAAATTACCATGGGGACTCAAAACACATTTTATTGTTGTTGCTAAAAGGAGTGCAAGGAAAAAAAAATCCCTTTACGTTTTCTCTCCATAACCTCATCCACAGTTTAACTACATAGAAATGTGGATGACTCACAGATATATGTGAGTCATCCGCATTTATTTATATATGTCCCAGTCTCTCCTCTCAGTTTCCACCTTATGTCACCAATTGTTAGACATTTCAAATTGGATGATCCAGAGATAACTCAAATTCAACAAGCCTAATATTGAACTCATTATATTTCTTCCCAGACTCTTTCCCCCTCCAAATTTCTCTATTTTTGTCAAAGATAGCACCATCTTTCCAGTCTCCTAGGTCCATAACCTTGACTTCCCCTCCTCAGATATCCAATAAGTTGAAAAATCTTGATGTTTCTAGCTCAACAACCTCTCTTACATGTGATAAATTCTCTCCACCCAGAGTGCTATGACTTTTGTTCAGGCAACTGTCATGTTTTGCCTGGATTTTTGCAAAAACCTCCTACTTAGTCTTCCAATGTTAGTCTGCTTCCACTTCAGTTTATCCTATACACTGCTGTCAAAAAAAAATTGTCTTAATTGCAAATCTAACCGTGAGACTCCAACTCAATCAATTTAATTCCTCTTCCTTTTAGGTTAAAATATAAATTCTTCACTCTGCCATTCAGCCAAATTGGCCTTCTCCCAGTTCCTCACACATAGCTAGATTTTTTATCTTTAAGACTTTGTACTAGCTATGTCACATGCTTAAATTGCACTCCTTCCTTATCTCTACTTGGCAGCTTCTTTCCCTCTTCCTTTAAGACCTCAATCACAACTTTAATCAGAAAGCCTTTCTAGATCCCCTCAACTGCTACTTCCCTCCTCTTAAAACTATCTTTTTTGTTTAGTTAATTTGAATGTGTATTTGTATGCAATAATTTTATATTCATGTACTTGTTATCTCCCCCATTCGAATGTAGGTACTTAGGAAAGATTTCCTTATCTGATAAGAACTGCTACAAAAATTGGAAAGTAGCCAGTAAAAAATCAGACAGACCAGCTTATAATGTATTTCACAATACATTCAGAATGTATATGTGCTTCGAATATTAAAGATCATACCATAAAAATTAGAAGAGAAGTAGATCAAATAAAACTTTAGGTAGGAGATGAATTTTTAACCAAATAAGAGATAGAGATAATCACAAAAAATAAAATAGATAATTTCAATGACATAAAATTGAAAGGCTTTTACACAAGCAAAATTAATACATGCCAAATAAAGAGGAAAGCAGTCAGGGACAGCTAGGTAGCACAGTGAATAAAGCACCAATCATGGAGTCAGGAGAACCTGGGTTCAAATCTGATCCCAGACATTTCCTAGCTGTGTGATCTTGGGCAAATCACTTACACCCACTTGCACTTTACCACTCATCTGCCTTGAATAGATACTTACTATCAATTCTAAGACACAAGGTAAGGGTTTTTTTAAAAAGAGAAGAAAAGCAATCAATGAAAGAAAAAAAATCTAATAAAAATTTTCAGATAAATATTTGACAAACAAAAATATTTAGATAACTAACAAACATTTCCTAATAATTAAGTGGTAAAAGGATATGAGCAAATAATTTTTATAGGAACAATTACAAACCCTTAAAAACTACGTGAATAATGTTCCAAATCCCTAACAATAAAAGAAATGCAAATCAAATCAGTTCTGGGCTTCACTTCACATAGAACAAACTGGCAAAGATGACCAAAAAAATAGGAATAGTCAAGGTTAGATGAGTTACCAAAAGACAGGTACACTAATATATGGTTGGTGGATCTATTAATATAACCATATTGCTTTTTAACGCAATATGGACTAATGAAATAAAGTGTTAACATATTCATACCTTTTAACCTAGAGATGCCATTGTTAGGCATATACTCTCTCCAAAGAGGTCATTTAAAAAGAAAGAAAGAAAGAAAGAAAGAAAGAAAGAAAGAAAGAAAGAAAGAAAGAAAGAAAGAAAGAAAGAAAGAAAGAAAGAAAGAAAGAAAGAAAGAAAGAAAGAAAGAAAGAAAGAAAGAAAGAAAGAAAGAAAGAAAGAAAGAAAGAAAGAAAGAGAGAGAGAGAAAGAGAGAGAGAGAGAGAAAGAAGGAAGGAAAGAAGGAAGGAAGGAAGGAAGAAAAAAGAAAGAAAGAAAGAAAGAAAGAAAGAAAGAAAGAAAGAAAGAAAGAAAGAAAGATAGAGAGATAGACAGAGAGATAGAGACAGAAAGAAAGAAAAAGAGAGCAAGAAAGAAAGAAAGAAAGAAAGAAAGAAAGAAAGAAAGAAAGAAAGAAAGAAAGAAAGAAAGAAAAGGAAAGGATCCAAATGCATCAAAATATTAATAGTAATAATTTTTGTTGTGGCCAAGAACTGGAAACAAAGTAGAATAGTACCTTGACATATCAGTTTAATTCATTCCATGGCCAAGCTCATAACTCAATTTGCTCATGTGTCAAATCTAATTTCCCTGTTTAAATTAATGGAAATGTAATTAATTTGTTCCAGTGCAAAAAAAAACCATGAATTTTTTGTTTTATATGCTTTTAAACATGAAAATGTACTTTGTAAATAACAAATAAATATATTTGTAGATAATAAGAAAGAATGTAAAGACATAGACTTACTTATGAAATGTTATTTACCTCCAAGGTTGGGTGAAGATGCTGGGGGAGAAGGTTTTCATTTTGTGCACTATCACTTAACATAACTTACTTTCTACACACATAATTCAACATTTAAATGCAAAATTGACCTTACGCATTACTTATAATATGTAACTGTATTGATGAACTTAATTGCTATTTTTTTACTTTACTTATCATTTTCTTCATTGAAATTTGACTGTTTTGCTACACCTTCCTCAATTTCACTTAGAGGCTGGTTCAACAAAACACTTAATTTGTTTCTTCCTCCTTTTCATATTTCAATATGAAATTTCAATAATGTGTGAAACAAGTGTTGTCACACAGCTGAATGCATGACCTTTTGCAACTTTTTCTGGATGTGTCTTTTCAATAAACTTTCATTTTTTTCTCAAATCCTCAACATTTCCTTAATCTTGCTTGTACTGATTACCTCATCCACCTCAGGCTTCTCCCACAGGCAGAAGTTCATGACTCAATTGTGAATTCCATGATTCATGACAGAAATGCATTGCTAGTGAAGTTGTGAAATGATCCAATTATCCTGGAGGGCAATTTAGAACTATGTCCAAAGGGTGATAAAAGAATGTCTGCCCTTTGATCCAGCCATACCATTGCTGGGTTTGTACCCCAAAGAGATAATAAGGAAAAATATGTGTACAAAAAGATTTATAGCTTCACTCTGTTTTGGCAAAAAACTGGAAAATGAGGGCGTGTCCATTGACTGGGGAATGGCTGAACAAATTGTGGTATATGATGGTGAAGGAATACTATTGTGTTGAAAGGAATAATAAACTAGAGGAATTCCATATGAACTGGAATGACCTCCAGGAACTGATGCAGAGGGAAAGGAGCAGAACCAGGAGAACACTGTACACAGAGACTGATATACTGTGGTACAATCGAATGTAATGAACTTCTCTGCTAGCAGCAATGCAATGATCCAGGACAATTCTGGGGGATTTATGAAAAAGAACACTACTCACATCCAGAGAAAGAACTGTGGGAGTAGAAATGCAGAAGAAAAACAACTGCTTGAACACATGAGTCGATGGGGATATGGTTGAGGATATAGACTCTAAACGATCACCCTAGTGCAAATATTAATAATATTTTGAATTGCTTGTGGCTACAGGAGGGGGGAAGGAAGAGGAGAGGGAAAGAACATGAATCATGTAACCATGGGAAAACAGTCTAAATTAATTAATTAAATATATATATTTTTAAATCCCAGTAGTGACTGCTCCTATCTCAATTTGCTCATGACTTAAGGTGTTCATTTATCAAGGTACCACTGTATATATTAAATGTTTGGGGAAATAGGTAAACAAATTGCATTATGTGAATATAATGTAATATTACCATTTTGTAAGAAATAGCAAATATGAGAGAATATGGAAAATCTACATGAGCTGATGCAAACTGAAAAAGACAGTCAAGAAAGTAATATACACAATGGCTATAACAATGTAAATGGATGTGTGGAAAAGAAAATTGAATCAAGCTCTGGACTTTCTGCCACTGAGTTAGAGCAAATAGCAGTTGGAAGGTTACAGTGAAATGGTTTGAGCATGATAGTTAATGGGGAAAGGTACTTTTCAACCCGGTTCTGGTTTCCCAAATTAGGAGGCATACCGGATAATGTAAAAGCAAGAGGTACTGCTTTATTACAACCTCGAGTTTGGATCCCATCACCTCCAAGGCTGATGGGACCCTAAACAAGGGGAGAGAAGGATTATATAGGGTAGGTTTGAGTTGCAGAAGAGGATATCTTATCAGAATACTGGGTAGGGTTAGGTCCTCAGGGTTAAAGGTTGTTATCAGTTCCTGGAAGGGGGGATGTGATAGGAACCCCTAGGGTTGGGGTTCTTATCAATTCCTAGCACATTCCAGGGTATGGTAACTGGTTCTTCATTAACTTGACTGCAGGGGCTCTAGAGGCAAGGGGATCAGGGAAAAAATGCATTCCAGGGCTGGTCCTTCATTCCCTACTTCTTCTGCTGTACATGAGGAATCTTCCTCATGCTACCATATCCTCATAAGGGGACTCAGTAGGAGTCAGAGTTTGATATTGCTGGTGAAGGACCATAGCTGGACAGTGTTAATGCAATCCTTGACAAAGGCTACTGGTGAACTAGCCCCAAATGATTAGCATAAAAGCAAAGAACAACAAAGAGTTCTTTCCAGGGAGGCTGGAGGTTCCCTTTCCTATACCTAGAGTAGTAAACCCTCAGGCATTTGGTTAGGGGTTTGGTCATCTGACTGGGTCTGCTTGGAGACATAGGAAATGTAGGGAATGACCCTCATAAAAGATTCTTTGGTTTTAGGGAACAGACAGATGTGTGAGATACAGCCTGATAGAATCAAGGTGTAGTCTGGAGATGCATCTCTCTGTCTATCTTAAATCTAAAGGAGGATCAAAGGAGTACAATCATCTCAGGGTAGCAAAGGAACCCCCCTGACAATAGTTTGCCCAAATCTCTGGGGGTACAATGCCCATGTCATCTCCCTCCTCTCCAAATAGCTAAGGAAAAGGGGAGATGGCCTCATTCTTCTATAGCTTCTTCAGAGCTGAGAATGGTTGTAGAGCTGTCCCTGCCAGGAGAGAGGTATTGACTGTAGGCAATGTCCAGGGTTTCAGGCTGGGATGGTTGCAGAGGTTGCAGTGGCATCTGGGTGACTCCCACGAATGCCTTTACCCTAGAAATAACTAGAGAAGCAACAAGGTTACAAATGCAAGGTCTACATATCCCTTAGGGGAGTAGCCAAAACTTGAACAGGGAGGGAAAGGCTGTGGACACAGGGACTTTAGGGGCATGTCCTCAGTGAATGCCTTGGTCCTAGGTAGGTGGGGACATGCTTGGAGATCTGAAGGATGTCCAATAACTGCTTCCCCAGATTGGCAGACAGGTCACAAGGGGGAGAGTCAGCCCCTACGTTAGAAGTGTAAAAACCAGGACTGGGGCAAAAACTAGAACACCAGATATAAACAGAAAATTAATACAATGGCAATATTACACATTTGCATTTGGGTATCTTAGTCAACAGACTCCATCTTCAAAATCATCTTCTGCAGGAATAGATCCCTTTAGGAATCAGATTCCTGAGTTGTTGCAGAGTTGGTATGTGATGTTTCTGTTAAAGAATATCCTATTGTAAACATCTGCATTCATATGGCATCTATAACACTTGAATAATAAGATGAATTTCTTTATCCCAGATTCTAGGGGAAATTCAAGAAAGCTTTGAACTATATTTCCTATCTCAAGATCCAAACTTCAACTGTGGTAAATTAAGGCTACAAATACAAGCCATCTATTAATAAACTTTACCTTCTACTCAAAGTATGTTCCCTAACAATTTAAGAATTTTCAATTATTAACCTAATACATTATTTGAGGAAATGGAAACTTTAGTTTTACAATTTGCGGGGGCAGCTGGGTGGCTCAGTGTAGTGAGAGCCAGGCCTAGAGATGGGAGGTCCTAGGTTCAAATCTGACCTCAGACACTTCCCAGCTGTGTGACCCTGGGCAAGTCACTTGACCCCCATTTCCTAGCCCTTACCATTCTTCTGCCTTGGAACCAATACACAGTATTGATTCCAAGACAGAAGGTAAGTGTTGAATTTTTTTTTTTTTACAATTTGCATTATGTGCTGATTATGGGAATTTGTCACAAAGGAAAAGGCAGACAAGGAAAATATTTCCTCATGCCCCAGAAGACACAGTGAGTGGCTTCATGTACAAGCCAAGGCTGTCACTCGCTCATGCTATTATTGTTTCACTCAAGGATTGACAGCCTAGATGGTCAGGAAAGTCCAGTTCAAGGTGAGCCTTGGATTGCCTTCTCCAACCATCCTAGGACTTTCTCTCTCCTTAGAGTACTTCATTGCCATTGGATCCCAGAAGTCTTTTTGCCTTAAAAGACAAGTCTTACCCATTTCATCTGAGAGAAGTTCTGCTTGTCAGCAGTCCAGAAACAAATTTCCATACTCTCTAACAAGCTTGTCACATTCCTACAAGGCTGATCACTCAGTTATTCTTATGTATGTTGGCAATAATTTACATATCACACTTTGGTCACAAAACCTGAAATAAAGAACTTTAGTGCTGAATTGAGTAGCTTCATATAAATCAGGGCTGTATCATCTCTTGGACCTAGGCCTTCTGAAAGACTAAGACAAGGCCATAGAAGAATCACTTCAGGGTAACTGTCCAGAGAAATTAAAGAATCATATGTGATTTTCCAACAACACATGCATTAATTTTAGAAATTATCCCTAGGTCAAGGAACCAATTATAAGAGTAGAATATCTATCTGTTCTCTTTCACCTCCCTATGTGTCTCCTCCCTCCCTCCCTCTCTCTCTCTCTCTCTCTCTCTCTCTCTCTCTCTCTCTCTCTCTTTCTCTCTCTTTCTCTCTCTCTCTCACACACACACACACACACACACACACAAATCTGCATACTCAAGCTTTATGGACTTTAGATCAATGTCCCTTTCTTCTGAATCAAAATCCAACATACCTTCCCACCTTTTTCTGACTTGTTTTAAGTCAAACAAACAAGCTGTTGGTATCACTTCAATTGCTAATTGGTAACCCAAAAGAATTCTGATTTAAAGGATTACATCATTGAACAACTGCATCTTTAGCATAGTGCTCATCAATTATAAGTTTTTGATCATTTTAGGAGCAAGTCACATAACAATTGTAAAATTTTGAGCAAACATTTTTCACATATAAGCCATTTTTAATGTCCTACCCACTCATTGGCTATATATCTCTATACAGATCAAAATGCAATCAAAATATCAACCCACATATTCCCAAAGTTTGTGTGAGGTAACTTATCAATTACATATCATTCAATTCATTTTATCATTCTGGACATGGAATGTTTGCATTAAGATTATTACTTAACACCCTTGTCCCATCCTTCTTTAACAAGTAAGCTTACTACAATTTAAAATTTTGAATGGATCAAACCCTCTTCATAATAATTTACTCTCAGTGGATTTTAGTTTGAACTCCACAACTTACAAACAACTTTAATTAAGTCCTTTAGCAATCTTTCAGTGTGTAACCAAACTGAAGTTCAAAGCATTTATCTGTACTCCTCTCAAACTTGTCTAAAGTAGAATAGAACCTCCAGTTTAGTTTTCTTTTAGTTCAAAACATTGCTACACACTTGATTAAATTCCATCAATATTATTCCAATTTATAATTTGTTGTATCTCCTTCGCACTAGAATTCAGAGTATCATCTAGTATCTCTATCCATTATTTTATTTCTTCTGGCTTCTCCTCTATCATTATTGTAAGTAGAGGAAAGGTACTATACTGAATTGCATTTAATCCTCATGACAAGTCCATCTTGATTCCTGGGCTGGTCAAATTTGTCTTTTTAAGGACACAATTTGCATATCATATACCCTTAACCTATTAAGGTGGGAAAAACTCAATTCTCTTCACAGTACAAATGCACACACATTTTGTATTCACTAATCATTACTTTCATTTTTACAGATACTTTTTGTATCTGAATACATGTTCATCTCCAGATGACAAATTCCTTCCTATACATTGTACACATATTAAAAAACCAATTCATATAATCTTAGTCAAAGACAACACCATTTAGAAATTCCCAGATTAACCACTTTGAAAACTTCTTGTGTTTCATATGATTTCTTGTTGCTAGTTATGACAGCACATACATTGAAATAACATCTGATTTGAAGAAATCCCAAGTTTAAATTCTAGAATAAGTTCTTCTCAACAACATAATAACTTTTTCCAAATGACTTTTACATCTAAAAAGTAGCCAGTACAATTTCTGTCCCTATAAAATAAAACATTCCTCTCTGTGTTAGGCTGACTATCAATCACATTTAGACAATTTTCAAATTCACTGAAACCATTATGCATTGCAAGGTCTAACAAAACAAACTTCTAACTATGAGTTTTTTTGCTCAATAAAATCTGGCTAACATTTCACATTTAACTGACAGTTACCACAATATATGAAATTACATTTGTACCATATCAAAATCATTAGCAATCCTCCCAAGTTGCATGCATCAACCCTTACAATTAATCTTAAGTGAAAAGTGCCTCTAACTGTGGAGTAAAAATCTCCCTTTCCTGCTCTGAATTTTTCTCTTTTTCTCTCCTTTGGGGGCCAATCCAAAGGAAAAAGAGGAAGAAATCATTGAATAGATATTCGCTTTTGTCCTCTGCTAAGGATTTGTGATTGTGGGAAGTTCAATCTTGCAGCTCCCCCATTTTCCTTTTTGTAAGTGTCCAATTTAAGACTATATAGAGAAGAGACTGGGGTCTCACTAGTTGTCGTTCTTTTCAGAATCAACCCTCTTACTCCCTGCAGCAGAGGAGGAAGACAGATCTGATCAATGAACTGATAGCTTCCTGGTTTCTCTCTTTTTTATCATTTCTGCCTGGATTTCTCAGTGGGCCCTTGCCTTAAAATCTAAGCAAAGAGTAAGGGGCTTCTGTCCTGCAAAATATGTCCAATTCCCACCTGGTGTTAGAATTTAGGGTATCAAAAATCCAATTTCCTCATTTTTTCCCTTGATGGTGTTCAGCTATTTAACATGAGAAAAAACAGACAAACAAACAAACAAAAAACCCAATTGAATTTTCGCTCAGGTTGCTTAGATTGAATCTCTTCCCAACAGCAGGGACCTGTGAGGAAACTTTTCCCTTTGTCTCAATTGGGTTGGCTAGTCCCTATCTGGCTCAGACCTCAGGTCTGGTAGCCACTCCACGCCTGAGGCTTCCCAGACTGAAAAGGGAGATATCCAGCACAGCCACAACCCAAATAGAGGATGGCATTACAATCTTAGGGTGCCATGGATAGGCCATGCCTCTTGCTTATCGAAGGTGTAATATAGTTATTTCAACATTAAAAAGAAATTAGTTTTTTTTTTCCAAGCTATTTAGAGCCAATTTTTCCCAACACAAAAGCAGACAGGGTAATACGTGATGGACTGGACAGTAACAACAATGAAGGCACTAAAACTATCCTTTACAACATTCCCAGAGGACAATATAACCCGTCCTCCCCCTAAGTTCCCAAAGAGTGAATATCTTGATTTCTGCTCTTGGAAATCCCTTGCCACGTCCGACAATGTTACCTTTCAGGCCTCGTGGCCTCAGAGGATTCTACCCTCTGCGGTAGAGACCTAGTCTCTGTCCCAGGTCCCCAGGACTCTGGGCAAAGAGCCTCCAACCCCTCAAAGTGAGTTTTTTCTGCTTGAATGATTGAAAAGGTCAATTCACTTCTGGCTCAATTTCTTGTGAAGTCTGAGAAATGCATATTAGGCCGGTCCACACTCAGAAACAGAATCACTTATTGAGATTGAATTTAACAATAGGCCCTCTCCGTATAATCCCTGGAGCCGGTGGGACTAGCTGGGCCACTTAGTCGCATGCTCTAATCCCATGATCGGTTCCTCATCAGTCACACATCACACACACATTCTCTGACCCTTTCGCCCTCTGAACCAGTACCTCTATCCATGCGTGGTCTAGTCAGGAAATCCCAGGATGAGCCCCCAAGTGTTCAATCTGGTTCTGGTTTCCCAAATTAGGAGGCACACCAGATAATGTAAAAGCAAGTGGTACTGCTTTATTACAACCTCGAGTTTGGATCCCACAGCCTCCTAGGCAAATGGAACCCTGAATAAGCTTGGGTCCCACTGCCTCCAAGGCAGATGGGGCTGTGAATGAAGGGGGAGAAGGATTATATAGGGTAGGTTTGAGTTGCAGAAGGAGATATCTTATCAGAATACTGGGTAGGATTAGGTCCTTAGGGTTAAGGGTCATTATCAGTTCCTGGAAGGGGGGGGTGACAGGAGCCCCTGATGTTGGGGTCCTTATCAGTTCCGAGCGCATTCTAGGGTATGGTAACTGGTTCTTCATTAACTTGATTGCAGGGGCTCCAGGGGCAAGGGGATCAGGGAAAAAATACATTCTAGGGTTGGTCCTTCACCAATGCACAGTAATAATTCTAAGACAGAAAGTAAGGTTTTAAAAAAAGAAATAAAATTATATATTTTTGCAGATCATATTATAGTTTACACATAAATTATCAGTGTTTCTGTATACTACCCACAAAAATCTAACTGAAATATATATAGAGAAAATATTCTTTTAAAAAACTACAATTATTTTAAAAATACTTGGGAGGTCATACCCCAAAACACATATAGGAACTGTATAAACACAATCACAAAATATTCTTCCTACAAATAAAGACAGATCTAGATAATTAGAGAAATATTAATTGCTCATTGGTAGCTAAATTACTATAATAAAAATGATAGCTCTACCTAAATTAATTTACTTTTTCAGAGCCATACCAACCAAATTACCAAAGAATTACTCTATAGAGCTAGAAAAAAATAAAATTTACATGGATGAACAAAAAGTCAAGAATCTCAAGAGTATCAGTGGGGGGAGGATAGCAGGGTGGGATCGGATGGGATGGTATGCAATGAGGCCTAATACCAGATTTCAAACTACATTACAAAGCTGAAATCATCAAAACAATGTGGTACTGAGTTAGAAATAGACAAATTGATCAGCAGAACAGATTAGTGTTACTGGTAGACAATATACCAGAACAAATGAGCACAGTAATCTAGTGTTTTATAATCCCAAAGATCCCATCTAATGGGGCAAGAACTCATTATTTGACAAAAATTATTGAGCAAACTGGAACGTAGCCTGACCGACACTGGGAATAAATGGATATCACACACCATATTTGTTGTTGTTGTTCAGTTATTTCAGTCATGTCCTACTCTTTGTGACATTTTTGGATTTTCTTGGCAAAGTTACTGTAGTCGTTTGCCATTCCCTTCTCCAGTTCATTTTACAGATGAGGAACTGAAGCAAAGAGAGGGAAGTGTCTTCCCCAGGGTCACACAGTTACTAAGTGTCTGAGACCAAATCTGAATTCAGGGAGATCAGTCTTACGATTTCAGGCCCACCATTCTACTATCTAGCTTCCCACTCTGTGTAATTAGAATCTGTTACCCTAAAAAAACCCTATGATTCCCAGCACCTCTTCCTGTCGTTACGTGCTGACAAAGACAAGATATAAATTCTGTAGAGTTCTGTCTCTCGCTCTCTTCTCTTCCTGTCTTGGCTTTGGTAGAGTGGGCTTTTTGAGCAGGTAGAAAAATTTAGTCATGTGGTTCTATTTTGTTAGATAATAAACTTTATAAAATATAATACTTGAAGTATTGGACATTTAATTTCAATCTTATATCTCTCAAACCACATGCCATGATAATATCAAAATAGGTATATGATTTAGACAGAAAGGATATAATAAGCAAATTAGTAGTTCTCTAAGTAAACCACAATGGAAGAAATTAACTATCAGAACTAAGAAAAGGAGAAGCACTGATGACAAAAGAATTAGAGTTTCATGGGAGATAAAATGAGAAATTTTAATTATATGAAATTTAAAAGGTTTTGCATAAATAAAGCCAGTGCAGCTAAAATGAGAACAACAGAAAGTTTTTCTGATAATACTCTTATTTATAGGATAATAGTCTTAAATATATATATATTTATATATATATATTTAAGACTATTATCTTATAAATCCATATATATATATATATATGGAACTGAATTAAAATTACAAGAAAAAGAACCATTCCATAATGGAAATTGTCAACGGATGTAAATAGGCAGTTTTTAAAGAAAGAAATCCAAGTTATCAATAGTCATAGAAACATGTTCTAAATCACTAATAATTAGAGAAATGCAGAGTAAAACAATTCTGAGATGCCACCACACATTGATCAGATTGGTCAAGGTAGCAAAGAAAGGAAATGACAAATTCTTCAGAAGGCGTGGAAAAACAGGTACACCAAAGCACTGTTGGTCAAACTGTGAAGTAGTCCAACCATTGTAAAAAGCAATTTGGAACTATGTCACCAAAGCTATTAAATCTTTTTGACCCAGAAATACTGCTATTAGTTCTATACCCCAAAACAGAAAGTATATGCCAAAGATAAAGCAACTCTAATTATCACTGGTCTAGAACACCCAAACACAAAAGAAGACTAAAAAAACAAACTCCAAACTATTAACTGATACCTACTCTGAGTTCATGCAGTGCATGCCCCCTCACTGCCCACCATATTCCCAGCTGTGAGGCTACAATAGTTGACCCAAAGATTTGACCAAGAGGCTTCCAACAAAACCCAACCCCACACCCCTGTGCCCTCTTCCTTTTTTCTGTGTCTTAGAGATCCAGTTGAAAGACTGTAGAATTTTTTTCTGAGACCTCAGTTGTTAGCACAATGGCAGTATTTTATGTTATAACAGAATTCTGAATGAGTAGAGGCACAGAAGGAAAGGGGTAGGACACATATCATACTCAATCCTCATCTTCCAAGAACCTCGGAGACCCAAACACCAAAGAACAGAAATAATATATGGATGCAATGGCAGCATTCTAAACTGTCAGGCCTGAGAACTGAGGAACAGAGAGAATGGGACAGGATGTTATGTTACAGGTGGAAGACAATACATGCACTATAAGAGAAATAGCCCAGTATCCAGAAAGTTCTATCTACCAAAAAGTCATTTGTCCAGGGCTGATGAACCATGAATTACCTAGCATAGGAGGAGGCTGAGAATCAGAGAGGAGGGAGACAAAAAATGAGCAATGTGGGAAAACAAGGGGGGAAAGCCTGAAATTATCAAAGATCACAAGAGTGAGAAAACTCAAAGACCTTGAGGTAAATCAAAAGAGAAGACATTAATGGCAGAAGGAAATATGACCTCCAGGTCCAGTAAAGGATTTGAGTCATCTATGAATAAATGCTATAAGACACAGCGAAATGATATAGCACTTGAAGAGACAGATGATTCTGTGGGATTTTAGAAGAACATGAAACTACAATACATGTTTATAGAATGGTTTTAAAGACTTCTGGGTAAACATGGTGGCTGTCTAGATGCAATACTCTTTCTCTCCTCAGCACCCACCTATATAGACTACCTCCAAAGACCAAAAAAAAAAATTCATAAGAATGAAGGGACTCTACAGTAGGGTGCAGCATTGAAGGTATGTGGGATTTGGGCATTTCCACACTATAAGGGGGTGAAAAAGCTCCCACCAAAACTGTGAGCTGATCTACCTTCCCCCACCCCGCCTACAAAGCCAGAATCAAAGCCAGCATGCTCCAGAATCAGCAAGTGAGTGAGGGGCACCTCTAGAATGAATAAAGGGCACCTCTAGGTCCTTGGGAGCTGACTAAGACCGCCAAAGACCTACCCTTGAGAGGAGTTACACCTGAAACCCCAGTAGGCTGAAGAGCGCATACTGTGAGCATTCGTGGGAAGATTAGCACAGAGAAGGGTAGTAAACAGCAGAAGCTGTGAAGAATCAAGAGCTTGCCTCAGCCAAAATCCTTGCTCCTTAGCTCCATACCCAGAGAGACTGCCTATCTCACTCATATTTCTGACTAAAAAAGGAAGGAAAAACCTCCACAGTGATGGCAAATTTTTAAGGAAGAAAAATTCAGGCTACAGAGGAAATAGAGGAGGAAATTCAAATAAATCCCAAACTTTTCCAAAAAATGGAAATTGTCTACAAACTCTTGAAGAATTTAAATTGGAGCTTATCAAAAAGATGGAAGCCTTCTGGCAAGAAAAAATGGGAAATAATTCAAAGAGAAAATAACAGTTTAAAGGACAAGAACTCACAATTGGAGAAACATCTGGAAGCTACGTAAAGCAGGATAGTCTAAACTGAAAAGGAAAACCAGTCTTTAAAGACCAGAATTAGACAACTGGAAGACAATGATCTTGTAAAACAGCAAGAATTAATAAAGCCAAGTCAAAAGACTGACAAGAAGAAAACATAAAATATCTCACTGAGAAGATGACAGATCAGGAAAACAGAGCAAGGAGAGACAATTTGAGAATCATTGCTCAACCTGAAAATCCAGAAATAAACAGAAATCTTGATAACATACTACAAGAAATCATCCAAGAAAACTGCCCTGCTATTCTTGAACAAGGGGGTAATATAGACATTGAAAGAGTCCATATAAAACTCTTTACACTAAATCCTCAAAAGACAACTCCCAGGAATGTAATTGCCAAATTCAAGAGCTTTCAAGCTAAGGAGAAAATTCCACAAGAAGCCAAAAAGAGACAATTCAGATACCAAGGAGCACCAATCAGTATCACACAAGACCTGGCAGCTTCCACACTACAGGACCTTAAGGCTTGGAACATGATATTAAGAAAGGCAAGAGAATTGGGTCTTCAACCAAGGATCACCTATCCATCAAAACTACCTATATACTTCTAGGGGGAAAGTATGGGCATTCAACAAAATAGAACATTTCCAAGTATTTGTAAAGAAAACACCAGAACTAAGTTTAAAGTTTGATATTCAAACACAAAGATCAAGAGAAACATAAAAAGGTAAATAAGAAAGAGAGGGAAAAGGGAAAATGTTTTTTATTCAAACTTTTTTTTAAGGGCAATAATTACATCAAATTATATATATATATATATATATATGTATATATATATTAATATATGAGCAAAATGTTATTTGTGACTCAAAAATTATATTCACTATTATAGTAATTAAAAGAATCATTCATAGGAAGAGATTGGGGTAATAAGTGCTATAAGGTGATATGCAAAAAAAGAGGGAGGAGGGAATCGAAGATGGCCCCAAGAGATACTTGAAGAAATAAAATAAATAGGATAATCTTTATCACACAATGATACATATGGGAAGGGGAGGGGAAGAATATTCTTATAAGAAAGAAAAGAAGAGAGTGCTAATAGGTAATACTTAAACCTGACTCTCAGTGAAATCAATTCTGAGAGGGAAGAACATCTAGATCCATTGGGGTCTTGAATTCTATATTATCCTACAGGGAAAGTGAGAAGGGAAAACTAAGGGGGGGTAGGAGGGAGGAAGTACAAAAAGGGAGGGAAAGAGAGGGGGGAGGGAACATAACAGACTCTAAAAAAAACAAGAAGGGAACAAAGAGGGAGGGGCCACAAAGGGAAGCCAATTAAGGGAGAGGATTAGGGGGATTGATTAGAAGTAAACCCCTGGTTTAAAAGGATATAGCAAAAGAAGAAAGAACAGAACTAGGAGAGGATAACAAAATGCTGGGGAATACACAAGTGACAATCATAACTTTAAATGTGAATGGGATGAACTCACCCATAAAACAAAAACAAATAGGAAAGTGTATAAGAATCCAAAATCCTACCATATGCTGTCTACAAGAAACACACCTGAGGCAGATAGATACTCACAAGGTTAGAATTAAAGGTTGGAACAAAACCTATTGGGCCTCAACTGATAGAAAGAAGGCAGGAGTTGCAATCATGATATCTGACAAAGCCAAAGTGAAAATAAACCTGATTAAAAGGAATAGGGAAGGTAAATACATCCTGATAAAAGGGAGTATAGACAATGAGGAAATATCAGTAATCAACATGTAAGCACCAAATGGTATAGCATCCAAATTTCTAAAGGAGAAACTAGTGGAATTGAAGGAGGAAATAGATAGTAAAACTATACTAGTGGGAGATCTGAACCTACCACTCTCAAATTTAGATTCATCAAATTAAAAAATAAATAAGAAAGAGGTAAAAGATGTGAATGAAATCTTAGAAAAATTAGAGTTAATAGATAAATGGAGAAAAATAAATAGGGACAAAAAGGAATACACCTTCTTTTCAGCAGCACATGGTACATTCACAAATATGGACCATATACTAAGTCATAAAAACATGGCAAACAAATGCAGAAAAGCAGTAATAATAAATGCAACCTTTTCAGATCATAATGCAATTAAAATAATGATCAGTAAGGGTACATGGAGAGCCAAATAAAAAATTAATTAGAAATTAAATAACATGATTCTCCAAAATTGGTTAGTTAGAGAACAAATCATAGAAACAATTAATAATTTAATTGAAGAAAATGACAATGATGAGAAATCCTTTCAAAATCTATGGGATGCAGCCAAAGCAGTACTTAGGAGAAAATTTATATACTTGAGTTCATATATTAACAATTTAGGGAGGGAAGAGGTCAATGAATTGGACATGCAAATCAAAAAAACTCAAAAGCAAACAAATTAAAAATCCCCAGAAGAAAACTAAATTAGAGATACTAAAAATTAAGGGAGAAATTAATAAAATTGAAAGTGAAAGAACTATTGAACTAATAAATAAGACTAGACGCTGGTATTTTGAAAAAAACCAAAATAGACAAAGTACTGGTCAATCTAATTAAAAAAAGGAAATAAGAAAACCAAATTAACAGTATCATAGATGAAAAGGGAGACCTCACCTCTAATGAAGAGGTAATTAAGACAATCATTAAAAAGTATTTTGTCCAATTATATGACAATAAATATGCCAATCTAGGTGATATGGATGAATATTTACAAAAATATAAATTGCCTAGATTAACAGAAGAAGAAATAGAATTCTTAAATAATCACATATCAGAAAAAGAAATTGAACAAGCCATCAAAGAACTCCCTAAGAAAAAATCCCTAGGGCTTTATGGATTCACAATTGAATTCTATCAAACATTCAAAGAACAGCTAATTCCAATACTATATTAACTATTTGACATAATAAGCAAAGAGGGAGTTCTACCAAATTCTTTTATGACACAAACATGGTACTGATTCCAAAGATAGGCACGTCAAAAACAGAGAAAGAAAACTATAGACCAATCTCCTTAATGAACATAGATGCAGAAATCTTAAATAGGATATTGGCAAAAAGACTCCAGCAAGTGATCATGAGGGTTACTCACTATGATCAAGTGGGTTTTATACCAGGAATGTAAGGATGGTTCAATATTAGGAAAACCATCCATATAATTGACCATATCAACAAGCAAACCAACAAAAATCACATGATCATCTCAATAGATGCAGAAAAAGTCTTTGACAAAATACAACACTTATTCCTATTGAAAACACTAGAAAGTATAGGAATAGAAGGGTCTTTCCTAAAAATAATAAACAGTATTTATCTAAAACAAACAGCCAAAATCATCTGCAATGGGGATAAACTAGATGCATTTCCAAAAAGATCAGGAGTGAAACAAGGATGCCCGTTATCACCGCTATTATTTAACATTGTACTAGAAACACTAGAAGTAGCAATTAGAGAAGAAAAAGAAATTGAAGGCATTAAAATAGGCAAGGAGGAGACCAAATTATCACTCTTTGCAGATGACATGATGGTCTACTTAAAGAATCCTAGAGATTCAACCAAAAAGCTAGTCAAAATAATCAACAACTTTAGCAAAGTTTCAGGATACAAAATAAGCCCACATAAGTCATCAGCATTTTTATATATATCACCAACACATCTCAGCAGCAAGAATTAGAAAGAGAAATTCCATTTAAAATCTCCCAAGACAATATAAAATACTTAGGAATCTATCTGATGAGACAAACACAGGAACTATATGAACACAACTACAAAACACTTTCCACACAATTAAAACTAGATCTAAGCAATTGGAAAAACATTAACTGCTCATGGGTAGGATGAGCAAACATACTAAAAATGACCATCCTACCCAAACTTATTTACTTACTTAGTGCCATACCCAAAACTACCAAAAACTTTTTTACTGAATGAGAAAAAACCATAACAAAGTTAATTTGGAAGAACAAAAGATCAAGGATACCCAGGGAAATCATGAAAAAAAAAACTGCAAAGGAAGGTGGTCTTAGAGTACCAGATCTCAAACTCCCATAAAGCAGTGGTCATCAAAGCAATATGGAATGGCTAAGAGACAGAAAGGAGGTGAAATAGTGAAATAGACTTGGGGTAAGTGACCTCAGCAAGACAGTATATGACAAGCCCAAAGATCCCAGCTTTTGGGACAAAAATCCACTACTTGATAAAAAGTGCTGGGAAAATTGTAAGATAGTGTGGGAGAGATTAGGTTTGGATCAACACCTCACACCCTACATCAAGATAAACTCAGAATGGGTGAATCACTTGAACATAAAGAAGGAAACTAAAAGGAAATTAAATGAACACAGAATAGTATATATTTCAGACCTTTGGGAAAGGAAAGATTTTAAAACCAAGCAAGACTTAGAAAGAGTCACAAAATATAAAATAAGTAATTTTGATTACATCAAATTAAAAAATTTTTGTACAAACAAAACCAGTGTAACCAAAATTAGAATGAAGTAACAAATTGGGAAACAATCTTCATAACAAAAACCTCTGACAGAGGTCTAATTACTCAAATTTACAAAGAGCTAAATCAATTGTACAAAAAATCAAGCTATTCTTCAATTGATAAATGGGCAAGGGACATTTTCAGTCAAAGAAATCAAAACTATTAATAAGCACATGAAAAAGTGTTCTACATCTCTTATAATCAGAGAGATGGAAATCAAAACAACTCTGAGGTATCACCTCACACCTAGCAGATTGGCTAACATGACAGCCACGGAAAGTAATGAATGCTGGAGGGGATGTGGCAAAGTCAAGACATTAATGCATTGCTGGTGGAGTTGTGAATTGGTCCAACCATTCTGGAAGGCAATTTGGAACTATGCCCAAAGGGCGCTAAAAGACTATCTGCTCTTTGATCCACCCATAGCACTGCTGTGTTTGTACCCCAAAGAGACAATAAGGAAAAAGACCTGTACAAGAATATTCATAGCTGCACTCTTTGTGGTGGCAAAAAATTGGAAAATGAGGGGATGCCCTTCAATTGGGGAATGGCTGAACAAATTGTGGTATATGTTGGTGATGGAATACTTTTGTGCTCAAAGGAATAATAAAGTGGAGGTATTCCATGTGAACTGGAACAACCTCTGGGAATTGATGCAGAGTGAAAGGAGCAGAACCAGGAGAACATTGTACACAGAGACCAATACATTGTGGTACAATAGATTGCAATGAACTTCTCCATTAGTGGCAATGTAGTGGTCATGAATAACCTGGAGGAACCTATGAGAAAGAACACTAGCCACATTCAGAGGAAAAACTGTGGTAGTAAAAACACCGAAGAAAAACAACTGCTTGATTACATGGGTCAAGGGGGATATGATTGAGGATATAGACCTTAAATGAACATCCTAGTGCAAACATCAACAGCATGGAAATAGATTCTGGTCAAGGACACATGTAATACCTATCAGAATTGCGCGCTGGTTATGGGAAGTGGGGCGGGGGGGGGAGGGAGAAATAAAATATGATTTTTGTAACCAATGAATAATGTTTGAAATTGACCAAATAAAATTTAAAAAAAGAATGGTTTAAAAGAAAAATGGGAAATCTGAAAGCAGAAGTTATGTTCTGCATAGCATAAATAATTTGCATAATAGAAAATCTTGAATTTGTGATGGCAAGTTTCATCAAAGAAACAAAAGAGTGAATAAACAATTGGGAATGCTAAGGATAGTCAAGAAGAAGAGAAATTTTTAAAATAACATTAAAAGCAAATATGTTCTCAGGGCAGCTAGATGTCATAGTGGATAGAGGGCCAGTCCTGGAGTCAGAAGTTCCTGGGTTCAAATTTGAACCCAGGTACTTCTTAGCTATGTAGTCCTGGTCAAGTCACTTAAATCCATTTACCTAACCTTTTCCCTTCTGTCTATGAGTTGTTACTATGACAAAGAGTAAGGTTTTTTAAAAAAAGCAAATAAGCTCTCTCTCCAAGCAAAACATACTGATCTTAAAGACAGAGAAATAATATAAGGATATGAATTTCCCAAAACACAAGTAAAAACAAACAAACAAAACAAACTGAACATCATAAGACAAGAAGTAATAAAAGAAAACTGCCCAGAACTTCTGAACACAGAAAATGAAAAGAGTCAATGAAAGAAATTATAGATCACCTCCAGAAAAGAGAAGGGGAAAAAAACAAGGCTGCAAACTCTGACATAGTGGTTAGATTTAACAATTCAATTTAAAACCAACAAACTCTGCAAGCAGCAAAGAAAAAGACCTTCAAAATGCAAAGAAAAGGAGATTTGAATAACACAAGTCTATTCTGCATCCATCAGAAAAGACAAGAGAAAATGAGTTATGTGTCTGGGGAGCAAAGGAACTCAGAATACAACCCAGGGTGACCTACCCTGAAAATCTGAGATAAACCAAAAAGGGAAAAATGATGTTCAATAATAAAGAAGTGTCTGTAATAGTCCTGGAAAAAAAGACATACTTGAAGAGATTATTTGCTTCTCAAACACTTTAGACAAAAAATGCAGAAATGAACAAATATATCAGTAAAAGATAGAAATAGCAACAGAATAACAGCAAAAAGATCAATGAGGGCTTTCGTTTTAAATGTACCTGAGTGAAGATGGCAGTTAGAGGGTTGGTAACACTGGAGAGGGAGTTGAGACATTATGGTCAAAACCTTGTAACATCTTGACTACAAGTGAACCAATATTTATTGTGAGATTACACTATACAAAAGGAAGGGGTTGTGAAAAGGAGGAGTGGAGACGATGGATAAGGGGACCATTGTGATATACTTGGGTCAAACTGTAGACTAGCAATGAGAGGAATTTGATTCTTGTGAGCTCTTAGGAAGAAGAGAGCTTTCAAAGGAGTGGGTGAGAAGTGGAGAAGGATTGAAATGGAAGGACAATAAGAAGTATTGGTGGTGGAAGAGGATTCCACTAATCACTGTTCTTTTGGGTGAAGAGAGATTCTGTGGAGAAAAACAGTGATTTTATATTGAGGGTTGTCTGGGGGTTTTGGTGCTTAAAAAGACAACTTGTCTTATGTGGAGAGATGGCAGGGAGGGAAGTTGGAATTGCCAGGAAGCATTGGGAGAATATAAAGGCATGAATTCAGGGATATTTTAAGCAAATTGGGAAAGGGGATAACTAAGGAGGTAGTATAGGTTATTGATGAGTTTCATGATAAGGGATGTGATGGGGCAAGATTCTAACACAGAGCAGGATCCTCTCTTATCTGCATGAATTAGAATTGTGTGAAGTGGAATGAATTATAATTTTCATAGTAACATTTTGGCTCGTAACTTTAACATAGGATAAGGGCAAGAGTTATTAATATCTCCAAGATCAATACAAAGGCCTTACAGCCTGTAAGTGTTTCTGCTTGGATCTTTGGAATTTGTCTGGGAACTTGCCTTAGAGAGGTCCGAGACTGAACAGTAAACTCTGAAGTACCCAATGATCAAATCTTAAATACCCTTTTGTCTTAGAAGTTTCTTCCATTGCATCAGAGGCTTCTCCCATGTGGTCAAGCCCCGTGGCTGGAATGATCCTCTTGTACTCATTGTAAAACATCAGTCTCCCCAGATAATCCAGACCCATACTCCCCTTCTCTTTGTATTCACTGTAAAGCTAATCAATTTAACATTTCTGTCCTTTATTTCTGGATTAAAATCTCTATTTCTAACCCTTCACAGTTTTCTTAAAAATGTTATTTTGAAGAAAGACTTGAATATATAAAATAAGTCTGTTTTTTCCTATAAGTTAAGAGTTTTTCTATAAACCAGGGGTCATTTTGTCTCAGGTCAATGACTTGAGGCATGGCCATACATCTCTCTCTGTCTCTCTCTCTCTCTGTAAATCTGGGGAACGTTGTCTCAGGTCTATGATGTGAGACATTGTTCCACATTTTATTTCTCTCTCTCGATAAATATATTCCATTTTAATGATGGGTTTCCTTTAAATAGTGACTAAAGTGGGTGCACCTTGTTATTTTCAAGATCCCCTTAGACTTCCTCTTCACACTGAATTATTTGTGAGTGAAGCACAATGGACAAGGGGAATTCAATGGGCCAAGCTCTATATGGCATTGGCAGAAACTGCCATTAGGGCAGAGGCCAGAATAGATATTGAAGTGCCCAGTTATGATCCCAAGTATGAAACCAGACCAACAATGTAACACACAAGAGGGATTTATTACAAACTCCAGTTTGGGCAAAGCACTAAAAATGGCTGGCCCTGAGTCTGGGGCTTGCAGGATTTTTATATACTTTTGTGGTAGGGGGTGTACAGAGGAATTCCTGGGGTGGTGGGGAGTGAACAGGAACTCCTGGGGCTGGGGTCCTTATCAGTTAGGATTGTTATCAGTTCCTGGAGGGGGTGTGTGACAGGTATTCCTGAGGTCCTTGTCATTTCCTAGCATATGTCAGGAGGGGGAGGGACAGAGACTCCTGGGGTTAGGGGTCAGGAAGAGGAAAGAAGGGGTTTAGGAGCTGGCTCTTCATTCCCCACTTCTTCTGTTATACATGAGGAATCTTCTTCTTGCGACTGTATTCTCATAAGGGGATTCAGTAGGAGTCAGAGTTTGATATTGCTGGTGAAGGACCATAGCTGGACAGTATTAATGTGATCCTTGAGGAAGACTACTAGGAGATTAAGAATGCATGGAACTAGCCCCGGATGATCAGCATAAAAGCAAAGAATCCTTAGGTTAGGAGTCACGAGGATGCAAGGGAGTAGAAAATTTTCCCTGACAATAGTCTGCCTGAGTTTCTGGGGGTACAATGCCCATGTCATCTCCCCTCTCTCCAAATATCTAAGGGAAAAGGAACGATGGTCTCAATATTCTGTAGCTTCTTCAGAGCTGAGAATGGTTGTATAGCTGTCCCTACCTATTGTCAGGAGAGAGGTATTGACTGTAGGCAATGTCCAGGGCTTCAGATGGGAATAGTTGCTGAGGTTACAGTGGCATCTGGGTGACTCCCATGAGTGCTTCAACCTTAGAAGCAACTAGAGATGTGACAAGGTTACAAATGAAAGGTCCATATATCCCTTAGGGGAGTAGCCAAAACTTGAACAGGGAGGGAAAGGCTGTGCACACAGGGTCTTTAGGGCTGTGTCCTCAGTGAATGCCTTGGTCCTAGGTAGGTGGGGACCTACTTGGAGATCTAAAGGATGTCCAGTGACTGTTTCCCCAGATTGGCAGACAGGTCACAAGGGGGAGAGTCAGCCCCTAAGATAGAAGTGTAAAAACCAGGACTGGGGTAAAAATTAGAACAACAGATATAAACAGAGAAAATTAGTACAATAGTAATCGATATTACACATTTGGATTTAGATATCTTAGCCAACAGACTCCATCTTTCAGAAATTATCTTCTGACAGGAATAGATCCCTTTAGGAGATCAGATTCCTGAGTTGTTTGCAGAGTTGGTATGTGATGTTTCTGTTAAAGAATACACTTTTGCAAAGTACACATTAACTATAAACATCTATAAACACTTGAGTAACAATATTTTACAGATGAATTCTTTTACCCCAGATTCTGGGGGAAATTCAAGAAAGCTTTGAAATATATAGCTTAAGATCCAAACTTCAACTGTGGTAAATGAAGGCTATAAATACAAGCCATCTATGAATAAACTTCACCTATTTTTCAAAGCATGTTCCCTAACAATTTAAGAATTTTCAATTATTAACCTAATAGGTTGTTTGAGGAGATGGAAACCTTAATTTTACAATTGGCATTATGTGCTGATTATGGGAATTTGTCACAAAGGAAAAGGCAGACAGGGAAAATATTTCCTCACATCCCAAAGGACACAGTGAGTGGCTTCATGTACAAACCAAGGTTGTCACTGGCTAATGCTATTATCGTTTCACTCAAGGATTAACAGCCTAGATTGTCAGAAAAGGTCCATTCCCAGGTGAGCCCAGAATATGCCTCTGTAAACCATCCCAAGATGTTCTCTGTCCTTGGTGTACTTTGTCATCATTAGATCCCAGAAGCCTTCTTTTTCCTTAAAAGACAAGTCTCACCCATTTCAGCTGAAAGAAGTTCTGCTTATCAGCAAATCAGCAAATAAGAATTTCCATATATCTCAAACAAGATTTTCTGATAATTTACCTTCTCTAATGAGTCCTTAAAGCCTATGAGTCTACATTATACCAGTTATTCTTACATATTTTGGCAATAATTTATCACAATTTAATCACAAAATCTGAACAGGAATGTTGATTTCATTAGCTCTACAGTAAATACAAATCAGGGCTAGATCAAATCCTGACCCTGGGCCATCTGAAGGAACTAAGACAAGATCAGTCAGGAATCTCTCTAAGAATTTCAGAAAAATTCAAGAATTATTTGTGATTTCCCAAAACCACATATATAAATTCTAGATATTATCCCTAAGTTAAAGATCCATTTATGAGAGCAGAACATCTATCTGTCTTTTCTCTCTCTCTTCCTTCAAAAACCCCGCTGCTTAAAAAGCAGAGCAAGACTGCCATTCTTCCTTCACAAATCTGCATACTCAAGCTTTATGGGCTTTAGATCAAAGTCCTTTTCTTCATATCTTCCCACCTTCTCTGATTTGCTTAAGTAAAAGAAACATTCTGTTGGTATCACTTCAATTGCTAATCGGTAACCCAAAAGAATTCTGATTTAAAGGCTTAAATCATTGAACCACTGCATCTTTAGCATAGGGCTCATCCATTATAAATTTCAGTTCACGGAACAACTTGGTAAACTGAGGTAACCACTAAGTATTGAACAAAATCCATGGTACAGTCAGGTTTACAGTGAGTTTTTGTTTACATTCAAATACTTAAAACAAATGTTTTAGCAGCAACTCACATAACAATCGTAAAATTCTGAGCAAGCATTTTTCACATATATGCCATTTTTAATGTCCTACCCACTCCTTGACTACTGTTTGCAACATATATCTTTATACAGATCAAAATGTAATCAAAATATCAACCAACATATTCCCAAGTTCGTGTGAGGTAACTTATCAATTACATATCAGTATCATTCTACACATGGAATGTTTGCATTAAGATTCCACAGCTCCAAACAAGCTTCCTGGTAAGACAGGGATGGCAACGTTTGCTTGCTTGAGCATCTTAAAACCTCTGAAATATACAATTAAAATATACTCATCTTTAAGTTCTATCACACAGTGGTTGTCAACTCTTTGAGGTCCCTATTTCAGTCCCTAAGTATCAGTGTGGAACAATTATAAGCACTTCTTTCACCTTCCTGTGTGCAAGGAAGGGGTTAATACCTTGTGAGTATAATTTATCCTAAGGCTGCTTGACTCAATTTATATTTTATTACTTAACAGACTTGTCCCATCCTTCTTTAACCAGTGAGCTTACTATAATTTAAAATGTTGAATGCATCAAACCCCCTTCATAATAATTTATTTTCAGTAGATTTCAGTTTGAACTCCAGACTTCCAAATAACTTTGATTAAGTCCTTTAGCAATCTTTCAGTGTATAACCAAACTGAAGTTCAAAGCATTTACCTGCACTCCTCTCAAACTTCTGTCTAAAGTAGAATAGAACCTCCAGTTTAGTCTTCTTTTATCTCAAAACATTGCTACATACCTGATTAAATTCCATCAACATTATTCCAATTTATAATTTGTTGTATCTATTTCACACTAGAATGCATAGTATCAACTAGTATCTCTATCCATTACTCTTATTGAAGTGGGGCACTTCATAAAACGAGTCTGGACACCCCAAAATTCAATTATTAGAACCATTATTCATTGATTAATAAAGAATCTATCAACTGGGACAGCCTTCCCTAGTGGAAGCTGCATCAGACTGACATTACAGGATAGCTTATATAGGATACAAGATACAAAGTTATTTCCTTTCACATACAGGTTCTTATTTGACAATCCAACAGACCTCATCACAAACACAGGTATGTGAGGTCAGTGATGAGTGGAAAATCCTCAGGTTATTCAGGGGTTATTTACTTCCACATGTACTTAATCACTTATCCCTAGTTAGCTATATGTTACCTTGTATTCCATCCTGACCTCTTTGATATTCCTGAAGTTCCTTTTGTTTCCTGACCTTCCTAATTCTCATCCTTGGGCTAATTAGAGTCTAGTTGGCAGCCTGCATAAGCTGCTTGACCTCCTGGGGGTGGGGGGTGGGGGTGGTGGTCTGTTTCCTAAAAAATGCAGGAAGGGATTGATCTGCTTTATCTACTTCAATTTTATTATCTTATTGGGACTACTTCATTATTTCTTCTACCTTCTCCTCTTTACCATTATTGTAAGTAGAGGAAAGGTACTATACTGAATTGTATTTAATCCTCATGACAAGCCATTCTTGATTTCAGGGCTGGTCAAATTTGTCTTGTTAAGGACATATGATTTGCATATCATATACCCTTAACCTATTTAGGTGGAAAACTTAATTCATATAACCTTAGTCAGAGACAACACCATTTAGAAATTACATATTCTCAGTACTTGTATTATTAAATCCCATGCACAGATTAACCACTTTAAAAACTTCATGTGTGTCATATGATTTCTTGTTGCTAGTTCTAATAGCACATACATTAAAATAACATCTGATTTGAAGGAATCCCAAGTTTAAATTCTAGAATAAGTTCTTCTCAACAACATAACAACATTTTCTGGATGACTTTTACATCTAGAAAGCAGCCAGTACAATCTCTGTCTGTATAGAATAAAACATTCCCTCTCTGTGTCAGACTGGCTATCAATCACATTTAGATAATTCTCAAATTCACTGAAACCATTATGCATTGCAAGGTCTAACAAAACAAATTTCTAACCATGAATTTTTGTGCTCAATAAAATCTGGCTAACATTTCACATTTAACTGACAAACAGTTACCACAATATATGAAATTACATTCGTACCATATTAAAATCATTAGCAATTCTCCCAAGTTGCATGCATCAACCCTTACAATTAATCTTAAGTGAAAAGTGCCTCTAACTGTGGAGTAAGAGACAAGATTGTGATAAACAGAAACATCCCAAAAATAGGGGTATTGTTGTTCTGTTCAGAATCAACCCTCTTGCTTACTGCAGTGGAGGAGGAAGACAGATCTGATCAATGAACTGATAGTTTCCTGGCTTCCCTTTTTTTTTCTTCTTTCATCTCTGCCTGGATTTCTCGGCAGGTGCTTGCTTTAAAATCTAAGCAAAGAGTAAGTGGCTTCTGTCCATATTATGCCCTCTTTCCTGCAAAATATGTCCAATTCCCACCTGATGTTAGAATTTAGGGTATCAAAAAGCCAATTTCCTCATTTTCCCCCTTGATGGTGTTCAGCTATTTAACATGAGAGAAAACAACCAAACAAACAAAAAACCCAATTGAATTTCCGCTTGGGCTGCTTAGATTTGATCTCTTCCCATAAGGAGGGGCCTGTGAGGAAACTTTTCTCTTTCTCTTAATTGGGTTGACTAGTCCCTATCTGGCTCAGACCTCAGGCTTGGTAGCCACTCCACACCTGAGGCTTCCCAGACTGAAAAAGGGAGAAGTCCAGCACAGCCACTACCCACCTAGAGGATGGGTGCCATGGATAGTCCATGCCTCTTGCTTATCAAAGGTGTAACATGGTCATTCAAAATTAAAAAGACATTTATTTTTTTCAAGCTATTTGGAGCCAATTTTTCCCAACATAAAAGCAGACAGACTGGATTGGACAATCAAAACAGACACAACAAATATGAATGTTGGGCTGGATGTGCTCCTCTACTTGCCTCAAGGGTCTAGGAGTGAGTGGTCCCCAAAACAGAGTGGTGTGGCCGGGTTTCCCCTGGGGCTGCACCCCCTTTCTCCAGGGCATCCATTGGGTTTCCTACTTCCAACTGGGGGGCCTCTAACCACCCCAAATTCCAACTGAGGGCCTCTAACCACTGCAAGTTCCAACCAGGGGGCCTCTAACCACCCTGAACCAGGGACTCGAACCCCAGGGAAGGGCCTCTAACCCCTGCAATGGGGACTCTAACCCCACAAATAAAGTCAACTAAAATCAACTGGCCAGAATACCCTGCTTAATGGAGTCGAGTCAAACCAACGCTTCCCACGGCCCATCCAAGGGAGAGGAAGTCAGGGATCCTTAGGTGAAGGTAGCCAAGAGGGGTGTCACAGTCTTCGTCCACACGCTTCCCAGGATTTCTGACCTAAGCCCTCACGGGAAAGAGGAACTGCGTACTTTATTGATCCACACTCAGAAATAGGTGAGCAGTTCTCTCCTGGATTAGTCTGATTTGGCAATAGGCCATCCTGAATAACCCCCGGTCCAGTGACCAGTGGTCAGTCACTTAGCCATATGTCAATGACTCAGGAGACCTTACCCCCACACTCTCACACAACATTCTCTGCACATTCATTCAACACTTCCAGAGGCTACTCACCGGACCCTACTGTCCCCCACCAAGATGTGACATGTTCTGGATCCCATTGACCCAAGTTGCCCTGGGGACAGTTGTCCCCTCCCTCTGTTGGTCATACTCAGTTTCCTTCATGGGATCTCAGAACTAGCCCCCACATGAAGTGCCCGGTTATGATCCCAAGTATGAAACCAGACCAGCAATGTAACACACAAGAGGGATTTATTACAAACTCCAGTTTGGGTGAAGCACTAAAAATGGCTGACCCTGAGTCTGGGGCTTGCAGGCTTTTTATATACTTTTGTGGTAGAGGAAGTGCAGAGGAATTCCTGGGGTGGTGGGGAGTGAACAGGAACTCCTGGGGCTGGGGTCCTTATCAGTTAGGATTGTTATCAGTTCCTGGAGGGGGTGTGTGACAGGTATTCCTGGGCTGTGGTCCTTATCAGTTCCTAGCATACATCAGCAGGAGGAGGGACAGGAACTCCTGGGGTTAGGGGTCAGGGAGGGGAAAGAAGGAGTTTGGGAGCTGGCTCTTCAATATCTCCAGAAGTTTTGATGATCAGAAATACAGATAGAGAGGAACTAGCTAATTATGGGTATCATGAACCAGATAATGAGAGTCCAGTGTAGAGAGAAAGGATGGATAATGAAGAGAGTAAAAGATTCTCTCTGGAAAGGGGTACCAAAATGAAATTTGAAAAATTAATAAATAGGTCTAGTTGAAGAGGAAGAGGAAAAAGGTATATCTCCTTAATTTAATTGAGAAGTAAAAAAAGAGTGAGAGGAAGAATTAAATAATAAACTAACAGCAGGAATAAAAAAGAAATTAATAAGAAAAACTCCAAAGAGAAAGGGGCAGTATGGGAGAAGGCAATAGAGGGAGAAGGGAAGAGATCCAGTGGAAATAGGGCCATCTTAAAAAAGATTAAGCTAAAGTAACTCAAGAAACCTAGGACTATGTTTACAGCAGAAGAGAGGGGAAAAAAAATCACAACCTGAAAAAAAAAATCCTAATATTGGAGACAAATGGAGGAAAATAGAAACCCTTGCAGACAGGTGAATAGAGTAAATAATTCAGTAAAAAGAAACAGTGACATATTGGTTAAGAAAATAAACTCAACAGTCTGTAATAAACTCTACAAAAACACATTTAAGAGACAAAGATATACATAAAATGAAACGGAAGGAAAAAAAAATTAACTATGCCTCTGGCATGGGACCCAGGGTTTCCCTCTGGAAACCTCAAACTCCAGAAGTGTCCCAGGTTAAAAAGGATGTAAGAAATTCCTTTCTGATAGAGAAACACCCTTCTTGAACTTTCCCCTATATTTTCAATTAATATAGATATGTACCTCCCAGTTCTACCCTGATAAGCATTCAGTGGTACCTAACCTAAATATCCCTTGAATTCCATAGATCATCCCTTATACCCCCCCAGCCCAATGAATTACCTCATTCCTGATTCACTCCATTCCCCCTTATCCTCCAATCCCTCTTGTCAAAGGGGTATAGAACCCCCAGACCCCATCTCCTTGGGGAGGCAGTGTTCCACCTGTACACTGTCTCCCCATCATTCAACATTGCTTCCAAATCAATACATTTCTCTTTTTATTTTTAAGCTAATTTTTGGAGTCTCACATTCTTGCAAAAAAGTACCTGTCCCAAACCTGGGGATTCACCTCACAGCTCTTCCACAACACATCAAGTGAATCCCAAACAGAAAAGATTCTTTTCATGTCATCTAATAAAACAAAAAAGGGAGAAATAGTAAATATACTCTTTATGGGTTACAATACAATAAAAATAATAATTGGTTCAGAGACCACAAACAAAAGACTGACCTTAATGGAGATAACAACGAAGTCCTAAATAATGACTAGGCTAAAGGACAAATCATAGACACAGTTAATAATTATGTGAAAGAAAAAAGGAGTCAGCAGTGGATTGAGAGACAGGTTATCCTGGGTTCAAATTTGGCCTCAGACAGTTGCTAGCTGTGTGACCCTGAGCAAGTCATTTAATCCCCATTGCCAGCCCTGATCACTCTTTTGCCTTAAAACTAATTTAGAAAATTGTGTAAGGGTTTTTTAAAAAGAAAGAAAATGATAATGATAAAATAAAATATTAAAATTTCTGAGATGCAACTAAGGCAATACTTAGGGGGAAAATATCCCAACAATATGCATTAACAAAATAGAAAAAGAGAATTAGTAATGTAAGTATGCATTTAAAAAAACCAGAAAGCCCATAAATAAACCTAAAACAAGTACAAAAGAGAAGAAATTAAAAATTAGAGGAGAAATAGATAAATTAGAAACCAAAACAATAGAAATGATAAATAAAACAAAAAGGCAATTCTCTGAAAAGACCAATAAAATTGATAAACTCTTAGCTAATCTGGTTAAAATGAAGAGAGCAGAAAATGAAACTCAATAAAATATCAAATGAGCAAAGTGAAATCATAATAATACCAGAAGAAATAAACTAATAACCAGAACATATTATACACAATTATGTGCTAAAAACAAGTTTTTCAAAAACTGGAACCACAAAAGAAATAGAGAAATATCTCCAAAAATATAAAATATTCAGACTATCAGAAGAACACATAGAAGTCTTAAATATCCTAATTTCAGATAAGCAAATATATCTAATCATAAAGGAATTACTAAATTAAAACAAAAAACAACTCCTAATCTGGCTGAATTCAGAAGAGAATTCTATCAAATATTAGAAGAACAATTTTTACCTATAGATCACAAATTATTTTCAAAAACTGAGAAAGAACTGTATCAGAATCCTTTTATGAAAGAAATATAGTCCTCATACTAAAATCAGCAGAAGAGAAAACGTAGAAGGAAAACTATAGGACAATATCATTAGCATATTGACTAAAATTTTTTAAACAAAATTCTGAGTGATTTACCCAAGAAATCATTCATTATGAAAAAAGTGGAATTTACATAAGGAATGCAAAGATGATTCAACATTAGGAAAACAATACAATTAATTATATTAAAAACCAAAACATTCCAAATCATATAATTATCTCCATAGAAGCAGAAAGATACTTTGACAAAGTATAACATTTATTTATTTTAAAATACACTGCAAAGTATAGACCTAGAGGGGCTTTTAAAAAATTGTGTTGAAAGTATCTATGTAAGACCAGGAAAAAAGCATCAGAAGCAAGGGGATACCCTATAACCATGTCCTTTAAAAATTTCCTTAAAAGTTTTATTTTTAGTTCCAAATTTTGTCCCTCTCTTACACATTTAGAAGGCAAGGAATACAAACTTCCCCCAATAATTATGGGAGTGCAGGAAAGATGTTCACTCTCTCTACTATTTTTTGATGTAATTCTGGAAATAAATTCCACATGGAGTTGTAGCGGCAACTACTTGGCACATTTGAAAGGGCTGGGCCTAATGTCAGGAAGACCTGATTTCAAATCCAGCTAAGATATTTAGCTCACTGTGTGACTCTGTTTGCCCAAGTTTCCTCCACTACAAAATAAAGATAATAATAGGACCTATAAAATAGGTATAATAGGATCTATTTCGCAGCATTATTGTAAGGAACAATGAGATTATATTTTAAAAATTAAATTAAATTAGCACATAGTAGGCATTATGTAAATGCTAGCTATTATTATTATTATTATGGAAATACTAGCAAAAGCTGTAAGAGTAAGAACTTAAAGACATAAATTCAGGAAAAGATGATATAAAACTATCCTTATTTGCCAAAGATATGATGATATATTTGGGAAATTCTAAACAGTAATTAAAGACATTAATTGAAACAATAGCTTCAGGAACATTTCAGTCTACAAAATCAACCCTCAAAAACTAACAGTTTTTCCAAGTGATAATAATAAAACCCAAGAAGTAAGAATAGAAAGGGGAAGCTCATTCCAAATATTAAAAATACATGAAATATCTGGGCATAGACCTACCAAAGCACACAAAAGATTTGCATAGATTCAGTTACAAAATGCCATTTAAAGAAAGAAAAAAATTTAAATAGCTGGAGGAATAGTATTCATGCAAGCTTGCTATGCCAATATAATAATTTTGGTGAGAGTACCAAAATTAATTTATACTTTGCTATATAGCAAATTATCATAAATTATCATAAAAATACTACATAGAATTTGATAAAAATAAGTAGCATCAATAATAACAAATTTTAAAAATTCATTTGGAAAAACAAAACATCTAGAATATGAAAGAATATTATGAAAAGAAGCAGGAATGTAGGATGAATAGCATTTCCAGACCTTATGCCATATTATAAAGTAGCAGTCATCAAAAACATTTGGTATTGGTTTAAAAATAGATTAATTGATTTGCATCTGGTTGCATGAAAAATATAGATTATCTATGAAATAAAACCCCATCATTTGATAAAAAATGTTGGGAAATCTAAAAGACAATCTGACAGAAGTTAAGCTTAGACCAATATCTTATATTATATTAAAGAATATATTCTAAATAGATATGAAATCTTAACATTAAAGATGAAACTATTAAAAAATAGAAGCGAAAAATCAGATACCTCTCATATCTATAGAGAGCTATTTTACTGGTTACAAATCTTATTGGTCATAGTTTCCATTTACTGAATAAGAGAAAGGGATAATAATAAAAGATAAAATTGTTTTTAAAATTTTTATAACAATAACACTGGGGTTAGGTGTGTTTTGAGCTCCATCTGTTTGCAGCCTAGCAAAAAGACAGTCATGATTTTCCATGCTTAGTGATACCTTTTGTGCCATGATCTTTCATTCCCTCTTTTTTAAAAAAATTATTTAGTAGTCAACTCAGATGCTTTAGAGGATCCTTTATTTCATCAAGAACATTCTTGCCAATGAGACAGTTTACAACCTATTCACTCCTTCTCATCTGGTGCTTCTCTCATGAATCTGTTCTAGTTGTTAAGTCGTGTTCAACTTTTCATGATTCCAGGGACTTAGCATGGCAAGCCCTTCTATCCTTCACTATCTCAAGTCCACACAAGCTCATGTTCATCGCTTCCATGATACCAACTATTCATCTCATCCTCTGCTGTTCCCTTCTTCTTCTACTTCAGTATTTCCCAACCTCAGGGTCTTTTCCAATGAGTCCTGCCTTCTCTTTTCTATCTTATGAATTCCCTCCCATAACTCTTCCACAATATGTGTACTCAATGTACTAAGATCTTAGGATGAGAATAGGGATAGATGTTACATGGGTTCTTACTAGCTATGTGAACCTGTGATCCTCAATAAGCTTCAGTTCCTTATCTGTAAAATGTAGATAATAATATCAACCCACAGGATCAAAAAAGAAGCATATGTAAAACTCTTTACAAACTATAATATTCTATAACTTGTAATCATATAGCATCACCAGGAGACTATTTTGTATATTAAATATTTATATGTGTATATGTTGACAAAATATTTTTCTTGTTTACACCTGGTTTATTCTTTGATTTAGTTGATTAACTTATTGCAGAATACAGGTAAGCTTCACTCATACATAAATGAGGAAACTGAGTCCAGGAAAAAGAAAGCTTTCTTTTTACCCCCAAAGGACATATAGTGGCACTCAACCCTAAAATCTTTTGGCTCTCATTCAATACTCTGAATCACATGCTATTAGCTTAGGTCACCCAGTAAAAATCCTGGGCCAGAAAAAGATGGATAGTTAGATGTTGAGGAGGAGGAGGATGAAGATGTTGATGAGGATATTGATGAGGATGATGATGTTGTTGTTGATATTGATGTTGATGGTGTTGTTGATAATAATGTTGTTGACGTTGTTGATGATATTGATGATGATGATGATGATTGAATTTGGAATTGGAGATTTTTCCTTCCATTTGAACCTTTCTGACCCTTCCCACTGCAATGATTAAAATTTTCTTGGAGACTCCAATCTCTTTCACCCCTCCATTGTACTGGTCTTCTCCCCCATGCACTTCTTTATGAAATATAAAATTACCTCATTTTATTTATTTTCCCATTTCTCTTAGTATTATCCTCTTTTTTTCCCCCTAGCTTATATATTTTTTTAATATTTCATCCTATACAGTTTGCCACTGTTCGCTCTAAGTGTCCTTCTAGCTACCCTGATGATAATAACAATTTTTAAGAGTTACTAATATCATCTTTTCTTATAGAATTATAAATCATTTGAACTTATTGAGTCCCTTAATTTTTTTTTTTGTTTTTGTTTTTTTTCCCTTTCTTAATTACCTTTTGGTGATTCTCTTGAGTTCTGTGTTTGGGCATCAAATTTTCTGTTTAAGTCAGGTTTTTTCTTTATGAATGCTTGGAAGTTTTCTATTTTATTAAATGACCATACTTTCTCCTGCAAGAATATAATCAATTTTGCTGGGTAGTTTATTCTTGGTTGTAGACCCAGTTCCTTTGCTTTCCAGACTATCAGATTCCATGCCTTCTGGTCCTTCAGTGTGGATGCAGTCAGGTCCCGTGTTATCCTAAGTGTGGTTCCATGATATCTGAATGGTTTCTTCTTATCAGTTTGTAGTATCTTTTCCTTGGTCTAGTAGTTCTTGAATTTGGCTATAACATTTCTGGGCATTGTCAATTAGGGATTAAATGCAGGAGGTGATCTGTGGACTCTTTGAATCTCAACTTTTCCCTCTTGTTCTAGAATGTTGGGGCATTTTTCTTGGAAAATTTCCTGTAAAATGATGTCCAGGCTTTTTCTTTTGACATGATTTTCTGGTAGTCCAATAATTCTTACATCATCTCTTCTGGATCTATGTCTGTAATTTTATCAATGAGGTATTTCATATTTTCCTCAATTTTTTCATTCTTTTGATTTTGTTTAATAGACCCTTGCTGCTTGTAAAGTAATTTGCTTATAGTTGTTGGATTCTAATTTTTAAAGACTGACTTTCATCCTTGGCTTTTTGGTCATCCTTTTTATTCTGGTCTGTTTTTCTTTGTAGATCATCTTTCACTTTCTTTGCCTCATTTTTAAGCTGTTCAATTCTGGCTTTCAAGACACTATTTTCTTGTTTTAGTTCATGTGCTTCTGTTTCCAGATGACTTATTTTGCTTTTTAAGTTCTTTTCCCAATTGTCTTCGGTATCTTTTTTTTTATTGTGTTTTGAGTTCTTCTAAAGCCTGAATCCAATTGGCTGAAATTTCTGTGTTTTTGCTTCGCATTCCTTGGTCCTCCTTATTCCATTTGCTCTTTGTTCATTAACTGGATAGAAGCTGTTGCTTGTAATTTTTTTCTTTTTCTGTTGTTTACTCATATTTTTTCCTTCTTTCCCCCCTGTCATTGGCTATAATCTTGCTCCTCTGATTATTGGCTGGATCTATGGGTTTGGGCTACTCTGTCCTTCTCTGTTCTGCTGATTGACTAGATTCGGCTCTTGATTTCCTCTTGTACCTGGTGAAAAGGGGAATCATTAGCTATTTTTGTTGTTGTTTACAATTGATAATATTAATGCAATATCAAGTCCAGCAAAGCTTACTTAAATAAGCAGCCTTAAACAATGAATTATCTTACATAGAGAGTTCACATACCTTTGAAGAATCCACAAAGCTATAAATATAAAAATGAGTTCACTATAAATTAAATAAATAAGTTGCCCATTGGAAAAATCCATTCTGAAGCCCAACCAAATTGGAAGGCAAAAGCCCCAATATAAAGATCCTATTGATTTCATTGAACATGGGGTAGGGAGGAAGAGACAATTCCTGCCTAAAATTCAAATTGGCCAAATTGTGTCTTTTGCCCATTTCTTAAACCGATAATTGCCTTTCTTTCAAAAGCCATGTTCATTTCATTCATGTACTAATTACATCTAAAAGAAACCAAGTCAGTCCAATTCAGGTCTAAAGGTCTAAAACATTGCTTGTTAGTAAGAAACAAGTTCTTTATGTACACATGCAGTTGGAAATGATATGGTCTTTCAATATATACAACTTGTCAAAGCAGATTGCAGCATTACTGATCATATAAAGCAAATGTAACTAGAAATTCTGTTGTTTTGGAGTTGAGACATTATTCATAAAGTAGGCACTTTATTTAGACATGTTACAAAGCATTCACATTATTTTCCACACCTTGGTTAAAAATGCTGAAAAGGAGCAAATTCTTGTGGTTTTTAATATCTCACACTCTTGATTATCTGTGGTTGAAAAGAATGACTAATAAACTTCCAAGGCAATTTTTTTTCATGATATAGATCCTTGTTTAGGAGCATCAAGCTTCTTTAAAGCCTTCTAAGAAGTTTCTTCACACTTTTCTCTCAAACCCTTTTACAATCTCTTTTAAAAAAAAAACACCTTATTTTCTACCGTATAATCAATGCTATGTATTGGTTCCAAGGCAGAAGAGAAGTAAGAGCTAGGTGATAGGGGGTGACTTGCCCAAGGCCACATAGCCTGAAAGTGTCTAAGGGCAGATTTGAGCCCAGAACCTCCCATCTTTAGGCCTGGTTCTATGGTTTTCCTAGGAGTAATGTATAGCAGTAAGAGCAGAATTATAAGAAAAAGTGAGGGCCTCAGAATTGATGTTTTTTATTTGTGGTGCTGGAGAAGGCTTTTTGAGAGTCCCTTGAACAGCAAGGAGATCAAATTAGATAATACATAGAGAAATTAATTTAGACCATTCTTTGGAAGGAAAAATACTGAAGCTGAAACTTAAATACTATGACCATATAATGATAAGACAGGATTCACTGGAAAAGACCCTGATTTGGAGGAAAACTAAAGGCAAGAAGAGAAGGAAGTAGAAGAGGATGAGATGAATAGATCATGTGATGGAAGCAATGTACATGGGCCTGGACAGATTTCATGAGATAGATGAGGAGAGAAGGGTCATGAGTGGTCTATGAGGTCACAATGAATCAGAATTGACCTACAACAAAGTGTTTATTACCTGACTAGCTGCTTTTCTTTGGATGTTTTTATTTTTTTTAAACGTTATTTTATTTGGTCATTTCCAAACATTATTTATTGGAAACAAAAATCATTTTCTTTTCCTGCCCCCCCCCCCCACCTCTCCCATAGCCGGTGCGGATGTTTTTATTTTTAATAGAATTAAATTATTATTTCATTAGTACTAACATGTTTTCTAATGTTGAACTATCCTTACATCCCTGGCATAAATCCTACTTGGTCATAATGAATCATTTCTAGTATGAAGTATTGTAGCCTGACAGGATTTTATTTTAAAAATTGAAATAGATATTCATTGATACTGGTTCTACTGGGCCTTTTATTTTCCTCACATAGATATCTGGACTATTTTTGTCTCAAAGGGAGTGTTGTGGAATTATTAGGATAAATTAAGAATTTGGGATTTAGTAGGATAAGGCCTGAGTGAAGGGACTGTCAGCTCAGTTTTAAGCCCAGCTTAGAATCTTGGGTCAGAGTTCCTGCAAAGAATTCTGAGGAACTTGAGAGCCTGAGCTTCCAACTGTCAAAGGGGCTCTTGGAGAAACCCTTGGCTCTGAGAGGGTGGTTCCTGCTTACTCTCTGGAATTTTCTTTGGAAACTGGGAAAACTGGAGTGGCAGTTTGGAGAGGAGAGAAAGTGGAAGTTTGGGAGTGACTGGAGTAGGAAGACCAGAAGAAAGAAGAAAAATTTGTTCTTTTTGTCTCTGGGTGACTGCAGAGTTGAGTAGGCCAGAGGCCTACTAGGCAAAGAAAACCCTGACTAGGCCAGAAGCCTACTAAACCCAATGGTTTTGACAGTTGTAGGAGTGAGCAGGAGACATGAACTTTTAAGAAATATATAAGAATATTAACAATTAAAACAGCTTATTTAGTATAGAATTGGGGGAGGAATGTGGGGTTAGCTATAGATTAAGAAGAGTTTAAGGAGGCTGGGGGTAACCCTGTGCGAGAAGAGGGTCCACGAGGGCCAGTGGGACTGGAATAAGTTTAGATCCCCGTTAGATTAGGGATCATATCCTAAACCTTTTACCTTCCATCTTAGAATCAATACTGTGTATTGGTTCCAGAGCCAAAGAGCAGTAAGGGCTAGACAATTGGAGCTAAGTGATTTGCTAAGGGTCACAAGGCTAGGAAGCATTAGAAGTCACATTTGAATCTCTAAGTCTGGCTCTCAATCTACTGAACGTCCTAGCTGCCCTTCCATCCCTAACCTCTAGGACATTTTCTTCTATTATTTCTTGTGTTATGGTATTAAAGTTGTTGTTTTTTTTTACTTTTTTTAACCAATCATATTCTTCTGAGAAATCAAATAATACTTAAGTTATTCTTACATATTTTGACTTCAAGAATAATGTATTTTGCTTATATAGAGATCATGTGTTTTTTTTTTATCCTTATTGCATGTCACTTCTTTTCTTCTACATAAGTTCTTCATTTTTGTGTATTTGCATTCCTAATCAGTTGTTCTCCCCTGTGTTTCTTTGGTGAAATTTGTCACTGTGGATTAATTTTCTTTTCTGTCAATTATTTTTTGTTCAGGCTATAAATTTTTTTCACAATTTTTATTTCCCTCTTGAATCTTTAGAAAACATCCTTCTTGTGGATGCAAAATCTCTTGGGAATTCATCGGATCTGCCTTATCAGGTCTTGACTCATTTTCCTTTGTCTTTCAACATTTATTCAGACATGTTTGGACTCATTTAGTTTATTTGGAGGTTATATTCCTTTCTATTATTAATATATTCCTTTTTGATTTCTCTACTTGAGCTCAAGGTCTTTAGTGTAATTTTGTTCCTCCTGAGATGTATGGTAATTTTTGTCTTTTTTTTCCTTATGTTCCTCTATTATTATTTTCTGACTCTTTCAGCTCTGATGGAGGATCCCCTGGAAACTAGACTAAAAAGCTATCTCAGCCTCATGCCATTCTGAGGAATTTACTTTTCAGTCTCTTTTAGGCTGCAGTCTCAACTCGGAATAAAACTGGACTCAGCTGGGTGTTGGTACCCTTTCCTTCAGATCTGGTGCAACATGACATATATAACTACACCCTGTCCCATTTCCTTCTTTTCCTTGGTTCTCTGGATGAACATTTATAATTCAGATTGATACCATGCTTCAGTACTACATAGAGAATGCTTCCTGCATTTTAGAATACAGAGTAGGTTAGAGTTGAGCTCTACTGTAAGCAAATTTGTGAATTGTCTACCAGAGCATGGTGGCTAGCAGGAGAAGTTACTATATGAATTTGTTATGGATTAAGGATTAATCTTCTCTGTTATTAGGCCATTAGATTGTTACTTTATTAGCATGCTTGGTGCCTTAAACCAAAGAAACAGCTGATATTGCTTCATCTCATGCATAATTCCTATTTTGAATAGATTTAAACAATTGTGAGGATTAGAAAAAATGTCTAGTCCTCCATTTTATTGATCCTATGATCCAGAAGTTTTTCTTTTTAAGGCATTTTAGTCCATAGAATATTATCTATCTTTTTCCCTTGCAAGAATTTAAATTTGTTTTAAATTCTAAATATAAAAATATGAAAGTAATATTGTGGTCACTGATTTAAAAAATTAACTCTTAAGTCATGAGTCTGTTAGCTACTCTTAACAATTTAATTTAATAGAGATATAGTAAAAGAAAGAAATGTAGGCAGGAAGTAAAAAGTATTGCCTAGCTAGATACCCTATAATTTCTGTCTGAAGGAGTCCAACTGACCACCCGGCAAGGGCTCTCAAGTCCCACTTTTCATGTGGAGTCATGGTAGTCTCTTAAGCCAGGAGTCCTGGTGATGTCTTCAGCGAAGTTTCTACCAACCTATCCTCCTCCAGGAAAGGAAGGCCTCTCTGGAACCAATCTTTCCAGAAGCCAGGGAAGGAAGGCCAGCTACTCACCCAGCAAGCTGACTCAGGATCCAGGGAAAGAACCTCCTCCTTCAGTCCAGCTCACCAATACAGAATGTCCAAAGACGAACTTCAAAGGAGAAGAAGTTCAAAGGAGAAGCCCTTTAGACAGGAAGTTCAGGACTTTTTATAGTCCTTTTTTCACATCACTTCCTATGCCTTCCCCACTTTATGGGAACCAATCACAGTCTTTCAATTTGCCTAGCACTGCACAGGGATAGGACAGAGGCCTCTGGAATTGTCACCCACTCTAGGAAGTGACTTGTGAACTTTTTTACTTAGTGTCAAGTAGGGGTACTTTAAGTTTTTTATTTGATTAGCTAAAAATAGGCAAGGGAAGAGTTAATCCTATCTTCACACTCTGAACTTTCATAAAACTACTTTCTCATAAATCTAGGATACATGACAAATTATGCTGATTTTTTTCTCTTCTTCTTCCCAGATTCTAGTATCTAATGCTCATTTTCCTCCAAAGTTCACACAATTTCTATAACAGCAACCAGTTCCTCTCTTTTAGTGAAAATTAAATCTAGAATAGAATTTTCCTTTGTTGATTTCTCTACTTTTTGAAAGACAAAATTATCACTAAGGAAAGTCAAGAACTTAGTTCCTTTTCTTTTGGCAGGGAGAGAACTCTAGCATTTAAGGAGTGTAAAAGAGGGAAGTCAGATTCAACATGCAAAAGAGCAATCCAAGCAGGGGAGGAGCAAGGAAGACAGTGAGTTCTGGGAAAGAACAGAAGAGCTGAGAAGATTCAAAGCAATTATTTCACTTCTCTTTGGGAGCTTCTCTAGGGTGGTTGGTCTCAGAGAAATCTCTGAAGCAGAAAGACCTTCTAAGCATTTTGAGCATCTCCTTTGTGAACTCAAACCCCTTGGATCCAGCTGATGAGAAAAGGAGTGGATAGGACTTTGATTATAAAGCCATCCATCCAAAGAAGATTTTCCTCTCTATCTCCATGGCCATGACAAAGTTGTACTTTGCAAAACTTTTTTTTTTTAACTAGATGACAACATAGTGGGATCTTCTATTCTTTATATCTTTTGGAAAATTGCATGAATGTGAATATATTAGCTGCTATTCATAATTATCTGCAAAATAGCCTGTGTTCTCATCTGGTATTTTCATTAAGTATTCTCCTTGTATACACACAGACACATAGATATTTTATGAAGATATGGAAGTCCTATTCTGATGCTTCATCAGAATGTAGAAATAATCAAGAGCATAAGTTTTGGCAAGATCTACCACACTGTTTGAAAGGTTTTGAGTAGATCCTCTAAAAGACTAAGTCTATTTTCTGAAGACCAACCTAGCTAAGTACAGAGAAGCTATATAAAATGGCCAACTGTTGATCTATAGTTTTAGGCAATCCATGAGACAAATAAAACTACAGAATATGTTTAGGGGGAAATGAGTATTCTAGGTTGACTGGAATACAGATTACATGAAACAATCTTGGGAAATAAGGATAGGAATGTAAGTTGGAGCCAGAATATGGAATGCCTTGAATCTTATGCTGAGGATGTTGATTTTTGTTGTCTAAAGAAATTGGAGAAATATAATTTTTATATTGCTTCCATCATCATGTTTATCCTCATTATCATCATCACTATGACCATCACCACTAATACTACCACAGTCATCATGATTAATCAATTGATCAATCCATTAACAAGAATTTATTTAGTGCTTCCTTTTTACTAGGCATTTTTCTAAGTGAGAGGGATACAGAAAAAGGTAAAAGTTCTCCATGCCCTCAAAAATGAAGGCAATATATAAATTGGTACCTACAAGGTATATAAAGAGCAAAGGGGAGATAATCTCACAGGGATAGGCACTAGCAGCTAGAGGTACTAGGAAAGGCTTCCCACAGAAAGTGGGATTTGAGATGAGAACTGAAGGAAGTTGGGGAAGCTAAGAGGCAGAGTGAAGAGAGTGAATTTCAGGCAGGGGGACACAACCAGTGCAAATCCCCAGGGATGGGAGGTAGAGTGTCATGTACCAGGACAGCAAACAGGCAAATATAGCATGATCACAGAGTGCCTAGAGGGAAGTAAGTTAGAAGACTGGAAACGTAAGGAAGGGGCCAAATTAAAAAGCTTTTAATGTCAAACAGAGGAGTTTGTGTTTGATCTTAAAGGCAATAGAAAACCATGGGATTTTATTGAGTAAAGGTGGGACATGGACAGATCTACCTAGATATCACTATGCTAATCCCTACACAGTGGGTATTAGAAGATGCTTTCTGTCCTATAATATCTAACCATTTAAAAATACCAAGAAGCTCAAATTTTAGGAGTTTTGTTGAGAGCAAAAAGTTTAGCAAAGGAAAACAGAAAGACCATTTTCATCACAAGAAATTGGGAACATGGGAATCTCCCATTACTATATTCTTCTACCTTCAAGGTAGAATCTGCTTAGCCTTTGTAATAAGCAAGCCATAGCTTAGGACAGGGGTTTTTAACTTGGGGCTTGGAAACTGGTTGTTATTTAATATTTTGTTAATTAAATATGAACATAATTGATTTTTGTAATATTATGTACTTTATGTTTTAAGTATATATATCTATATACTTACATACTTTATATATGTAATCTTATGTACTTTATGTAGTCAATAACATTATTCTGATAAGGAGTTTGCAGACTTCATTAGGTTGTCAACAGAGTCTATGAAACACAGAAAGACTAAGAATTCCCAGTTTAGGACATGGTCATACTACAAAAGAGTAGGAATTCAAATATTCACAAATGTATTTAATTATGAAGTTGGATATGCATACATCATTATTTTTGCCTCAGATGCAGGCCCTCTTCACCTCATACCTGGATTACTGCCAGAGCCTGCTAGTCAGTTTCCCTATCTCAAGTCCCTCCCTTCTCCAGTCCATTTTCCAGGACCAACCTTTTAAAGTGAGTTTCCTAAAGCACAGGTCTAACTACATCATTCCTCTGTCAAGAAACTCTAGTAACTCCCTCTCCAGGAGCAGAGGGAGTCCAAATGCAGATTGAAGCATGCCTTCACTTGATTTCTCCAGGATCATATAAAATCCTTTTTTTGTTTTTTTTTTTAATTTATTATTTATTTATTTTTAACTTTTATTAATTTTTTTTAAAGTTCTGAATTCTCTTCTCCCTTCTGGCCTCTCTCCCAGTCATTGAGAAGGCAAGAAATGTGATATAAATTATACATGTGAAATAATGCAAAATATATTTCTATATTAACAATATAACATAAAAAGAAAAGCAAAAACAACCAAAGTGAAAAGGTTGTGCTTCAATATACATTCATACTCCATTAGTTCTCTGTGGAGTTGGACAGCACTTTCCATCAGAAGTCCTTCAGAACTGTCTGGAATCATCATGTTGATCAAAATAGCTGTCATTCAGAGTTGATCATCACACAATCTTGCTGTTGGGATGTACAATATTCTCCTGCTTATTCTCACCTCACTGTGCATTAATTCATATAAGTTTTTGTCATTATAAATTTTCCAAGAGATTGTATATTTATTTATAATTATTTATTAGTAAAAGTGAGAGAGACAGAGACAGAGACAGAGAAAGGGAGAGAGAGATCACCAGACTACCCTAACTAAAAATCTCTTTTGCAATGCCCTGGCTGAGCTTCTTCCCAGGCTCCAGTTGCCAGATGCAGTTCAAGTGGCCTTGGCCACAACATGTACCAGTGAGATAAAATGCTCCAGAGCTTCCTCTACATCCGCTTATGTAAACCATTTTCACCACTCCTCTAGGGAATCTCTGATTGGACAGGCTAAAATCTGAGTCTGGGTTCTGAGTCCTGACCTACAGACAAATCATCCATCACACAGGGACTTCTGCCAGTCCACCAGGATGCCACACAGCCACACATGCTCTTGAGCCAACCTTTTCCAGGAAGTTGAAGTAGGCATGTGTCTCCATTCAAAGGGTGAGGCTATGAAATGGAACAAGGGAGTACATTTTATATTAAGTTCACACATTTTCCAAAGTTTTTCTGAAACATCTTGTTTATCATTTCTTTTTTTTTCCAGATTACATATCTATACATATTTTTTAAAACCCTTACCTTCTGACTTAGAATCAATACTATGTTGGTTCTAAGGCAGAAGAGTAGTAAGGGCTAGGCAATGTTAAATTTTTTATTTAACTTAATATTTGATTGGTAGTCACCAGGGATTTAATTTCTAAATCCCAAAATGAATTACTAAAGTAGAATAGAATTTATGGTAGTTTATTTATAATAGAAGGAAGATATTAAGGAAGAGAGAAAAGGGGAGAGAGAAAGAGAGAGAGCTCTGCCTTCCTCAGAGCCAGGTAGAAATTCTAAGCCCCAGCCAGGGGAAAGGAGTCTCAAGATGATGAATAGGCCTTTCCCAGAAGTTCACACCTCTAGAGAGGGCAAAGAAACTAAGTCAGCAATTCACTCACCACAGTGACTAAAAGGAAAGCAGTGTGAGGTCTCCTGCACAAGCTCTTCCTGGGGTCCAGTTCCACAGCCAAGTCTCTTCACTCAAGTGTGAGTGTCTATCTTCCAGTCTCTTCTCAAGTGTCTGTCTTCCAGTCCAACTCAGAGTGACTGAATGATGATCTCTCTTCTGAGTGGCTCTTTGTCACTCCAAGCCCAAGTGACTGAATCTTCACTCCAAGCCTGAGTGTCTGATCTCTTCCAGTCCAACTCCGAGTGACTGAATGATCCTTTGATATATGTCTGTGTGTCTCTGTTTCCTCTATTTAAAGAGCTTTTTCTCTTGTGTCACCTCCCCTAAATTTTACATCTACCAATCACAGCAGACACTCCTCTTCAGGACTGCCCACTCAATGTATGAAATAGGTGTCACATCTTTTGTAGTTAGTTAACACCTTTTTTTGGTTAGTTAACATCTTTTTTGTTAGTTAATACCTTTTGGTAGTTAAAATGGATAGATCTACTTTAAATACTGAGTTAACACTTTGGGGATTAAAATCTAAAAATAGACAGGGGATTACAATTTAATCTTCACAATAAAGGAAGAGCTAAGTACTTTCATTGTTACAAATCAGGAGATAGACAAATCCAATCTTTATAGCAATGGGGGTTAAATGACTTGCTTAGGGTCACACAGTTAGACAGTTTCTGAGACCAGATTTCAACCTAGGACTTCCCATCTCTAGGCCTGGCTCTCAATCCACTGACCTACCCAGCTGCCACCATATACAAATTTTAATATTTGTTTTCTGACATTTCACAACCCATGATCTCTCCTTCATTCCTTATCCTCTCCCTCCCCAAGAAGGTAGGCAATATGATATAGATTGTGTGTGTGTGTGTGTGTATGTATATATATATATATATATATATATATATACATACATATATATATAATCACATAATGTATATTTCCCTGTTCATCATGTTGTAAAATAAGACACATATTGTTTACACTAGAAAAATTCATGAAGGAAATCAATTGAAGAATGATCTACCTCAATCTGTATTCAGATTTAATATGCTCTTTAATAGAAAATATTCCATTATAATCATATAACATAACTTGTTCAGCTATTCCCCATTGATTAGCATCCCTTTAGTTTCCAATTCTTTGCCACCACCAAAAGAGCTGCTAGGAATATTTTTGTATAAAAAATAGATGCTTTTCCTTTTTCTTGAATGTATTTGACATACAAACCTAGTAATAGTATCTGTTTGACTTTTCAAACTCTTCATAAACTTTCTGACCTTTTTCGTATTCTTCTACCTGATTCCTTTCTGCATACTCTATAGATCTGTAACATTGACCTTCTTGCTATTCCTCAAACAAGACACTTCTTTTCCCAACTCCATAACTTCATCTCTGCTCACCTATTCATATTGACTTCCCTGATTTCCTTTATATCTCAACTTAAACTTTACTTTGTGCATGAAGTCTTTCCAGGTAACTCTTAAGGATAATGGCTTCTCTCTGAGGTCATCTCCAGTTTATCCTGTATTGTTTATACCCAAGGAGATGACCTAACAGGGGAGGCAAGATGCAAACAATTGTGTACAAGAAGTTATAGACTGAATTAATTAGAAATAATAAATAGAAGGAAGGCAATACTATTAAGGGAGATTGGGAAAAACTCTTTATAGAATGTGGGATTTTATTTAAGATATGAAAGGAACGAGGCAAGCTAGGAGAGGTGATGAGGGGAAAGAGACCTCCAGGCTGGGGCAGAAGTGTGCTAGAACCAACTCTAACTGGCTTGCCATTGTAAAATTTTCATCGTGAGCATCTAAACCTTAGAAATCACCAATTGCTATAAATCAGAGCTTGGTTTACTGTTTCGTTGTTCCTTTAGATTGAGAAAGCATTTATAATAAAGATTAAACTTGAGTGTATTCATGCTTATACTTCCTGCTCCCCAGCCTGAGTTAATAATTTACCAGCATACCCTGTTTTACTCTATAAAAGTTGCTTGATTTCAGCAAGAGTACTACTGTAGAAGGTCATGGGATGAAGTCATCACCAGGCCAGGAGACTGAATTATAATAATAATAATTGTTATTAAAAATAATGCCCTTTAAGTTTTGCAAAATTCTTTAGATCCAGTATATGTAATGACTCTCAATAGTTTTGGACTGGAGACTATTTTCTTATACTTGTCCCAGACTTGTGGGGCTGAAGATGGACAGCAAAAGAGAAAGGTCTGGAATAAAGATTCCAGCTCTAAGCTTCTATGATTCTAGACTGGTTACTACACAGAGTGAGCAAGATCATCTGGGACTTTGCACTTCTGAAGTAGGAGCTACATGATGCCTTTATTCAAAGGGCCACCTAAGAATTAAGCTTTCCAGAAGGGTGTCTCAAGATCTTCGAAATGCCAGAACTGAGAAGAAATCATAATAAGTGACAGTTATATAGTATGGTAGTCCTAAAGGTTAAGTGAGGTGAATGATAAGAAGGCTTATGATTGAAAGGATCAGAACATAGTGGGGCTGGGTGTCAAGGGCAGCCATATACACTGGCTGCATCTCTCTTGTAGAACTCTGTAACAACTTCATGTAGTTCACAAATACTTTCAAATGGTGGTCCAAATTCCCTTGGGCATTTCAGGTATTAAATCTACCTGTGATGTTTAGGTCTACTGACCTTCAAATGGCCACAAACAGGACAATGGTAGCAGGTGAGATCCTTTCACTCCTTGGGGTACTTCATGCTTCTCCTGTTTCAGAATGTCAGAAGCAAGGCAAGATCCATGGAAAATTGCAGGGCAAGGAATATGAGCTCCTTTAAGAGAAAAGTATGACATATCAGGGATTGCCAAGCAGGAGAACCAACGCTGCACAAACACAGGTGCAATACAGCTTGCAAATCTGAGAGTAGATGGAGCAAAACAGGCAGAAATCCTGAATGTAATTTGATCTTTGTTATATGACTATTCAAAGAGCAGGAAAGCCAATTTAGCTGGAGCAATAGGGCCCCTAAGGGGAAGACAGGACTACCTTGATTGTCATCTTCCATTCAAAACCTGATGTAAACAATCTAGTACCTATAACTAAATAGCATTGGGAACAGCAATGTCCTCCAAGCCATTAGTCCTATTTCTGGCATAGCTCCCACAGCTTTTACTGAGAGGAGAAATCAAGTAGAATAGAAGTAGGGCCCACATTCCTCATCAATACCAATAACAGTTGTTGACCAACTGCAATCTGATAGGATAGGGACTGTGCAGATAGGCACAAGAACTCCAGGAGCCACTGGTTCTGTTTCTAGTCTAGTCCTCAGTCATTGTAAGGGGAGATCTATCATCCCCACCAAATACTAACCAACTCAAAAAGCAGGCAAGCCAGTCTAGCAAAAGCAGCATGGAACCCTTGGGGAGTGACAGGAGATAGCATAGCCAGCAAGTCAAACTCTCTCTGTTCTCTCCTTTTTTTGATGGAGACAGCCCAAGACCCTGAACCCAAGAGCTTTTGGAATAGCAATACTTCCAGTATCTTCCAGTTATCTACAACCATTATCTTGGGAGACAATCCATGTGGAGATACAACCTGGCAACCATTCCTGGTGCTACAGTCACATTTACTGAAGACTCAGAAAAATCTTGTCACCAAAGTCCTTGGCACTTTCAAAGTTGTTCAGCAGCAGAAACTATGATTTTTCTCTCTAATTAAAATAGAGGTATTACCATTTGCTTTGCCATTGAAACCTGAGGACTATGGAATCTTTTGAATTGATCTATAACTGAAACCTTTTAAATGTTTTCTCCCCTAAGAGAATTGACCTCCTTTAGTCGAAGACTCTCATTTTTCTATTTTTACCCTCAGTACTTAGCACAGTGCTTTGCATACAGTAAGAACTAAATAAGTATTTTTTTCATTCATGATTATTTACAAACTTCTTAAACTCTCTATACCTATAAAATGGGGGGAGGTGCCAATATATGCCCTAGAAATCCCATAGATTATTTTGTGAGGATAAAATGCAAGAATATACATAAAATAAAGGTTCAACTCCCAACTATGACACTCACTAGCTATATGACTATATACTAGCCACTAGATGCTTCTGAGCCCCATTTCCTTCATCTGTCAAACAGAGAGAATATTACTTCTACCCACTTAAAGGGTTGTCATGAATCTCAAATAAGAAAAAGAACAAAAAGAGATTTGCAATCTTCTAAGTGCTAGATAGCTACTGATTATTATTATTATTATTATTATTATTATTAAAATACCAGACAAGTGCAAGGTACACTTATTATTATGACTGTTGGTTGTCTCTCGAACCGAGGATGACGATTGTCTTTGTGCGTTTTTGTGCACAAAGACACTTGTGCATGAAGATTTAAGTGGAAAAGTCGATGCACAGAGACAGTCCCACTCTCTTGGCGTTGGAAGCCTGGGTCCAGTGGCACAAAAAGTCCTTACACCTGGAGACTTCCTCAGCTGCATTGGATGGCCGTGTTGTCCTTTGTGCTCCAACACACCCTAAGCACTCCACAGTGCTTTGCTGCGTCGCCATCTCAGCCGTTGAACCTTCTTGTTGGTTTCTTCTGCCTGTTCCGCCAAAGCAGTCTTCACATGCTGGGTGAGCAAAGCCCTGGTTCACCAGGGGTCGACGACCCGATGGCTACCCTCACAAGGTTTAGCCGGCCTGTCGAAGCTAGCAGCTACTGGGAGCCACAAGTGAGAGCTGGATGTCAGGTGAGGGTCAAAGGCTGGAGAGCAGCCCTAGAAGGGCACGACAAGCCCTCCATACCAGAGATATTACCCCTCCCTGAGCACCCCATACACATTATTGACGGCTAGGTGGCTCAGTGGATAAAAAGCCAGGTCTGCAGGCACAAGGTCCTGGGTTCCAGTATGGCCTCAGATACTTCCTAGCTGTGTGACCTTGGACAAGTCACAAATTATTATGACTACTATATTTATTAAAACAGCTTCATAAAATGGGTCCTTTATTCTAATTCTAGAGAAAAAAGATCATCAAAGTGGGAAGGATCCCCTGAGTCTACACTTGGAAGTGAAAGGCAATTGTCAACCAGTCAATAAGAATTTATGAAGAGCCCGTGCCTATGTGGCACTGTGTGGCAAACATTGTACTTAGTACTAAGGATTCAAAAAATACAAAAACAGTCCTTGATCTTAAGGATCTCATAGTCTAATGGAGGAACTTGTGCAACCTATAAGCAAGTAGGTGCAAACAGGTTAATCAACAGAGAGAAGTCCTCAGCATTTATTAGAATAGGAAGGAGCCTCTACAATAGCCAGGATGTGAAAGAGAGGTGAAATCCATTGGAAATTTAGGGTTAGGGTTACCATGATAAAAGGGAAGGAAGATAGAAGATAGTATTAGAAACAAAACAGACTTTAAAGGATGAACACCTTAAGAAAGAGAGAGAATGATAAACAGAAGAAAAGGGGATGAAGGAAAATAGATTTAGTAATAATAAATAAATATGAATGGAATGAACTCACCCATAAAAGGGAAGGTGATAGAATAATGAATTAGAAACGAGAATCTTTTAATATGTTGTTTACAAGAAATATACTTAAAACAAAGAAACACACACAGAAGTAAAACAAGGAGCTAGAATAGAACCAAATATGCTTGGGTTAACGTGAAGAAAAACAACAGGAAGAGCCATCATGATCTCAGACAAATCAAAAATAGACACAATTTAAAAGGAAAAGCAGGAAAACTACATCTTATTTACAAAATCTTAGAAAACAAAGTAATGTCAATATTAAACACATATTATATATAACAATCAAATGGCATAGCCTCCTAATCCTTAGAGGAAAAATCTAATTATAGCAGGAAATGGAAAGTAAAACTGTATTAGTAAGGGGCCTCAACTTTTAACTCTTGGAATTTGATAAAATTAACCATAAAATAAATTTAAAGAAGTCACAGAGGTGAAAAGAATTTTAGAAAATTTAGATATGATAGACTTCTGGAGAAAATTGAATGGAAATAGAAAGGAATATATCTTTTTCTCAGCTGTGCATGGCTCTTTCACAAAAATTGACCATGTATTAGGGCATAAAGACTTCACAAACACAGAGAAGCAGAAATATTAAATGAAGCCTTTTGACATTTTGATGCAATAAAATTTCATTTAACAAAGGGCCATGGAAGTATAGTTTCAAAGTTAATTGCAAACTAAATAATCTAATCCTAAAGAATGAGTGGATCAAAGAACATATCATACTAACAACCAATAACTTCACTAAAGTGAATGACAATAAAAAGACAATATTCCAAAATTTGTGGAAAGTACTCAGGGAAAATTTTATATCTATAATTACACACATCAATAAAAGAGAGAAACAGCAGATCAATAAATTGATCATGCAACTAAAAAAACTAGAAAGAGAACAAATTTTAAAACCTCAATTAAATGCCAAAATGGAAACCTTGAAAATTAAAGGAGACATTAATAAAATTGAAAGTAAAGAAAAAAAGAGCCATTGGACTAATCAATAAAACTGTTAGCATAACTGACCATATCAGTAATAATCACAGAAATCATGGAATTATATCAACAGATCCAGAAAAATCCTTTGTTAAAATAACATACCTATTCTTATTAAAAACATAATAAAGCATAGGAATCAATGTAGCCTTTCTTAAAATGATAAGTTTTATCTATCTAAAAATAAGAGCAAGTATTATCTGTAATGGAGATAAACTTGAAGCCTTCCCATTAAGATCAAGAGCGAAGCAAGGATGCCATTATCATCACTTCTTTTCAGTATTGTACAATGTTAGTTATAGCAATAAAACAAGAAAAAGAAATTGAAGGAATAAAAAATGGGCAATGAGAAAATAAGACTATCACTTCTTTGCAGATGATATATTTTGAGAATAATAGAGAACATCTAATGGCTTAGTTGAAACAATTAACAACTTTAGTGAAGTTGCAAGACATAAAATAAGTCCATATAAACCATTAGCATTTTTATATGCAAGCAACGAAACCCATCAGCAAGAGATAAAAGAAAAATTTCCACTTAAAATAACTGAAAATAATATAAAATAATTTTGAGTCAACCTGATGAGACAAACTAAGGGATTATAAGAACATAATTACAAAACAATTTTCATACAAAGACAGACAGATCAAAATAACTGGAGAAATACTAATTGCTTATGGGTAAGCTTAGCCAATATAATAAAAATGATAATCCTTCTTAAGTTAATTTACTTATTCACTGCCATACCAATCAAATTACCAAAGTATTATCTTATAGAGCTAGAAAAAATAGGGAAGAACAAAAGTTCAAGAATATCAAGGGAATCAAGGAAAAATAAAACAAAGAAAAGTGACCCCCCCCAAAAGTACAAAGTAGTAATCATCAAAACAATCTAGTACTAAGAAATAAAGTAGTAGATGTAAAAGAAAACTACTTGGACCAAACTTCTGAGTGAAATAGAATTTATTGTGAATGCACATCTCACATGAATCTGTGGTCTACAGTCTCCCCAGCAGCCTGAGAGACCGTGAGTTTTGAACTGAGACAGTGTTGATACCAGTTAGATTGCACAAATTAAGTTTAGAGGCAGGATCTACCAAGTGGTAATCTTTCTTGTGAAGGTTGGTCTTCCCTTGGAAGCAGGGTAACTTCTTGGAGGTCTGCCAAATGGTATCTTTCTTGTCAAGAAGATCAAGTCTTGTCATGTCTCTTTTTAATAAGGCAGATTAGGTAACTCTCTGTTCCATATATGGTAATGATGAGGATAGCCAAAATTATTTTGTAGATTCAGAGTAAAAATGAGACCACTTCAGAAATTCCTGGTTATATTTCAAGACACTGAAGGCATACATAAACTTTCCTTGGCAAAGCTATCTACAGAGAATTCTATTACTAATCTGAAAACCATTATTATTATTGATTACTGAATTTTATACGTAGTTAATTAATAACTGGAATTATTCCTTACTTTTCAAACTATTATAATTATAATTTATTATTAAACTATTGATTATATAATAATAGGATTACATGTAGAGAATATACAGTTATACAGAGGTATAAATCAATGAAAACAAACTGAAGTTGCTTAATTTAAATTATTTTTACATGCATCAGTGGAATAGAATAGGTATTCAATACACAGTAGTAAATGGCCATAGCAATCTAGTATTTGATAGACCCAAAGATCTAAGCTTAGGTGTCAAGAATTCCATTTTTCACAAAAATTTCTGAGAAAACTGGAAAGTGGCTTGGCAGAAACTAGTCACAGATCAACATCTCACACCATATACTAAGGTAAGGTCAAAATAGATAAATGATTTAGGCATAAAAGATGATATCATAAGGAAATTAGGGGAGCATGGAAAAATGTACTAATCAGATCTATGGGTAAGAGAAGAATTTAAGACCAAACAAGAGATGAAGAGAATTATGGGAAGTAAAATAGAAAGTTTTGATTATATGAAATAAAAAGCTTTTCCACAAGCAAAACTAATGCTGCTGAAGTTAGAGGGAAAACAGGAATCTGAGAAAATTTTATAGCAAATTTCTCTGATGAAGGCATCATTTCTCAAATATATAGGGAATTGAGTAAAATGCATAAGAATAAGAACTATCCCCAATTGATAAATGGTCAAAGAATATGAACAGTCAGTTTTCAGAAGAAGAAATCAATGTTATCAACAGTCACATAAAAATGCTCTAAATCACTATTAATTAAAGAAATATAAATTCAAACAACTCTGAGGTACTACTTAACAACTATCATACTGGTTAACATGACAGAAAAGGAAAATGTTGAACACTGGAGGGGATGTGGAAAAATTGGGACACTAATGCACTGTTGGTGGAGTTATGAACTAGTCCAGCCTTTCTGGAGAACAACTTGCAAATAGGCCAAAGGGCTATAAAACTGCAATACTCTTTGACCCAGCTATACCACTACCAGATCTGTATTTCAAAGAATTCAAAGAAAATGGAAAAGGACCCATTTGTACAGAAATATTTATAGCAACTCTTTTTCTGGTGGTAAGGAATTGGAAATTGAGGGAATATCCATTAATTGTAGAATGGCTGAACAAGTTATGGTGTATGATTGTGATGGAATACTATTGTGCTATAAGAAGTGATGACTAGGATAGTTTCAGAAAAACTTGGTAAGACTTATGTGAATTGACACAAAATTAAATGAGCAGAACCAGAACATTAACAGCAATATTATAAGCATGATGAACTGAAAGACTTTGTTACTTTGATCAAAACAATGATCCAGATAATTCTAAAGGACAAATTGCTGGCAAATCTAATTTATAATGAATACTTTGAATACAGAGGTTGCATACTATACTACAGAGAGTTACGAAGACTTACAGGAAAATAAATGAAAACACCTCTTATAGACAGATTTTTATAAAAGTTAAGATACAAAATGGAAGAGAGATGGGGTGATCACTAGTGTCAATGATCAGATCACATGATGTTTTTCTGAGGACAAGGAAGAGAAATGGGCATTTTGGTAGGCAGTAAGAACAACCAAGAGAAAATGAGAGATTAAAGATAAATGAGAGTGTGGGGTGGAGATAGCAGGGAGCAATCTTCTAAAAACTACACACTGGAACAAAATCCCTTGTTTATGTGGAGGGGTTTGTCTTGGCAAGAAGAAATTCCACCTCTTCATATCAGAGGGGTGAAGGCAGAGATAGTGGCAGAAAGGATCTTAGTGATGTGAAATAAAAAAGAGTAGAAGATGAAGTTCTTTCTGAAAGGCCTCAATTTTTTCAGTGAAATATGAGATAAGGTTCCCCCAGATAAGGTAGGAAGAGGAAGAGCCTTGAGATATTTGAGATGGGGTAAGAAGTTTTGGAAATGCAGCTATGGTAAATGGGATAGTGAGTTAATTAGGGAGGTATAGATGGATTCCATCTCCATAGTGAGGGTTCAGTTGAGATTATTTGACAAAATTGTAGGAGACCCAGTTGAGGATAATTTCATGCTTTTCATCAGCTTCTTTAAGTAGCATAAGAATAGAAGCAAAGACAACTGATACTGGGAGTAATATAAAGCTAACGTTTGTCGGGGTAATATCAATGATACAAAAAAGGGGCAAGGGACTGCAAAGATGTAGAATTGGACTGGTTCAGAAGGGGTCAACATGGAGAAGGGAAGAGAGTAGAGCTAGTAGCTAGTCATGTAGCAGGTCATGGCGTGGGAAAGGACTGGTGAGATGAGAAATTGGAGCTCACTGTGAAGATAAAGAATAGTGGTTTGGCATCGCTGAAAAGCAACTGCTTGACTACAGGGTTGGAGGAGATAAGACTGAGGAGAGACTCTAAATGAACACTATAATGCAAACTCCAACAACAGGGAAATGGGTTCGAGTCAAGAACACATGTGATAACCAATGGAATCATGCGTCGGCTATGGGAGAGGGAAAGGCGGGGGTGGGGGGAGGGGAGGAAAAGAAAACGATCTTTGTTTCCAGTGAATAATGTATGAAAACGACCAAATAAAATAATATTAAAATTAAAAAAAAAAAAAAGAAGAAGAAAAAGAATAGTGGTTTGGGGTTTCACTACAGAGAGAGGTGAAATGATATCAGATTGTGATCAGAGAAAGGAATTTTGGAGTTCAGGTAGGTTATCTGTACTCCAAGGGGTTTAGCCTCAGGGAGGAATCCTCTCAGATCTTAAGGCAACTCACATAAAGGGGCAAATTGGGAAGAGAACTAACTGAAGGAATAAAATTTCTCCCCTTAATCCAAAGTGAGGAAATTAATGCACAGTGGAAACACATTTATTGAGAAGCATAATGAGTTAAAAAGGAATTCCTTCATATTTCTAACTAGTGCCTTTGAAGTTTTTCTAACTGTAGTTCTTGGATGATTTGAAATGACTGTGACTAATGGCCAGCAAGACAAAGGAATTTTCTGATCAAAACTCATATAGGTGTTAAAAAGTGAATCAGAAGGTTGAGGTCGTTCAAATGAGAATTTTGTAAATGCCTAAGGGGTTCTAGAGCTAGTTGGTTAAATGCAAGAGGAAAACAACAACAAGCGAGGATGGCCCCTGGTGTAACAAGCTAAAGCACTAGAAGACCCCTCTTCCTCCTGAGATAAGAAGATGCCTAGGGATCAGTAGCAGATAGTTATAGCAGCAACAGCAAGAGCATTCATAACAGAGATGCCCAGCAGGAAAAGGACAACAAAGCTGTGTCTCTTCAGAAGATTCTAACAGCAAGCAGCAAAGTAAAAGGAACAGAAGAGCAGAAAAAGGAGTTTGCCCAGTGACCTCATCAGAAAACAGCAGCCACTCTCTGCAGTGTCAAAGGCATAAGCTGCCCCAGACACTGTATGTGCCCTGGACATGCCCCACTGGTGATGTGGTAATCTGAGAGAAAGTATACCTGTCTGTATGCGTATGCAGGAAATTTTTCTAATTGCTTACATTGCTATGCAATATAAATTGTCTTTTACAACAAAATGATGTGCCTTCTAGTGGATGAGAAACAAACCAACCAACCCAGCATATCTATGAGAGTGTTCAATTTATGAGGATCTATATCGAAGTACCTTGAACCTAGGGCATCATTTAAAGGGGGCAATTGCAAGCAGATTGCCTAGGTACTACAGTTCTTTAAGAAGGATTCAGTATCTCCTTAAAGTTGAGCCATAATTGATAAAATTTTGATAGGGTGTGGAGAAGAAAGGGGATCCCTGGAGGAAGCAATAGCCTAAGTAAGGACTGGGATATGGGACTAAGAATTGCATGGTTAAGGGGTCTTAAGAAGAAACAGTAAAGTAAAAAGAACACTATTTTTTGAGTTAAAGGACCTGGCTGGTTTTGAGTCCCAGCTATGTTATCTCTAAACTACATGACATTAGGAAAGTTGCTTTTTCTCCTTTCAGAATTTTTTTAAAAGAAGAAAGTTGAGCTAGATAATCTGAAGTCTCTTCCATCTCTAAATATGATTCTAGGGGTCAGACCAGTCTGACCAAAAGCAATGTTCATGAGAGTTGTAGAGTATTTGGATCCATCCAGGTTGGCTAGATAGTAGGAGCTATCAGAGGCATCATTCTCTCCCTCACTTCCCTTTTCTCCTCTCTCTATATCCAGCCACCCATAATCCATCAGTGTTGCTTGGCTGCTCATATAGCATGGATGAAATAGAAGTCACTCATTTCTGTTCCTTCCAGTGAGATGGACGATTACTAGTACTTACCATATGCCCTGCCATGGCATAAGATTCTCCAAACCTTACCAAATGTCCTAGTTATAAGTCTTGCAGAATCCCAGCATTGCTATATGACCTTCTAATGCAACCTAAGGACCCCTGGGCTTTGCCATTAATTCTGACTCTAAATCCTAAGGACTTCTAGGGCTTTTCCTGGAGCTAGACACAGCTGGTTATGGGACTAGTGATAATAATAATAGCTAGCATTTTTTAAATGTTCTAAAGGTCTGCAAAGTACTTTACAAATGTTATCTTGTTTGATCTTCATGACAACAAAGAAGATAGATGCTATTATTATCTTCATTTTACAAATGAGGAAACCAAAACTAAAAGAGGCTGGGTGACTTGTTCAAGGTCATATAGCTAGAAATTGCCCAAGGCAGATTTTTAACTCAGGTCTTCCCAACCCCAAGTCTAGGACTCTAAGAACTATATTGTCTAGCTGCCACTAGAATGTAAAAGTCTAACTTTCACTGGAATGTAAAATCCAAGCTTCTTCAAAGCTTAAGCTCTAGCTGATACTCCTCAGATGCATGGGGAGGTTCAGTAACCCTTCAAGGTTTTAGAAACTTTTTACAGTTTGCAGCCAGAATAACTAAACAATGTGATATGGAAGCCAAGAAAGCTATGCAATCTTAAGCAAAAGTAATAGAGGTGTGTATCAATCAAGATTAGGAGCACTGTCTTCTGACTATGGCTTTCTCCCAAGTTAACAGATGGAACCAAGTTGAAGACCAGAGAGGAAGCCCAAGGGGTCTTACGGAATCCAGAATAGGCACCAGAGAGAGATTTTTGCTTCCCAGCCCTGACCTATCTTCTTTCCTCATATCATCACCTTCAGTCCTTTTTACCAGCTTCCATTCCTTCTACATGTTCTGAATTTGGGACCTAGAATGAACATCCATAGAAAAGAAAGTCTATGTAGACTTTCAAACTTCAAATGCATTCCAGGGCACCTGTTAGCTCCTGTCCCAGTGCCATCAGAGGCAAAAGAAAGTTGTATTCTAAGCAAATTGTAATCAAGATTGCATATTTTTGCCCTTTGCTCCTGTGATGAGTATCAGTTGGGCAGAAGTACATGACTAGGGGGCAGCTGGGTAGCTCAGTAGATTGAGAGTCAGGCCCAGAAACGGAAGGTCCTGGGTTCAAATCTGATCTCAGACACTTCCTAGTTGTGTGACCCTGGGCAAGTCACTTAACCCCATTGCCTAGCCCTTACCACTCTTCTACCTTAGAATCAAAACACAGCATTGGTTCTAAAACAGAAGGTAAGGGATAAAAAAAAAAGAACTACATGAATAAGGCTACACTCTCTGCATCAGGGTTCTTAACAATTTTTGTTTCATAGGTCACTTTGGTTCCTAGTGAAGCCACTTTGGTCTGGTGAAGCCTATAGACTTCCAAGAAATATATTATTGAATGCATAAAATAAAATACATAGAATTACAAAGGGAAGCAATCATATTGAAGTATAGTTATTAAAAATTAAAGTTTGAGGATCTCTGCTTTAAAAATCCTAACCCAAATGGTGCTATAACCTCCAAGAGGACCAGCATGCAGTAGGAGGACATGATGGATGGACCTTTATCTGTGAGAGAAAAGAAGTCAAATGGAGTTCCAACTCTGGGAGATCCCAAGTGTGTTATTCTTAGTAGACTCTGTGTTGTCTCCGTATGTTGGCTTTCTAGACTGCTGGGGAAAGTTTGAAGTGCATTAATCTATGTATTTGCATTTCTATTTGTGCATTGAGATCACATGCATTTGTAAGTATGTGGGTGTATAAGTGAACATTTGAGTCGGGGCCACTTCCCCTTCCTGTTTGGTGGCCATCCATCCATATCAGTAAACACGAATGAACAAAGTACCCATTCTCCATTCAAATCTGTCTTCTATATTTCTGGTGAACTTTCTTTCCATGTGATTGTTCCCCTCTATAAAAGCAGCTTCTATAGTTTCCCAATCCATCGGTCAAAGCTCATTTCTTCTCTTGGGCACAGGCATCAGCTTCATTCTGTTCATCGGATTCATGCCAAGTGGAATGGTAAGTTCTACTGCTCTCCTTTACCTTGCCCTGCTCCACTCACAAATCTTCCCTTTCTGTTAGGGGTTGTAAATGGATGGGTTTGTTGCTCATGACTAACTTGCCTGTTCTTGCTACCTCACAGATCACTAACAATGGCTCAGCAGCACAATCCTCTATGTTTAATATGTATATTCTGGGAAATAGTTCATATATACATGGTGAGGTGAACTAGGTATACGGCAGCTGGCATATAGCATGCCAACCACTTAACAAACATTTGTTGACTGATTCAGAACATTTAGGGACCATTTTACTAAGTAGGCTAGCTGACTTGGAATATTGGACTCTTGGCTTTAAATCCTGCCACAGATACTTAATAGCAGCATGACATTAGATAAGTCATTTAAGCTCACTCAGTGTCAGCTTCCTAATATTTAAAATGATGATAACAATAGCACCACTCTCACAGGGTTATTGTGAAGATCAACTGAGATTTTACATATATATATATATATATTTATATACACATAAAATATAGGAAAAAAGGAAATAAGCATTTATTAAGCTCCTACTATGTGCTGCACACTATACTGAGGACTTCACAAGTATAATCTAATTTGAGATATATAAAATGACATTACTTTAAAAATTAACCAGTTTGCAAACCTTAATGGGCTTTGCAAATCATTATTTTCATTATTTTTGCAATCTTCTATCTTATGCAGAGAAATAACTTCCAATTAATCATTCAGTTTTTTTCTCTCATTTCTAATCTAAAGATCTGTATTGGGTAGAGAAAAGCTTGCATTTATATCATGCTTTCAGGTTTGCAAAGAGCTTTAATTAAGTTATCTCATTTGATTCTCACAACAACTCTGTGAGGTAGATGCTATAAATTATTTCAGACCTCTACATTAGAAAAATTACTTTGGGTGCTGAATGGAGGATGAGTTGAAGTGAGAAAAGAAATAACCTGAAGCTGGGAGACCAACTGGAAGACTTATAGGCATGAAGTGATGAATGATTGAACGAGGATGGTGACTGTGTTTGTGAAGAGAAGGGGACATTTGAAAAGATGTTATAAAGGCAAAAACAAGATTTGGCAATGAATGAGAATGTAGGATGAAAGAGTGCAAGGAGTCACATATAACATGAAAGTTGCAAACTGCGGTAACTGAGAATAATAGTGTTCTGAACAATAATAGAAGAGGGAAGTTTTTGAGAAAAAGATCATGAGTTCTGTTTTGGATATGTTGAGTTTAAGATATCTACAGGAGTTTCAGTTCTAGATCACCAAAAGGAAGGTGGTGATGCAAAACTAGAACTCAGGAAAGCTGGATATATAGATCTGGGAATTATTTGCATAGAGGTAATAACTGAACCCATGGAAGCTGACGAAATCAGCAAATGGGAGAGTAAAGAGAAAGAGTAGAATCTATTAGACAAAACAGGAAATTCTTTTCAGTTTTTTAAATATGTATAGCAATTAGCCACTAGAATTCTTGATTTTTTGGTAATTTAAGATGCGTAGGATTACTGATTTATTTATGGTCATTAACCTTCTTAGTCAATATGAATGAAATCATTTTCTTTTGTCAATGCAAAATGTGTTAAAACTTTATTTTAAAAAAGCTTTAAGCTTATTGAGAACTAAAGATATATTAAAATTTTTATTTTTAAATTTGGTTTTTTAAAATCCTTACCTTCTATCTTAGAACCAATAGGCAGAAGAGTGATAAGGGCTAGGCAAAGAATAGAAGATCCAGGAAAGGGCCTTATGGGACATCCATGATTAGTAGCTACAATGTGGATGGAAGAACCATAGAAGGAGACTGAGGAGTTGTTGATAAGACAAGAAGGGAACTAGAAGAGAGAAATGTCAAGAAAAGATAGAGATAAGAGAGTATTTGGGAGTGGAGTGCAGAATGTAATATAGTGAAAATCAAGAAGAATGAATATTGAGAAAAGGTAATTAGATTTGTCAAATAAGAGATAAGTGGGAACTTTGGAGAGAACAATTTCATTTGAATGTTAAGGCTGAAGGTCAAATTGCCAAGGATTTAGAAGAAAGCAAAAGGAATCAAGTGAAACATAGAACAAGGAGACATGGACAGGTTTTATACAGCTGGTTTTCTCAAGAAGTTTAGCCATCCAGATGAGGAAAGACATAGGACAATATCTAGCAGAAATAATCAGATCAATGACTATTTTTAAGGATGGGAGAGATATGGAAGGAAGTGGGAGATAGGGAGAAACTGAAGATAAGATAGACAGAGGGAAGATATTGGCAACAGTTAGAGAAGACCAGAGTGGATGAGATCAAGTTGCATGTACACGTTTAGCCTTGGGCAAGAGGAAGGGCTTCCTTTTCATCCATAGCTAGAGTGAAGAAAGAGAATGGTAGAAGATGTTTGAATAGTATGATGTGAGGAAGAAGAGAGAATGGGACATTCTCATCAAATGGCCTTAATATTAATATTGTCAGTGAAGTGTGGAACAAGGCCCTTATCAGAGAGAGTAGAGAAGGGGGCTTAAAGAAGAAAGAAAGTTTGGAACATTCTCTGTGTAGAATTGGATAGTGAAGCAATGAGGGATGAGTAAGTACGCTGTGGAATCAAGACAACTTCATACATAAGTTTAAGTGATACAAATCAATTTTCATAACAAGAAAACCAAAGAACCAAACGACCCCAGACAGAAAATATTTGATCTCCTTGTCAATGTAAAATATGGGATAGGTCAGGGCAACATTGGCTTAGAACAAAAATAAGTTATAAAATCTTCCAGAGAAGGCTCATCTAAATTTATGAGCATTTCATACAACATTAACAAACACTGGAGAGATAGAGAAGTCTAGAGAAAGTATGGAGAGAGAACCAAATAAGCAAAGTCATATGAAGGGAATTTAAAGGTGATGCTAGGACCAACTAATTCCAACCATTAAATAAAAAATGGAAAAAATCTGTAAAGATTTTTATAATGAATTCTCTTTGAAATCAAAGATGTTCAGAACCACTACATTTAGACTAACACAGTCCTGGATGAGAAGTAGAAGAAATTAGAAAATACTGACAAGTAACAAAGATGAATAGCCAAATAGATTATACATAAAACCCAAAAGCAAGTGACATAATTTTTAAGAGTAATGAAGTATTGATTCTCTAAGTACATAATAGAATGGAAAGTATCAAAAGTATTGGAGGAAATCATAGCCATAATTACCAAAAAATTTAAAAAGTCACATGAAGACATAAAAGGCATAACATAATGATTAATCAGTATTCTTATTTTTACTTTTATGCAAAATGTTTATGAGAATAATCTATTCTTTATACATCTAAACATACACCTAAAACCTTCATAAGGGTTTTACAATAGGCAGACTTTCACAGATATTACTGCAGATTGGATTACACCTTTAAAATTACAAGTTATACAAAGTGTGTAATTAAATAGAAGAGAGAATATAAGATCCTACCTTTATTTGCTAAAAAAAATTTCCTTCAGTAAAACAGAATTTTGTGTTGAAGTTTCTCATATTACAAGGCATCTCCTCCACCTGTATGAAAATCATATAAATATTTTGAAATATAATAATAGATATAGCATTGACCACTGAATGTTAATAATAAGTGAGGCTTAAGACATGTACTCAAAAGAAGTATTTGTTACTATCTAATGCAGAGTTCAGGTGGAAGTGGAATCCTTTAAAGAAGTTAAATTCCTCAAGATATCCTTACTATTGGAATTGCTTCTCAGCTCTGGGAAGGGAGAGGGAAGAGGGAAGGAAAGAAATTGAATCACATAAACACAGAAAAATATTTTAAAATAAAAAATTTAAAGATATTATTACTATTAAAGGACTCAATATTGATTGCATCAAGCACTAGAATATTGCAGAATCTTTAAAATGGAATCCATAACACTGAATTGCAAAATCAGGATCTAAAAAAGATTTTGACTGGTTAGCAGAAAAGTAGTATGGTACCATTGATGGAATAGTAAATGGAGAGTAAGAGAGTCTGGATTCAAAGTGCACCACCTTGGATACTGCCCTTGTAGCCAAGAGCAAATCATTTACCTTGCCTGGACCTCAGTTTTTCACATTTATAAGATCAGGGTATAAGTATAAGATCAGTACAATATTCTTCTGGCGATTTTCGTTATTTGGTCGTTTCAGTAGCGTCCAACTCTTTCTGACTTCATTTGGAGGTTTTCTTGGCAAAGATATTTGAGTGGTTTGCCATTTCCTTCTCGAGTTCATTTTTACAGATGATGGCCTAAGGCAAACAGGATTGAAGTGACTTGTCTAGGATCACACAGCTAGTAATTGCCTGAGGCTGGATTTGAAATCATAAAGATGAATCTTCTTGATTCCAAGCCCAGTGCTCTATCCACTGCACCACCTAGCTGACCCATATCTTCTGGTGATATATGACTAAAAATCAGTTGAAATTGATGATCACCCAAAGGGTAATCAGGAACTGAGTTATATAACACTTTAATGTTTGCAATGTACTTTATGTACATTATCTCATTTAATCTTCTCAACAACATTCCTGTAAGAGATGTACTCTTATTATCTTCATTTAATAGATGAAACCAATTTACAGATGCTAAATGACCTCCCCAGGTCTCTGAGTTAGTCAAGGTAGGATTTGAACCCATTTTTCCTTACTCCAAGATTTGTCACTCAAATCCATTGCATGCACCACAGTGCTTCTCTATTGGGGATAGATCTGGCCTGGATCCTTGTCACCAAAGATGCTAACAACTAACAGCAATGGCTAATATTTATATGCTACTTTATATTTTCAAAGAACTTTATAAATTCCATCCTCACAAGAACTCTAGGAGGTAGGTCCTATTATTATCCCGGTGTTCTAGATGAACAAAATGGGACAGATAAGGGTTAGGTAGCTTTCCAGAGTCACACAACTAGTTAAGTGTCTGAAGCCAGATTTGAATGCAGATCTTCCTGACTCTAGCTCTAGCTCTAGCCACTGCACCCTCTAGCTGCCTCCAGACACATCGGGAATTCTTGAATGTTACAGAGATCTTTCCTGATGAGGACTTCTGATTCTTTTGGATACTGTGGATTCTTCCTTCACCATTTATTCATCAGTCCATGTGCCCGGCAATGTGCCAAGCCTGGGGATTGGAATCTAAAGGACAGACAATCCCTGTCCTCAAGGAGCTTATATCCCAATAGGGGAAGATAAGGGAGTTGAGCCAGGTAAAGGTGAAACTACAGATATGGTGAGTGAACCAAAAGGGTATCCAAGTGATGTACTCTTTCTAGAAGCAATGGCAGGGCTGATGCAATTACTGTCCATAGAGAGGCACAGTAGCTCAAGATCTGGCCTTGGTGCTAAAAATGTCTGGATCCAATCCTGCCTCTGACACAGACTTGCTGTATGACCCTGGACAATTGATTTAATCACTCAGTGCTCTAGGGCAGGGGTCCCCAAACTTTTTACACAGGGGGCCAGTTCACTATCCCTCAGACTGTTGGAGGGCCGGACTATAAAAAAAGCTATGAACAAATCTGTATCCCGCTTCTGGGATAGCGGAGGCTGCAGTGCTGGTTGTGATGGGCCCGTCACACCTTGCACAGGCCCATCACTGCCACCACTATACCAGGCAGCAGTAAACACAGTGCGGAATCCCCTCCTCCAGATCACCGCTCACCATGTTGACGTCTTCCATTGTGCAGCCACATAAACCTTTGCTCTGCGCCTCCTTCTCATTCAGTTACTCTCAAAACAAGGCACCACACAAAGGATTATGTCACTGGAAGTAGTACTGTAATGTGAGCAATGCTGCACTTCTCACTGACCACCAATGAAAGAGGTGCCCCTTCTGGAAGTACAGTGGGGGGCTGCATGTGGCCCACCGGCCACAGTTTGGGGACCCCTGCTCTAGACTCTTGTTAAAACTCTGTTACAGACCTGCATGAGACTGTGGAGGAAATTTTCTCATCTGAGAGGGGATGGAATACCTATTGCCTTTCAATGCAATCATAGGTTCAGTGCTTATTCCAAAGCAAGAGGTGGAAAGCTGGTGAGGTTGATGGGGCAGAGATAATGTGTCTGGCTAAATATGTTGGGAGCGCTCTCCAATCAGCACCACCTCAGGGTGAAAGCTGGATCTCTATTTGGAAAGATACACAGCAGGAGAAGCAAGTTATAAGAAAGAGAAGCCATTGGTCCTGCTTCTAAAGGTCTCACAATATAGAGGAGGAGAAGAAAGTGTCTCCCTGACAAACAATAGTATTAATTGACATTTGTGCAATAACATAACTGACAATTATGTATTAATATTTGTAAGGTGTTTTACATACAGAGTAATCTCATTTGAGACTCAATCTTGAAACTGAGGTCCAGAAAACTACTTTCTCCAGAGTCACACAGCTAGTAGCAAAGGCTAGATTGGAATTGAAATGTCTCCTGACTCCAAGTCCAATACTCCTCCCACAGAGTAACATATATAGACTTTCTGTGCTAGAGTCTAGTATAACCTAAGTCCAGTCAGTCAGTTTTGCTGTCCCTCAGGTTTCCCAACTCCCACTGTTATTACAACTCACAACTCTTTTAAAACATGAAGGAACTCAATTGGCATCATCAAGAATGAAAGATTGTGTCTCTAAGGGAGTATGCCATCTAAGAGATTCCCAGAAACAGGTGGGTTTCATGAACCAAAGGCAAGCGAATGAAAGGTTCATTGAGGAAGGAAGAGGGCCATATTATGAAACATTATGAAACTGGGTTCAGTCTCTGAAAGCTGAACTAAAGCTCTAGAAAACAAGGTCCTTCATTCCATTGAATCCCCTGAGTTGATTTAAACTCTTAGGGCCCTAAGAGTTTAGTGGGCCTAAGGTGATTATGATTTCCCCAATTCTGAGTACCTGAAAGCTAGCAAGAAGGATCATCGACCCTTGAGGCTCCCATTAGAGGTCAGGAATGGGTGGTTTTTCAGTGTGGATTTTAATGTTGGCTGATCATTGCAGGAGCGTCTGATTGGTCTGGTGGTGCTGTGCACAGTCCTGGCATTGGTCCATGGAAACTGTCAAAAGGGAGGTCTTGATGTGGTCATGAGCCCTGGTAAGAGCAGACAACTTGGAGTGATTACTTGTTGGTCTGAGATGTTGCCTGCTCAAGGCTATCCTTGGTGAAAGGGACAAGAAAAATAATAAGACAAAGTTCTCATTATTACATTTGATCTTGGTAGATTAGGGCTAAGTAAAGTGTTGAGAATGTACTTGGAAATCTATTCCCTTATGATAGCTTAAATTATATTGTTAGAGATTTATGTATTAGGGATATAACTGTGGGATTTATTATAATTTCCATAAAAATGACTTCCAAATCAATATATACAGTCCAAATTTCCTATATATTCTGTACCAAGTTTTGTCCCATATCACCAACTAGTGAGAGTCTGTACACCTTCCTGTCCCAGAGGTATCTCAAACTCAATAAATCCAGAAAAAAACCTCATTAACATTCCCCTTAAGCTTGCCATTCCTCCAAATATCCCTAATTAACCAGATTCAGAACCTCAAAGCCATCCTTCCCTCTTCCCTCTCACTGAATCACAATTTCTAATCACTTTCCAAGTTTACTTGATTTTACCTTCACCAGTAAAGTCATCAAGATTTTATTAAATGCCTACTATGTTTCAGTCATTGTGCTAACCATTGTGGATACAGACAAAGAAACAACAACAAAAATGCAATCCCTGCTCTCAGGGAGCTCCTATTCTAATGGAGGAGACAACAAGCTAATAACCAAGTGCATAAATGATATATACAATGTAAATGGAAGGTCATCTTAAAGGGAAGCAGTGTGTGTGGATGTGGGGGTTAGGGAGTAGAGAGAAAGGGTGGGTAAGCACACTGGGAAAATCCTTTTGTAGTAGTTGAGACTTGAAATAAGTATTGAAGTAAGTGAGGGAAGCCAAGAGACTGAGACAAATAGGGAGATCCTTCCAAGCATTGGGAAGATCCAGGAAAAGGCACAGGGTCCAGAAATGTAGTGTCATGTTCCAGGAACAGCAAGAAAGGCAGCATTGAACAGCAGAGTAGGTAGAGGGAAATAAAGTATAATAAGATAGGAAAGGTAGGAAAGACCATGTGCCAAGCACTGTGCTAAGTGCTAGAGATGCAAAAAAAAAAAGCAAAAAAAAGCCCTTGCTCTCAGTCTAACGGGAGAAACTATCAAAATCTCATATTTTGTGCTCAACTGATTATTTAGGTTAGAAATGGTCACCAGGGTGGACTGGACTGGAGGTAACTAGGTGTTGTACATCTTCTTTAGTAGGTGCCAGGCCAGTGTGTATGGACTCAGTTGATAATAAGTTGTACAAGATGGGCTCCAGATGGCAAAACAGCCAATGTATGCAATGTTCCTGCACACCTAGGGGTGTAAGCTGCTGTGAGAGGTAATAAGCTCATTTCTGTGTCTTCTCCCTTTATAAGGGGATTATCAAACCTCTCCCTTTGGTCCTCTATCCTTTGACAAGCTGCAAGAAGTAGGTCCTTCAACCTTCCCTAGTTGAGATGACTTTTATTGTTTGAGTGAGGTCTCCTATCCACAATCAATAATTAATTCAATCGATCAAATATTTCTTTATCTGTAAAATGGAGAGACTGGACATGAGAATCTCTATGGTTTCTTTGAACCTTAAATCTATTATTTTGTGAGATAAGTACCAAGACATTAGAAGTCAGAAGAGTAGTATCATGGAGATAAAAGGAACCATGGGATGGTGCATAACCATTTCTTTGTTACTTTCTCTTTTAGCATCAATCCGTGTAGCTGAAGAACTGATGGTCTTTAAGAGAGCAACTTTGGTTTCTTTGTTGGAGAATATCTAACCCCTATGGATCTCGGGAACAAGAAGGCAATAAACTATTAGCTGGAAGTCAAACACACTCTGCTTCTGAGCTTAGTCTTTTCTTTGGTGGAGGAGGTTGGACTAAAGGAGAGATATTGGTGGGAGGTTTTTGATAATAATAGCCCTTTAAGAGCTGAAGGAAGATTTAGACCATATGAGGGGAGATTGATTAAAAAACAGAAAAGCTGCAATAATCCTAAAAATTTAATTTAAACTTTTATTCAATTCAGATCAGTCTATATTCACTGAGCACTGTCCCTACTAGATACTATGCATGGTAGACTAGTTCCAGTGCTCAGAATAATGCCTGACACTAAGGGCTGACTGACTGACTTCTAGAGCCATCTGTGTTTTTTTTTTTAAAAAAAGAAGCCTCTTACTCTCCAGGAGCATCACACATTATTTATTTTTAAAATTATATTATATGATTTATTATATTGTACTATATGTCATAATATATTGATATATCACATTATAAAATATTATGATGTGATATTCATATATTATACTATATATTATTTTAATAATAAGGACTCACAGTAAAACACACCTTAAGGATTACAAAGTACTATCCTCACAATTACCCTTTATAGTTGGGGTGGAGCAAATGGGTTTTAATTCTAGGCAAGATATAAATTTGGGAGACATGGGATTGACCAATGAGTTTGAGAACAGACATTCTGCCAGGAAGCATCCTGTTAAAGCAGAAGGGAAAGGACTGTCAAAATTCCTAGTACCTCCAGCAAATTCCATTAGCTCACCACCAATAGATTTATAGGGTTTGGGGAAGTTAGAACTAGACATTATTACTTCTAGGCCACTAGGATTCAAATATTCTGAGCATCTTCCACCTAAGCTGAGGCTCAAAAGGACCATGAATTTGGGGACACAAGTGACTCCCCCATCATTAAATCTCTTCACAGGACATTAGCTGTATACTTGAACTCAGAGGTGAGATCTAGATATAGGCAGTATTAGAAAGATGTCAGAATAATTACTATTTTTAGCCTGTATTCCTTAGACTTCAACCATCCACTCATAGTCTAATTAAAATTAATTTACTAGAACATTTGGTTAAAATTGAAAGCCATCCAAAAGTAGCCCTTTATTGTCAAAAAGGTGGATGGAAAGTGTAATTTTTCCCAACTAGAAGGAGGGGTTCAAAGATGATGGGAGACAGAAGCTTGTTGGGAAAGGGGGGAAAGAAGCCAAGGAACTTGGGAGCTCCAAAGAAGACTGGAGCCCAGTGGGGTAGACATGTACTACTAGCACCAGCTGCCAAACAATTCCAAATGAAGAGTCCTGCTCCTACAAACTAAATATAATCATAATAGTAGGAACCTCTGTCTGACTCACTGACACTGATTCAGTAGTGATAACCTGAGATACAATTCTGCTGTTTTCCTAACTGTCAATGTTACTGAGATCCAATCATTTTATCTCCTTTCCACTTCTTTTCCATCTCCTGCTTTGCTATTGCCTGCCTAACTGAAGATTAAACTTAAAAGTATTTTGTGCATACATCCCTCCACCAATCCCAATGTTACACACTTACCATCACATCATTGTATTGCTCATTACTTGAGCTAAGCACAGGACTATTGGAGAATGCTCAGAAAATAAAGAAGACTGAAGACCTAACTGTAGGCTAATAATAAAAATAGGCATTTACATAGCATTTTAAGTTTTGAAAAATGCTTTGCATCCATTATCATATTTAAGACTCCTCAAACCTCTTATACTTATCTTAGACTGGTGGGATGGGGAATAAAGTGGTGGCAGAAAATGAACAATATGGAGGGAAGGAGATAAATTCAATCATATAATTTAGGAAAACTTGTGTGAAAATTTGTTAATACATGTAATTGGTAATTTTTTAAAGGGTAATAGACAAAAAGGGAAAAAAGAATTTGATAGGAATCCTTCTCCCCCTGTTTTCTCAAATAGTTTATATAATATTGGGATTAATTAATCTTTAATTGTTTGATAGAATTCACTTGTGAATCCATCTGGTCCTGGGGATTTTTTCTTAGAGAGTTCACTGATGGTTTATATTCAATTTCTTTTTCTTAGATGGGATTATTTAAGTATTTACTTTTTTGTTAATCCGAGCAATTTGTATTTTTTGTAAATATTCATCCTTTTCCCTTAGATTGTCAGATTTATTGGCATATAATTGGACAAAATAGCTCCTAATGATTGCTTTAATTTTCTCTTCATTGGTGGTGAGTTCACCCTTTTCCTTTTTGATCCTGATTATTTGATTTTCTTCTTTGTTTTAATAAAATTAACCAATGCTCTACCTATTTTATTTGTTTTTTTCATAGCCTTATTTATTAATGTTTCTCTTGCTTTCAATTTTATAAATTTCTCCTTTAATTTTTAGGATTTCCAATTTAGTTTTTAATTGGGGGTTTTTATGTGTTCTAGTTTTTTTCAGTTGTGTATCCAATCCATTGATCTGCATTTTATCTATTATTGATATAAATGTTTAGAAATTATCCCCTAAGTGTTGCTTTGACTATTTCCCATAAATTTTGATATGTTGTATCCTCAATGTCATTCTCATTAATGAAATTAATGATTTTCCTATAATTTGTTCTTTGACCCATGTAAGAATAGAATTATAAAAATAAGAGTGAGTTTAAGTGAAGTTGAAGGTTATCTTCAAGAGGCTAGCATGGGCACATGATAGGAACTCTGAAGAAAGGATTCTGGAATGCAGGGGGGGGGAGGAGGAAGAGTTTTGAAGGTGCAACATTCACTTCACTCTCTTCCTGTCTTGAAGCCAGAGAGGAAGGAGCCTGCTCACTGCTGAGCCTTTCTATCTAAGCCTGTTTGTGAGAGAAGGAAAACCTTTGAAATTCCTTTGGAAGTACCTTTTCCACAGAAGAAACCCACTTAAAGAAGATTTGTCTATTCTATCATTTCTGACTGAGAAGAAGTGTTATCCAAGTTTGAAAGTCTGGTTTGCACTCCGACCCTAGCATTTTAAGGCCCAATCTGACTTACTTCACTAAAGGGGACTGTGGTACTTATAACCAGCTCCCTTGGTGGATAACAACATTGATCCATCTCAGTTTATACTCATTACTTCACCCTCATTTATTTTCCAATGAATTTTTATTTGTCTTTCCATAAAGCATTATTGATTATAATTTTATTACATTCTAATCTGGAAGGGATGTATTTATTATTACTGCATTTTCTGCATTTGGTTGTGAAGTTTTTAATGTCCTAATACATGGTCAATTTTTGTTTAGGAACAATATACTGCTAAAAAGAGGATATATTCCTTTCTAATCACATTTAATTCTCTCCAGAGTGAAATTATTTCTAATTTTTCTAAAATTTAATTCACTTCCTTTACTTCTTTCTTGTTTATTTTTTGGTTTGATTTATCTAGATCTGAGAGGGGAAAGTTGAGGTCCCCCACTAGTATAGTTTTATTGTCTATTTCCTCCTGAAGCTCATTTAATTTAACCTTTAAAAATTTGGAAGCTATACCATTTGGTGCAGATATGTTTAGTATTGACATTACTTCATTGTTTGTAGTACCCTTTAGCAAAAAGTAATTTCCTTCTTTATCTCTTTTAAACAGATCTATTTTTGCTTGAGCTTTTTCAGAGATAATGATTGCTACTCCTGCTTCCTGCTTTTTTTTTCTTCAAATGATGCATGATAAAATCTGCTCCAGTCCCTTACCTTTACTATGTATGTGTCTTCCTACCTCACATGTATTTCTTGTAAACATCATGTACTAGGATTCTTTTTTTAAATCCTCAATACTAACCACTTCTGTTTTATGGGTGAATTCATCCCACTCATATTCACAAATATGATCACCATATGTGTATTCCCTTCCATCTTATTTTCCCCTTTTGAGCCTGTTCTTTTTCCTTTCACTCTGTCCCTCCTCATAGATGTTTTGCTTTTAATCATCTCTCCTACTTCCCCATCCCTTCTATGATCTTCCCTCTTCAACCATGTCTTATTCCCCTCCTACTTCTCCATAGGATAAGATAGGATTCTATACCCAAGTGAGTATTGGTTGTGATTTCCTCCCTGAGTCAGTTACAATGAGAGTAAGGTTTAAGCATTGCATGTCATCTCTCTCATCCTCTCTTCCATTGTAATATTTCTCATTCCTCCTTAGAAGAGATGATTTACTACATTCCACTTCTTCCTTCCCTTTTCTCTCAGTGCAATCCTCTTTTTGATCCTTGATTTTTTTGCATATCATGTCATCCTAATCCACTTACTCCCATACCCTATGTCTATATATGTATATATACACCTAAATGCTCTTATATTGATAAAAAGATTTTTAAGAATTACAAATATTCTCTCTCCATGTAGGAATACATACAGTTTAACCCTATTGAGTTCCTTTAATTTTCTCTTTCTCAATTACCTTTTTAGGCTTCTCTTGGGTCTTATGTTTGGATGTCAAATTTTCTGTCTAGTTCCAATATTTTTATCAGGAATGCTTAGAAATCTTCTATTTTTATCAAATGACCATTTTCCCCCATGAAAGAATATACTCACTTTTGCTGTATAGGTGATTCTGGGTTGTAAAACTAGATCTTTCATCTTCTAAAATATCATATTCCACATCTTCCAATCTATGTCATCCTGACTGTAGCCCCATGGTATTTGAATTGTTCATTTCTGACTACTTTCAGTATTTTCTCCTTGGATTTGGGGCTCTTGAATTTAGCTATAATATTCCTGAGAGTTGTCATTTGGGTATTTTTTTTCTGGAGATGATATGTGTATTATTTCAATTTCTATTTTACTCTCTTATTCAAGAACAGCAGGGTGATTCTCTTTGATATTTTCTTCTATTATAATGTCCAGGATTTTTTTTACCATTATTTTTAAAATGTCTCTCCTGGATCTATTGTCCAGGTTAGTTTTTTCAATGAGATATTTCACATTTTCTTCTGTTTTTTTTTTGTTGTTGTTCTTTTAATTTTGTTTTATTGTTTCTTAATGCTTCAACAAATCATTAGCTTCTAGTTGCCCAATTCTAATTTTAAGTAATGATTTTCTTCCATGTGCTTTTGAGTCTCCTTTTTCATTTGGCCCATATCTTCTTGCATTTCTTTCATTTCTTTTCCCCATTTCCCTTCTGCCTCTTTTAATTTATTTTTGAAATTATTTTTGAGCTCTTCCAGAATCTGAGACCAATTCACATTTTTCTTTGAAGCTTTGCATGTGTTTGCTTTGCTTTCACTGTCTACTTTTGTGTCTGTGACTTGCTCTGTCTTCATAAAATTTTCAGTAGTTTGGTTTTTTTAAATGTTTTCTCATTTTCTAAGTCTTTTTTTCTTGATTGTCACTTTTATCTTCAAGTTGGGCCCTCTTCTCAGGTTAGAGAGGGTATTCTCTTAAACCCAAGTTCTTACTTGATGCTACTCTTAGATCTATTTCTGGATTTCTGCAAGTTTCAGTTCTTCCAAGGTGGTATTATGAGCTCTGACAGTCACCTCTGACTGCTCATTGAAACACCCCCTGAGTCTGCTTATAGATTGCAGAGCTTAGAGCTCTATAAGCTACCTTATGCTTGAGCTCAAAGTCTAGCTTCAGGCTTGGGCAGAGGCTTTTGATCTTACTCTGGGCTTGATTAGGTCAGTCACACTATAGATTTCCTTGCCCTGGGGCTTATAACTCCACCTTGAGCTAGCTGGGTTTGGGATCCCACAGGTCAGTGTCCTGGGAATCAGGGCCTTACTTTGGGCTTAACAGACCAGGAATGTTGCACAGGTTTCCTCAAGTTAGGATTCAATTCTTCATTATAAACTTGGGTTGGGGCTCCTAGCCTGGCTCTGGGCTTACGTAGATCAGGTGTTCAGTAGAACTGCCTCACTCTGGGATTCTGGTCCTTACTGTAAGAGTAGGCTGAGGCTTGGAACTTTATGAGGTATGCATGGGGTTGCACTGCTATTGGCTTGGGCAGGGTCTCAGAGTCCATATGTTGGCTTGGGCCCAGGTTCAGAACCTGGAATGGTAGATGTGGGGCAGGGGCCCTTACTGTTGGCTTATGCTGTACTCCTTAGTGTAGCCTCCTACTGGCTGTGTTTCCCTCTCACCCCAGTGAAACAAACACTCTCTGCTTACCTTTCAAGTTGTTATCTACATGAAAGCCACCTCACTCCAACTCCTTGTTGGTTCTTTCACTCCTGTATTCGTTTTGTGGCATTATTTTAAGATTGTTTGGAAAGGATACTCATGATGGTTTGAGCTTTCCCTGCTTCTACTTTGCCATCTTGGCTCTGCCTCTTTTCAAGATTTAAAATTCAGACCTTTTGACCTAAAATTCAGGACCTTATGAACTAAACCACCTATTTCCCACTAGAATGTGGAAGTCTAGTTTTCAATAAAATGTGAAGCTAGTCTAGGTTCATCAAGGTAAGCCCTGGCAGGCAGTCCTCAGATGCAGGAGGAGGTCCAGGAACCCTTCACAGTTTCAGAAACTATTTAGAGTTTGCCATCAAAACAACTAAACAATGTGATATAGTAATCAAGAAAGCAAAAGCAATCATGGTCTAAGGTAAAAAAAGATGTATTGATCAGGAATAGGGACTCTTTTTCCTATGATTGTGGACTATCTTTCAAATTGACAGATGGAAAACCTAAGGACCAGAAAGGAAGCTAAAGGTGCAGTAGGGTGGGGGGAGGGAGAGGGGCTGGGTGTATACATATAATGTTCAGAACACAAACCAAAGAGGTTTCTGCTTCTCAGTCCTGTCCTTTTTTCCCCCCTTACATTATCTCCTCTTACCCCTTTAACAACCTTCCCTTACCTTTTTAGATCTTCAGAATTTGGGACTTAGATTGAACATTCCTGAAAAAGAAAGACTATTTAGGTTTTCAAACCTCACATGCATTTTGGGGTTACATACTATGTATAGTATGGCCTATGACAGAAATGTGCTAGCAAGTGACAAATCAGAAACAACTGAAAGACCCCCTGGGCTGTCCTAAATCAAGCTTAAGCTACATGTGAGATTCAGGAAGTGATGTAAAGAACGGTTTATATATTTCACGTCACTTCCTCTCGCTCTTGGAGACATGGGTTTTTTTCAGCATTGGGAGCTTGTGGTGGTGTTCTTAGCATGCTTGGTGAGTGGTTTAGGCTGATTCCTCTTTTCCTTTACCTCCTAAAGTGCTATCCTACTAGGAGGTCCCTCATCTTGGAGGAGGCCTCGTGGCAGGAAGCCGAACTAGATTGAGAAGGCCCCTTGGCCTAGGCCTCTGAACTCCTATCTGGCTTGCTAGAGCAGTCCAATTCCTTTTCCTCTCTCTCTTCTTCTTAATTTCTTCCTTCTATTGTAATTAAACCACCATAAACATCCCAAACTGACTTGAGGGGAGGCAGAGTCAAGATGGCGGCTTAGAAGCAGCAGAAGTTCAGACCTCTGAAAACCCTTCCTTACCGATCACAAACTGAATGCTCCCAGGGGACTGAAAATCAAACCTAACAACAGGACAGAGCAAAGGAATCCTCCTGCTGGACTGAATCCAAGAGGTACACCCCTAAAAGCTGGAATCCAAGAACACTCAGGTTTAAGGGGAAGGCAAAAGGAAGGTCCCAGGACCCCTCCCCCCTACCTAAAGTGCTAAGCCTCTAGTGACAACAGGAACCTCTGGGTGGGCAAAGGCGCCGGTCTAGAGGGAGTACCTTGCAGGCTGAGCTGTGCCAGGCTCAGAGTGTCAAACACAGGCAGCGAGAAAGGAGCTGAAGAGGGAGCAAAGAGCAGGCAGACTGGTCACAGTGGCTGAGACCCTCCATATTGCTCCAGCTTTCCAGGAGGTTTTGGCCTTAGGGCACATCTAGCCCAATCCAGCTGAACTTAATCCCATCAAAAGTCTTCAGAGGTCAGGGAATCCCAAACTCCAACACCCCTCCCTCACAGACTGCTGGACTTTAATGCAACCAAACTGACCTGAGTATTTTATTGGGATTGAATTTTAATCCCTGGAGACCGCTAGTATAATATATTCAGTCAACAACCCTAATTTTACCCCTAACATATGGATGGAAAGGTTGTATAAGTGATGTATCAAATTTGGATACACTACTGAGAGGATAGGCCCAACAGGCAACTTATAGGCCCAGAACACTATCTGACTAGTTGACCAAGATTAAAAACAATAAAAATAAGGCTTATTATCATTCAAATGAAAAAGGATGGGAGGACCAGAAACAAAGGAATCCCTATTCTTTAAATTCTGGATATTCCTCCCACCTTTTCTATGGGCCTCAGGAGAAGCCTTCTTCAAAGTCTTCCAGCTGCCTTTCTCTACACTCTCTACTTATAAAACCCCACTGAATAGCTATCTGACCTAACTGGTCCTCCAAATTAATGTTGGACAAGTTTATAGTTTGTCAATATGATAGATTTGAACTCTTGGTGAGTTCACCTTCTTAGGCCTTAACCCAAGATGGCTTCAGGCTTTTCCCACAGACAGGCTTTACTGGGTTGCTGGCAGTTTTCTTTTTAAATGTCAGGAAACACTCAGGACACAGGAACACAGGTAGATGATAAATGTGGAAACAGAGTTGATAGGATCTCACACCAGTATACCAGGATAGCAAGATAACAGGAACTTTCAGCTTCCAGGGAACAGGTAGGCAAACTCCCACTTGGCTCAAACAGACCAAGCCATAGGAAGTTACCTCTCCAACTACTACAAGGACAGGAACCAACAGCCCCCAACTGCCTCACTGTTCCTGTTCTGATATCTTCCCTACCCTCTAGAATAGGCCCTTTTAGTTCTGTTGATGCATCAAGGTCCCTCTTTGCAAACACTCTCTTTTGCAAATTCTCTTTCTTTCCTTCTTTCCTTTCTTTCCTTTCTTTCCTTCTTTCTTTCTTTCTTTCTTTCTTTCTTTCTTTCTTTCTTTCTTTCTTTCTTTCTTTCTTTCTTTCTTTCTTTCTTTCTTTCTTTCTTTCTTTCTTCCTTCCTTCCTTCCTTCCTTCCTTCCTTCCTTCCTTCCTTCCTTCCTTCCTTCCTTTCTTTCTTTCTTTCTTTCTTTCTTTCTTTCTTTCTTTCTTTCTTTCTTTCTTTCTTTCTTTCTTTCTTTCTTTCTTTCTTTCTTTCTTTCTTTCTTTCTTTCTTTCTTTCTTTCTTTCTTTCTTTCTTTCTTCCAGGAGAGAAGTGACCATCCTTCTCCCAGGATCATACCATCTGAGAAGCACCAAAACTTATAGCCCTCAGAATTAGTTCTGAAAATAGCAGCAAAAAAAAGTCTGCAACTTGGGATAGTGCCTCCCCAACTGACTGTCTAGTGGCTACACAATAATAATCCTTTGTGGGTGACCACCTGAAAGGGAGGCTGGGGACTGATGAAATATGGGTGGAAGGGTTTAAAGATTAAGAGAGGAGGAACATAAGGGGAGAAGAAAGACACAGAGACAAAGGGTTCAACAGCATGGCATTCAGTCTGTGTTGCTCCTCTGTTGGAATTGAGAGAGAGAACTACACATGAACCCAGTTTTATTTTGTTTTGTTTTGTTTTTGCAGATTCAAAGAATGGGAATGGGAGGTAGTTAATCAAACATGTGACATGGTAGAGAATTTAACATTGGCTTGGTTATCAATCACAAGATCAAGGAGGTGGAGACTAAGACAATGTAGACATCAGTGCCCAGCCCAAATGTTCATTTAACTTTGGGGAGGGGTCAGAATACCATAAGATTAGAGTTCCACTTTATTTCAAGTATCAAAAATCAATCATGTGAAATATAAGAATTCTATCCATAAATCTGGTGCATGAGTATATTGCTCATAAGAGTCAGCTTTTGAATACATTTTTAATACTTTCATGATTAGTTCATACCTGGAATCCTACACCAACCCTCGGTGAGCAGAGTCCGACTTTAACATAAAGTTCAAAGTCATAAAATAGACTGAGAAAAGGAGAAAACAACAAACAAAGAATATCACCATAAAAAGCTACTATGGTGGTTGGGAAGACAAAGACATAAAATTAAAAGAAGACAATAATGTGAAAATAGTTACCCAAAAAGCCTCAAAGAAAAATGCTGATTGGAATCCAACCCAACAAGAATTCTTGGAAGATTAAAGAAAGAGATGAGTGACAGAGGAAAAATTGGGACAATAAATGAGAATGAAGTAAGAAAATTATGAAAAGAATTGACAATTTGGCAAAAGAAGAATTAAAAAACTGAATAAAAGAATACCTTAAAAAAACAGTATTGTCCAAATGGGAAAAAAATGGTACAAAAATCCATTGAAAAGGACCTCTTAAAAAGTAAAATTGGCCAAATGGATAAAGAAGTACAGAATCTCACCAAAGAAAATAATTTCTCTTAAAAATTAGAATTAAGTAAGTGGAAGCTAATGATTCCGTGAGATGTCAAGAAATAATAAAACAAAATCAAAAGAATGAAAAAAATAGAAAATGTGAAATATTTCATTGGAAAAATGATTGACCCAATAAATAGATTGAAGAGAGGTAATTTAAGAAAGATTAAATTACTTGAAAGCAATTATCAAAGAAAAGAGCCTATACTTTAGAGTAAATTTCCCAATATCTTAAAGACTGAGTATAAAATAGAAATGAAAAGAACCTACAAATCAACATCTAAAAGAGATTTCAAAATGAAAACTCTCAGAAATCATATAAGCAAATTCTAGAACTTCCAGGTCAAGGAGAAAATACTTCAAATAGTCAGGAAAGAATAATTCAAATATCATGAAACCACAGTCAGAATCATACAATCATAAAACTGAAAATTGATTTTAATTATTTTATTAAGATTTAAGATAGATTTAATAATTCCCTTTTCAGTTCCTTCCCCATGTAAACTTTATCCTCTACACACATCCTGGAGAAATTGTCTAAAGGTCAATTTTTTGTCTTTTGTCTTAATCATTTTTACCTTTGTAACCCCACCCATCACCCACTTTCCAGAGAAACTTAGTGAACATAAAGGTCAAATATCATCAATTTAAACACTAATGGCAACTCCCCATGCCTGAAAAGTACTTCTATTGCCTGGGAACCTTTATCTTGTGACTCAAATCACACATTTTGGTTGTAGTTAAGAGGGCTTCAGAAAGGAAGGCTCAAGTGATTTATAATCTGAATTCTGACTATGTTATTGATAGTCAATCAGAAGAAGAAACACCTAGGTTGCTCTAGACTTTTCTCTGTTATCCTACTAATTATTATAAAAGACCCTATCAATTCTGTTGTAATGATCTTCCCTAAAAAATGAAGGAATGAGAAAGAGAGATACACAGTGTAAAGATGATATTGAAACTGTTTGATACTTTTGGTAGAGGTATCCAAAAGTATCCTTAAGTTGTTGTAGTGAGGTAAAATCCAACTGGCTAGTCTGGTAGCTATGAGCTTTGACTTCTGGGTCTTGTGTGAGGAAAATACTATGGAGACTAATATATATATATATATATATATATATATATGTATATATATATATATATATACATATATATATATATATATATATATAAACTTTTATTAATAGTATAAGATTTGGTAAAGGGTATAGGGATTTAAAAAGGATTTCTAACTCTAAGGGAATTCTATCTAATGCTACCTACCTCTGATGCTGCAAAACGTTTCTTCAGATCCAGATTACATTCTCTCCTTAAACTGACTAAAAACATACTTCCTTGTCTAAAGAATCTATTCTTAAATCCTTATAAGTAATAAATTGTCTCCAAAATATCAAAGAGTTAGCAAGAGCAAGTCTGACTGAACCCTGGTCAAAGCTCAGCCTTGACTCTAGGTTTTCCACAGAGCTCAGAGAAAAGATCTTCTGTTTTTCTTCTCAGAGATGAATAACTCTCCAAACATAGCCAGATAGTCACTGAACTCAGATCCTGGTATTTCCCAAATTGTCACAGGAAAAACACCAAGAAACTCAAGAGGTTAGCTTGCTCTCTCACCAAGCTCCAAAAAGTAAGAGAGCAAAGAGCAGCCTGTCACTCTCTCAGCATCCAGGAGTAATGGCCTAAAATGTTAGTTAATCTCCACAGACTCTAACATTCCACAGAATTTTTGCACCAGCCCTTCTCCAGATTCCAAATTGAGCTTAAGACAGCTTCTTTATTTCTTATCTATAAAATTAATTTAACAAAACCCAAATCTTAATAATATCCTAATAACTAAGAGAAGGAAGAGGAGAGAGATAGAATGAAGAAAATTTTCTCATATAAAAAGGAACAGAATTAGAAAGACACACATAGAGTTAAAAGCTAGAGCAGAATCTATTATGCTACAGCTAAAGTAAAAAAGGCAGGGATAGCAATTGTGATCTCATTAAAGCAAAAAAAAAAGACCTAATTAGAAAGATTAATCAGGGAAAATATATTTTACTAAAAAGTATCATAAAAATGCAGTAATAGTAAAAAGTTTACAGCAAGTTTTTTCTGAAAAGGGACCTCATTTCTCAAATATATATAGAACTAAGGCAAATTTACAAAAATAAGAGCTATTCCCCAATCCATGAATAATTAAAGGATACAAATGGGAAGTTTTCAGAAGAAATCAAAAGTACTTATAGTCATATTGATTAGAGAAATACAAATTAAAACAACTGAAGTACTACCCCATACTTATCAGAAATGACAAATACTGGGGAGTATAGACAGGGGAGGAACAGAAATAACTATACTAAAGAAGTGCTGGTAGAGTAGTGGACTGATCCAACCATTTTGGAGAACAATTTGGAATGATGATCAAGTGTAAAATAATTGGCTACTCTGATCATCACAATGATCTAAGAGAATTCTAAAGGATTCATGGTGAAAAAATACTTTCCACTTCTAGAGGGAGAATTGATAAACGAAATGCAAATTGAACTATAATTTTTTTACTTTCTTTTTCTTGCTTTTTAAAAACCATGGATAATATGAAAATGTTTACATGATTTCATTTGTATGATTAATATATTACTTACCTTCTCAACAGGTATGGGAAATATCAGGAAGAAGGTGGAGAATTTGAAATTCAAATTTTCAAAAGAAAGGAATATTAAAGATAAATAATAAATCTAAATGTTAAAAATATAAAGATATTTATTTCCAAGTATTTGAATGAGTAAAACCTAGAGTCTGGGCCAAACTCCCATGCTGTTTAAAAGTTATTCATTGATATCTGTAAACACAAATGCACAAAATCCTCTTTCTCCATTTAAATATCTCTTCTCTGTTTCTGGCAAACTTTTTTTTTTTTCATATGACTATTTCTTTCTATAAAAGCAGCCTCTATAGCTTCCCAAACTATCAATCGAGGGTCTTCTCTTCTAGTTATAGTTGTCAGCCTTGATCTTTTCATCAGATTAATTTCAACTGGAATGGTGAATTCTAATGCTTTCCTTTTATGTGCCCTTTCCCATTCACAAACCCTCTTTCCTTTGTGTTTGGGGTTGTTAACCTATGGGTGTGCTGTCACCCCCACAGAAAACTTAAAGGAAGAATTGCATAGGGGAAAGAAATTGGGCTTTTGTTCATATTTTAAGTGCCCCTTGCTGCATGTGTGAATCTGGGCAATTAAGTGAGTCTCAGTTTCCTCAATGAAAAATGAGAGGTGCTGTGGGATGGTCCATCCTCCCACAGGGGATGGGGTCTTGGAGGTGGGGCAGTGTCAGCAGAATGATGAATAGGTCACAGCTTTCTATTCAACCTGCAGCACAGGTTTCACAGGATAAACTGCTCCCCCTTGACTGAGGCTTAGCTTTATTTTATACCTTCATAATCACACATCTACTTGGTGCACAATTTCATTCTCAACATATGTGTTTCCATAGAACTTAAACAACAGATGTGAGGCCTAAGGAAATAGTCAACAAAACATTATTGCTAAGTGCAGGGCTAGAGGGAAGAATCAAGATGACACATATTTGCCAGAAGTTTTTATGCCCAGAAAAGAGGGTCTTATCTAAGTGAGTATATAAGAATCTTTAGGTTTAATTTTATAAATGGGATCTCCTGGTAATATTCTGGGGGGACAGAGTGGGACATGTATATTAACCCTGCAAGCATGTTTTTCTCATCTACTTTTCCTGGGGCTAAGTAAGAATAATAATCATAGTAATTCCAATAATAAGGTGATGTTAATCAGGAAAGTCACTTAGGGGGGTTTCAGTGGGTGTTTCCATTCTTCCTGAGGGCTGCTTTGCAGTCCCTGGTTTCCACATGTGACCATATCAAACAGCGTGGTCTTTGATGACTCTTAGCAGAGAGGATTCTGTTTGATAACCTCTAAGGGTCCTTTACTTTTACTTCTAAATCTATGATCCCATTACTCCCCTACCATACTTAGCATTTTTCTTTGAGGCTTTGCATGGAGATGTTTTAAAGTCATTATCTTCTTTTGTTTATCTTGAGTTCACCTTTCTTCAGATTAGCGCTTTATAGTCAGGTTATTTTTCATTTATTTTTCCTTCCAGTCTACTTTTTGACTTTCAACTTTTTTTTTATACTTCTGCTCTCTGTTCTAATTTACCTTTGATATCTCCTTTTGCATCTAGATGATGTATCCATTTTGATCTTATCTTAAAATGGTGTAAGATATTGGTCTATACCTAGTTTCTGCAAGCTTCTTTCCAGTTGTCCCACTAGTTTTTACCAAATAGTGATTTCTTATCCCCAAAACCTATATCTATGCTTTTGTCAAAAACAATGATATCTTGGTATTTGTCATTAATTCATTCTAGAAGTCAGGTTAGTAACAAAAAGATTAAGTAGCAAATGAAATTTTCCAATAATGAATAATTTAAATTGAATTAATCCATTCCAGACACCCAGAAAACCCAGATTTTATGAGGCATTATATGCATGAATGGAGTTGTAGTTTACTAAGTAAACATTAATAATAGGCATAAATAAGCAATAGACTAAATAAAGTAATTTTAACTTAACTTTACCTGTATTGAGAGGACTTTATAGTTTATGAGAATGGTGGAGAGGAGAAATGTTATTGTCTGGAAAAGGAATCCCCTTTCATAATATCTGAGGGTAACTATCCTTCTGGAGTTCTTTCTTTTTTCTGTTCCTTAACACCACTGAATCTTGTTTGAGATTCACCAAATGTAAGCTTCATAAGAAATATATGCAAGGATATTTGCTTTTGTCTGCATTTCAAAATTCCTCTAAAGTGGGAAATGATCTAGTCATTTAGCAAATTTATAATTCTGCTTTTTGAAGTTTTATCCAGGTGAAATTTTTCAACCAAGTTTTGCACTTCCACTCATTTTTCATGTATTTCCTTGATTAATGAAGTGGGAAAATCCTCTTTGTCTCCTTCTCACCTGAAGAAAACTCACACACCCCATGCCAGCTATTGCTGCTCCTTTTGAAGTTCTTGCACCTCCTCAATGTTGAACTCTTCTTTATGCTCCTAAATTAATACATGATCCTTTGTTTTAGCTAGAACAGGAATGCTTCCCAAGATCACAATGTCAATAAGTTCTAGAAAGTGCATCAAATGCCAAGCAAATGTTGGATACTGGAACAATTTTTTCTCGTCAAAATGTGTCAAATACCAAATTTGACAAGTTCTGAAACCATCAAATAGCAACATTTGACTGTAGAAGGTAACTATAATTTTCTACTGCTATTTGTTATACATCTATTGTTCCATTGATCTACCTTTCTATTTCTTAGCCAGTACTAGATAGTTTTGATAATTACTGCTTTATAAAACAATTTAAAATCTGCTTTTGCTAGAGCTCCTTCCTTTATATTTAAAAAAAGTCTTTTGAAATTCTTGATCTTTTGTTCTACCAAATGATTTTGCTATTTTTCTCTAATGCAATTATATATGTGTGTGTGTGTGTGTATATATATATATATATGTATATATATATATATATATGCAATGTAATTGGGATAGAATTGAATAAGTAGATTGCTTTAGGCAGGGTTGTTATTTTATTATTATTAACTATATTGGCTCAACCCATCCATGAACAATGGATATTTCTCCAATTACTCAGATATTACTTTATTTGTGTAAAAAGTGCTTTACAATTATGTTCATGTAGTTCTTTTATTTTGGCAGATATACTCCCAGATTTTTTATTCTATCTGTGATTATTTTAAATGAAGTATCTTTTTCTATCTTTTCTAACAGGACTTTGTTAGTACTATATAAAAATGATGATTTATGTGGGTTTGTTTTATATCCTGCTACTTAGCTAAAATTATGGATAGTTTCAACTAATTTTTTAGTTGAATCTGTAAGATTTTCTACATATACCATCATATCATCTGCAAACAGAGATAGTTTTATTTTGTCCATCCTGATTCCTTCAATTTCTTTTTCTTCTCTTATTGCTATTGCTAGCATTTCTATATTATGTTATATAGAATTGGAGGTATTGGGCATCCTTAATTTCATGTCTGATCTTATCGGGAAGGCTTCTAGCTTATTCTCATTATAAATACTATTTGCTTGTGGTTTTAGGCAGATGCTTTTTAATGTTGCAAGTCTTAGTTCCTGGATTCCCAGCCTGGTGTGGTCCCTGCTGGTCTAGTGCTGCACACTTCCCCCTGCCCTGCACTGCTTGCCAAAGATGGCTTACATAGATAAATACACTGGGACTTTTTACCAGCAAAAGAGATTCTTCCACAAGTTAAAACATAGCAGAGAGCACTCCAGTTCCTGCTTATCCTGGCTCTTATCTCTCACCTACTTGACTTTTGATTGGACATTCTGGGTCATGTGCTTTGACATCCAGGCATGTAATTATGCCAGGCTGTCAGGTCAAAGGCCATGAAGAGTGGCTTCTATCAATCCATTCTGGAAGTCAAAAACTGCCATGTCACTTTGTCCTACCTTAATGTGCATGTGCCAACTATGAGTTATATTTTTAATGTTGAGTTGGGGGGATGTAAGTTCTAGTTCTGCCACATAACATTTTATATACTTGGAGCTACAAACCTTAGTAATGTTATACCTGTGCATTTTCATCTTGGGGTTTCTTTGCAGTGGTGATCAGTGAATTCTTTCAATTTCTATTTTACCCTCTGGTTCAAGAATTTCTAGGCAGTTTTCCTTAAATGATTTCTAACTTTCTGGGAGTCTGATTATTCTTATATTTCTTTCCTTGATCTATTTTCCATTTCCAGTTTTCATGTTTGATATTCCCTTCTCTTATTTCATTCTTTGGATTTTGCTTTATTATTTTCTTGTTGTCTTAGGAAGACATTAGCTTTTCCTTGTCCAATTCTAGTTCTTAATAAATTATTTTCTTCCATGAGTTTCTGGATTCTCTTTTTCCATTTGGGAGATCTTTCTGGTTTGTATGTGGTTGAGTTTTAGTAGACTGTTGCTTGATTCCATTACTGTCCACTTGTTAGGAGGTTCTTTGAATCCAAAGTTACTGAATTGCTGGTTCCTCTTTGATTTTGGTGTCCTGCCTTGGTTTTCCCAGGCTCATGTATTGTCTATAGGCTTCTTCTCAGAATCATATTAAATGCATAAGATAAAATACATAGGAAAGTAATTACTTTTTAATTTTAAATTTATTTAATTTAGAATATTTTTCCATGGTTACACGATTCATATTCTTTCCCTCCCCGCTTCAGTAGCCAACGAGCAATTCAACTGGGTTTTACATGTATCATTGACCAAGACCTATTTCCATATTATTAATATTTGCAATAGAATGATCATTTAGAGGCTACTTCTCCAATAAAATCCCCACTCAGCTATGTGATCAAGAAATGTTTTCCTTCTGTGGGAAATCAAAAGTCTTAGCGAAGTTCTTAACTAGGATTGGGAATTTGGGGACACTCTCTATCACGAAAGTTGCAGGCAACCTGGACCCAACCCTTTCCCTCACCTTCCTCCACCCAGGTAAATACCACAATTTCCTGCAGCTAATCGGTGCTAAATGACCAAAGATATCCCTTTTCTCTGTCTCACCCCTTTTCCAAGCTGAAGCTCTGCGCGACTATGTGCATTTGCGCTCTAGTGACTAAATGGGTGGCGGGGGAGGACACGTGAGAAAGTGCCGCTCCGCTTTACGGCGATTTTACAGTAGTTTCGCGACAGAGTTCGTTACTTGCCGATTACAAGCGGAAGTCGACATACTCTCTGCCTTGAGTGTCTTCTCCCTCTCGCGCGTTGACAACATGAAGCAAAAACGGAAAGGTGCGGAAGAAAAAGATATGTTCTGGAGGGTCTGCCTTTTTGTTCTTGGGAAAGCCCTTCTTAGCACCCCCAAGAAGCCTTTATGGACTGCATCTTGTTCGCCCTTTCTTTGTGTATGTGTGAGTCCGTCAGGGTGTGTGAGAGTCTGTCAGTGATGGTGTGTGACCGTCAGTGAATTTGTATGTATCGGTAGGTGTCCAGGCACTGTTTCTGTGTATTCGTATGCCCTGGACTATGTCGACCTGAGTGTGTGTGTATCTGTAGTCATGTGTGTGCGCCCCTGTAATCGGTTATCCTGGGGCTCGTGGGTTTTCCACTGATGTTCAGAGGCTGCAGCAGGAAATACCAGCTTTGGTAAAGAGTTAAAATCTGCACACCTGTAGGTTAAGATCTCTTAGAATAATCTGACTTTGAGGATAATATGGTCTCATTCTGGACAGTATTTTATTTCAGTGAAATGTTTTGGGGGAAATTATCATGTAAAGCTACTGGTCAATTAAATTCACTTATACTCTCCTCCCGTTAGAACGACCCACTCCGGGCTCATCCTCACCCCCTTTCTCATAACCTTGGGAGGAATGTAGTCCTGATTGTATGTTAGAGAAAAGGAGTCAATACCTCAAGTTTTGGAAGGAAACTAAGAATTTGGACAGCAGGTAAAGAATCCATACCTGGGTTCTGTTTTTCCACAACTACGATATTTCTCAGTAAATACAGGTTGTCCCCCCAAAGTCTTAAGAACACTTTAAAGCTATTAAACCTTTAAAATTGTGATAGCTTAAAACTGTACTGTCTTTTGGGGGCACCTTGTATTTCACCAAACTCTGTTTCCTTTCCACAACAAGGACCTGAAAGAGAAAAATGTAATTCTATTTTCGTCTAGCCTTTTTTTTTTTTGGAGAGAAAGTATATTGAATTAAGATGAGTCAGGAAATTGGAATCTGTGTTCTGGTTCATTCACAACTTAGCTGTAAACTTTGGACAACTCATAACCTTACTGTGTCTGTTTCCTGATTTGTAAAATAAGAATGTGTGAATGTATTTTAAAGAAAATGTGAATGTATTTTAAAAGGCATAACATGTACTCATTATTTTAAATGCTCCATGCTATTCACATTTGTCTTCATTATTACATTAGAAGAGCTTATCTTACTTCTAAGAATTTCACCCTTGAAATTTTTCATGCAACTACAAATATCTCAGCGCAAGTCTCCATGAACAATTCTTTCCATCTATTGACCACCTCAACCTACCCCAGCTTCCCTCAAGACTCAGACTCAGCTCAGCCTTCAGTAGGCTCCAAACCACTGATTTCCACAGTTATTAGTGCTTTCTCTTTCCTTAAGTTCCCATATATTTACTTCTTTGCAGATATAAACTTCACTAGAACAAATATTGGTGCTTTTTTTGTCATTCTATCCTACACTAAGCACAAAACTTTGCAAATAGGGACATGACATAGTAACTATAAACTTGTTATTGTGACCAGTTGAAAAGCAGTATAATGAGTAGTAATAGCTAGCATTTTATAGTGCTTAAAGGTTTGAAATGTGTTCTTTCCCAGTTTTTCAGTCCTCATCATAGCCCCTAAGAAGTAGGTACTATTATTGTCCCCATTTTACAGATGAGGTAACTGAGGCAGTGTTAAATGACTTGTCCAGCTAGTAAATTCCTGAGACAGAATTTGAACTCAAGTATTCTTAACTCTAAGCCCCATGATCTGTCCACTGGGTCACCTATCTGCATCATGTATACTATAGTAGTTCAGGAAAAGAGGCAGTTATTGGGGAGAAAGGGGAAGTTTAATTATACCCATTTCTTCCCTGAGGGCAAGAACTTTGAAAACATCCTCCACAGATTTATGCCATTTTCTGTCATTTTCCATCCTTTTCTGCTTTGAGTGAGAAGAGACTCATTCCTATTATCACAGAATTTCAGAATGGGAAGTAGTTATCAGCAGCCATGTAGTCCCATTCTGCTTTTTAAAAAAGCCCAAATACTGCATGATTGACAAATGGCCAATCAGCCTTTGCTCAGTAAATGTTGAATAACTATGAACCTACCACCTCCAGAAGTGGCCTATTTTATTTTTGAATACTTCTGTTGTTAGGAAATTTTTCCTTTTGCCCTAAAATTTCTCTATAAAACTTCTGCCCCTTGCTTTATTTTTGCTCTCTGGGCCCAGACAGAATGAGCCTGATCCCTCTTACTTGACAGCTTTTCAGATATTTAAGAACAGCTATATCATGTCCCCTCTCAGTCTTCTCTTCTCCAGATTAAACATTCCCAGTTCTTTCCACCAATCCTACAACATTAACTGTTCATCATCATGATAACATTTTGGATTAAATCCATTTTATACTAGCTCATTTATACTGGCATTGTATGTTTAATAATAATACAACAGCTCTGCCCTTGCTACCATAAAATAGATCTTTATGTTTCTTCTGTTCTTCATGGTTACTTCCATCCTGTAGTTAAATACCTTAAAAGATAGCTGTGGAAATAATATACAGCCATTCCTTATTTAAATTGTAGATAAAATCAGCTTCATTTTTATTGAAATGTAAAAAATCCATGATCAGAATAGTAAGATGGCTAAGGATAAAAGTTTTGTTTTGAGCTTTTAATTTTGTAGAATTAGATCAATAATCATAGAAAAACTATAAGCTATAATCTCTATAAGCTTTTAAAAGTCTGTACAATATAATATTTTTTTTGAATACTGATTTTTTTTCAGGAGATCTCAGCCCAGCTGAGCTGATGATATTAACCATTGGTGATGTTATAAAACAACTAATTGAAGCTCATGAGCAGGGAAAAGATATCGATCTAAATAAGTAAGTGGTATTTATTTTTTTAGTGCCCTTAAGAAAAAAAATCTTGTTTTTTAAAATCTTAATTGAGATTGCAGAACTGTTAATATAGTTTTTAAAAACTGACTTTGTAATATGTCATATTAAAGTCTTAGAAATTTAGGTTTCCTTCCTGCTATACTCTCAACCTCAAAAAATATGTATCTGTACCCACCTTTCCTTCCTTTCTAAAATTAACCTTTTCACTTATGCTCATAATCCTGCCCTGAGCTACTATTCCCTCTTTCTGACATTTTCAACTTTTTCACTCTTTCTCCTCCACCAGTTTTTCCTCAGCACTCATCCTTTACTCTTCCACCCCCATATCACTTGCATAGTAAACATTTCTTAACTAACATTACATTACACTTCATCTCACTCTCTTCTAAACCCTTTGCAGGCTAGTTTCTGACCTTATCATTCAACTGAAACGATTCTCTTCAAAGTTGCTAATGATCAATTAAATACCAAATCTATTGACCATTTCTTAATTCTCGTCGTTCTTGATCTTTCTGCAGCTTTTGACACTTTCAACTCTTATGTAATTTCTCCTCTCTAAGTTTTCATGACACTACTTTCTCCTGGTTCTCCTTGTCTAAAAGCTCTTCAGTGTCCTTTACTGAATCTAGCTCATACCCAGCAACTGTGGGTATCCCCCAAGGCTCTCTCTTATGTCCTCTTCTCTATACTATCTTATTTGTTGATTTCATCAGCTCTAATAGGTTCATTTTTTACCTTTACAAAGATGATTCACAAATCTATTTATCCAGCCCTAACTGCTTTCTTGACTTCAAGTCTCATATTACCAACTGCTTAATGGATCTCAAACTGGAGGTCCTCAAAACTTCTTAAACTCAGCATGTTCCAAACAACTTACTAAACTCTTTTCTTTTCCCATTTTCCCTTTTACTGGTCAAGTGTGTCACCATCTTTTTGGTTTCTCAGGCTTTCAACCTCATTACTGTTATCCTCAGCTCCTCACTCACATTCACCCCACATATCCAATCACTTGCTATTTCTTGTTTTGACTTTCACAGCCTCTGTCATATAAATCCCTTTCATTTCATGATAAGCTGCCACTCTGGTGCAGGTCTTTATCGCCACATACTAGAACTAGATTATTGCAATGACCTGCTGGTTGTTCCCCTTGCCTCTCTCCCCACTCTATTTAGCTGCCAAAGATCTTCCTGCAGAGTAGTTCTGACTATATTACACTCCATACTCAGGAACCTACAGTGGCTCGCTGTTTCCTTGAGGATCAAGTATAAAAGCCTCCATTTTGCTTTTCAAACTCTGAAATCTTTTTACCTTTCCATTCTTCTTATGCTTTACTCTCATCCTTATACTCCATAATCCATGGACACCAGGGTCACACATGTTTTTACCCATTTCTATCTCCTTTCCTATACACTGGCTGTCTAGTTCTCCCTCCTTCCTACTGCCTTCAGACTTCCTTCAAGATGAAGTTGAAATTCCTCCTTCTGCAAGAGGCTTTTCCTAGAACTCTTCTTCTCTGCCCCCCAACTTATGCCTATCCTTTAAGATTACCTCTCACTTCCACTATTTGTTTCTTTCATATATAAACACACACGCACAAACACACACATACATACTTGTTTGTGACTTGTCTCCCACATTAGAATGAGAGCTCCTTGTGGTCAGAGTTCATGTTTTTGTCTTTTTTTTTTAAGTCCCCAGTGAGTTCTTAATACTCATTGATTGACAGTGTTGATCCTAGAATTTAATTTGGATAGGAGACATTTAAAATGTCTGTTTTGGGGTATGTAACTCCAGGAAAAGATCTTTCCTTGATTCTTATTGTCCAGAAATAATATTTTGTCTATAATTCATGTGGAACTAGAGCAAAAGTTGTTGGCATCTGGAATTAGTGTTTTAGAATTGTTGGTGTCTTCCAAAACAATGAGACCTAATTGCATGTATGTATTATATGTATATACATATGTAAAATTTATGTAATAGATCACTTATGTTTAATTTTATTCATTGTTAAATGTATTTTGCATAAGTGAGTTTGATTGTTTGGTTTAATTTTTTGAATAGCTTATGCAATGTTGTGTTCATTGTATTTTTCAAAAAAATTTTTTCTCTAAGTTTGATATTTATTCATTGCAGTAGTAGTAGAATTTTCTGTATTAGTTGATAAGAGTAGTGTTTTATGATTTTATCGTTTTGCAGGTATTTGTGTTTATCTTTTGCTTTTGATGTTATTTACTTGTTTTGCTTTTACATATGTTTGATCTGCATTTTGAACTTTGTAATTGTTCATTGTATACTTTCCCCCTTTTCCTTTCCTTGATTAAATCCCTAGAATAGGATAGTATTAGATAGGATAGGATAGTTGAGTGTAGGTTGTTTATTATTTTGAGTAGAATTTTTAGTTTAAGGAATATATAAGTATATTAAGTGCACAAATGCCAAAATAGTGTTTTTAATACAATTTTGGCTTTGTGCAAAGGGGGTGACTGTAGCAAGGGAATATAGCAAAGCTGGCTGACAGCCTTCACACCAAGATTCCACAGAGTAAGGATTGAGTCAGCATTCTAAGGCAGTTGGAAAACTGGCGACTGACTCTCTCTCTTTGGGAAGCAGACAGAGAGGGTGTATGGAAGTGGCTCTCTGAAGGAACCCAACTTTGGAGCTGCCTGGGAATTGGATCATCTTTAAGGAGAGGTTGAGTGAGTGATCCCCCCACACTGGTGGATAGTGTGGGTGTGTGTGATCTTCCTCCCTTCTTGAACCTTGTGAGGACTCATCTTGAGACAGCTGTGTGACCCAACCAAGGACTTTGGTGTTGTGAGAATCTGGGCCCTATGGACTTTACTAATCCCCTTTATCTTTAATTATCCTTTTATTTTGTTAGATTAAGGTTATTTAGAAAGGCTAAGATTTTAATATCTGGGTGGGTTAGTAAAATAAGTTACTCCCTGATTCCCTTTCCATTCCCTTGTCCCTTTAGCTAATAAACCTGTTTATATATATATGCATATATATATATAAAACATAAACAGTTAGTTAGTTAGTTAGATCTCTTCTGTTTAACTTCCCTATAACACCTGAGAAGGGCAGCATTCAGGAGTGTTGACTCCAGTTCTCTAAATATTGAGTAATTGAAGCCATCGTTTCCATTTGCTGGATGGAAAAGGATGCATGTAATTAATAAGTATACTTTGCCTACAACCACCTTAATCATTTTGGTAACCTCCCTAGGAATTAGAATGATCCTTTTAATGCCAAATGATTCTTTCTTTTTTTTTTAAGAGTGAAAACCAGAACAGCTGCCAAATATGGCCTTTCAGCCCAGCCTCGTCTGGTGGATATCATTGCTGCAGTCCCACCTCAGTATCGTAAAATCTTGGTGCCCAAGTTAAAAGCAAAACCAATCAGAACTGCCAGTGGGGTAAGTGATAGCTTTTTAAACTAGTAACTTGATCTTGACCTGAGCTTGATCATCATTAAAATTTAGTACATGTGCTATTTCCATTGTAAATTGCTATTGTGTTGCTAAAAAAAGATAACTATTCACACAGAAAATATAATGTCAAATGAGTGGTACAGAGTGAGTATTATAAATGTTCAGAGGAGAGAGAGACAAGTTGAGATAGGTGGGAAAAACCTTAATGTGAGCCTTGAAGAATGAATAAACTTTTGATGAGTAAAGAAGAAAAGATTAGGAAAGTATTTTAAATAAAAGTGGGAATGTACAAAGTATTGCTGTCTTACCTCAGCATCATCCCCCAAATTAAACTCATACTATGTGCCAGGCACTGTGCTAAGAAAAATAAGAAAAAGTCCCTGTCTCCAAGGAGCAGTAGGAATGGAGGAGACAACACATAAAAATCTGAAAGTAGGGTGAGCAGGGGCACCCAGCATGGGGGCATGATAAACACCTGCATCTGAGTTAGCTTCCCTGGGCTCCCTCCTTAAATGGAGGATATGGGAGGAACTCTCTAATCACAGGGAGAAAGGGGACACAGGGCCAGGGAGTATTAAGTAAGTATGAGCTTCAAAGTTGATGCAATTCTGCAGGAAGATGTTACAGAGAGAAAAATCCAGGAGATTAGCTTGGTGGGAAATAGTGATGGTAATGGGGAAGTTTATTTTATTTTATTTCAATTAATTTATTTATTTAGAGTATTTTTCCTTGGTTACATGATTCATGTTCTTTCCCTACCCCATCCTTGAGCTGATGAACAATTCCACTGGGTTATACATGTATCATTGTTCAAAACCTATTTCCATATTATTAATATTTGCAATAGAGGGATCATTTAAAGTAAAAATCCCCAATCATATACCCATTAAACCACATGATCAATCATATGGGGAAGTTTAGAAAGACGAGGGGTGAGAAGGGGTTAATGTGTTCTGTTTTAGAAATGTTGAATTTCCAAAGCCTGGAATGTCCTCCCTTCTTTTTCCTCCTTTTCAGAATCCTTATGTAGGTAGGACTTAGTTTGGAGAGTACACTTATAGATTTCCCATTTTGTCATTCTTGCATTTTACAGTAGCTCTTTGATTTATCTTTTGCCCCCTTTATTCCCTCTCTGGATTTATGCTCATCTTGAGTTAGGGCCTTATACTCTTGGAAGACTAGTATCCTGTTGAGATGAGCAGGTGTTTTGCTTTGTTTTGCTTCTTTTGTCTTTTTATTCCTCAGTACCTAATAGTGCCTTTCACATTATAGGAAATTTATATTTGTGGAATTCAAGTGAATTCTATCATAATGTAGGAAGAATACCATGTAGTGAAAGTAGTTTGCTTTCTGAAAATGTCAGCCCAGTATGTGGTCAAAATGTTGGGCATCTTCAAAAGGAGTGAGGTCTTCTGCCTGTAATTTTGTTAGTATGAGGAACTTCAAGTGAAGATGTTCCCTCTACCAATACAGATCAACAGTTTTGGATTTGCAAATTTTTCAATACTTTTCACTGAGAATTTGTGATTTGCTTAGGTTAATGAGTTCGAAAGAGAAAACGTTAGCTTATGCTTTTGTAAAATTGTTTTGCATCTGTACTTGCTATTCTTTTGAGCCATTGCACTTCCGAGATATAAATGGAACTGGAGAAGAGACGCCATCCCAAAACAGTTTTGGGAGGGAGAAAAAGAGGTGCCATATGAGGATAATCCCAAGAAAATTAGGGAAATATATAGACTTTGTTGAAGGGAGTAGAGTGGAGTAGTGATTTTGGTTTATTTGTTTTTTTATAAATCTTCCCATTACAGATTGCTGTTGTGGCTGTAATGTGCAAACCCCACAGATGTCCACATATTAATTTTACAGGAAATATATGTGTGTGAGTATGATGGTTATAATTAGTTATGTATAGTTTCTTTTATTGATAACAGTAGATGCTCATTAATCTCAGATTGGTTTTAATTCTGGTAATTCAGGCTTATATTTCACTAGAAAGAAAAGTCACAAATCAGTTCTTTAAAACAGCCTGCACATAGCTTATAAAATGTTCTCATTTTTAAAAAAAATTGAATTTTCAAAATCTTTCTGGCTATTTTGCTATAAATAGTATAGTGAAATTCACTAACAAACATATACATTATGAAATCAGAAGACAAAAGAACTTTTTTTTCCTATTAACTGGATAAATTAAACCTGAAAATGTGTGTAGATTGCCAGAAATATGTTAAGGTAGTGTTGGATTAGAAAAGGAATCTTGATAAGGAAAAACTTCTATAGTAATACTTTGCATTTGTTTTCCTTGGATTTTAATTAAGAATAGTAAGGTAGAGTATATGGATGATCTCAGTTGGCAAGACAGAGGAGGTATTTTTGTATATGTTTAAGACCAAAATTTTATCCATGAGAGTTTAATAGTATCCTGAGGAAAATATTCACAATTCATTGCCATGAAAAATACCTAAAAATATGATCCATTAGTGAGTGTGTCCTTTAAAGGAGCAAATGATGTTCTTTTATGCATTTCCATATCTTTGTTGGTAGCAAAACATTCAATGAAACTAATGCTAATAAGATATTTCTGTTAGTATTTCTAGGAGGGAACTCGTGTTTTCAGCAGCATGAAGAGCATAGAATCTGAAATATTATTTGAGTTTTTGAAATAAGGTATGTAGATATCATTTTAATCTGTATTTCATTTTGACAGTTACTGCCCTGGTGGACCTGACTCAGATTTTGAGTATTCAACTCAGTCTTATACTGGATATGAGGTAAAATATCTTTGAATTACTTTATTTATCATGATAAAATGCTTTACCAGACTTTGTATTCAGTAGAGTGTTGTACAAGAATTAAAAAAAAATTAGATGAAACAAAATCCATCCTTGGGGAGAAAAAAAGACCTTCCTTTTCTAGTAAATGACACATAGGACTATTCAGATTTAGTGCTTTTTTGAGTGGGCAGAATATTACTATTCATTTTTGAGAGAGAAATAATTACTTTTGAAATTAATTATATAAAACACTAGTCTAAGATGATGAATACTTAGAAATTTTTCCTTAGTAGGCAAAGAAGAACGTAGCTGCTATTTGCATCTTTTGGCCAGTGGAAACAGAGTAGAAATAACTCCATTAACAGAAATTACAGAGCCTATTCTTGGAGTTATTCTTGATTGTGTGCAGTTCTGTTTTCCACAAGAGTCATGTTCTCTTCCTATTTTTCTGTGAATTTTTTATTGCATTCACCTTTTGGGGGGGGGGTTATTCTTTCAGCTATTCATATGAGGTGATCAGTCTAGGTTATCTTTAAAGTTTAGTATGTACCCTCTGTAGCCTGCTAATGCTATAATCCTGCTATGTAAATCAATATTGTTCAACAGATAAGAAATCCAGAGGAACATCCTATAGCTAAGATGCTTTATAACATTGAATGTTAAGGCAAATGTTAATTCAAGTGGGGGGAGTGGGGATGGAAAAGAAGCAAGAGTAGGACGGATGGAAGGAGGGAGCATGTATTTGTCAATTGACAGCAAGTTAGATGACCAAGAAAAAGAAAATTTGTATATTTTTCATTTTTTATTTAGCCAACCTCTATGCGAGCTATCCGTGCCAGGTATGACCCTTTTCTCCAGACAAGGCACCGAATAGATCAGGTAAATACATTAAAACATTTAAAAAACCATTTTCTGTAAGTAATAAAAGAATTTACAGCTTAATAATAAGAGATGGTTGTTTAATACCTAGCCCACTTACTGATGATTGAAATATAGTTAATGAAACAGAAAACTGTTCATAGAATTGTAATAGTTTCTAATTTTTAGCAGGGTAAATAATGCTTCTTCATAACTTGTGATTGTTTTGCTTTTCATACTTTGCTTTCTGAAAGTTGAAAACTAAAACTTCTACTTCAGCAACCCTGCTCTCTCTTCTGTATTGTTATAATTTGCTTTTAACTTAACATTCTTCAATTCCCTATCTCTTCCATTTTCTGTTAACATATATTCTTAATCACATACCTTTTTGTTTACCCTCTATTTTATGTCCCATTGGTTTTGTCTTAATTATTTATATGAATTTACTCTATTTAATAATTCCTTTTAACTCATTGTCACTTTTCAGTTACTTTTTCTTTTTAACATATTTTGAGCCCTTAGTATTTGAACCAATGTTTTCACAGAATTAAGCAAAATGTATATTGATGGTTTCTAATTTTTTTTCAGTTTCAGTACTGATGAGATATTTCACAATACAAAACCTGAGAATTTAAGGCATAATTATCAATGTCTTTTATCATATTGATGAATTTTATTTCTTTCAGTTGAAACAACTAGGTCACAGTGTGGATAAGGTAGAATTCATTGTGATGGGTGGAACATTTATGGCCCTCTCAGAAGAGTACAGAGATTATTTTATCCGAAATTTACACGATGCTTTATCTGGACATACTTCCAATAGTGTATCAGAAGCAGTCAGGTGAGAGTTCTTCTTTCATAATACAAATAATTTTTTTGAAAGTTCAGATGGTCTTTTTAAGTATTTTCAGCATCTGGGTCTTAAAGCACTAAAAGGAATTTATTTCTTAAAATCCTTTTTCAATGGAATTTGTGCTAGTGGGGGTTTTATTGATACTTCTCTCTTTTAAAAAATGAATACTATCCATTGGCAAAAGATATTATACTTTATCATACAAAAATATTATATGATAATATTCAAAGTATTCCTCAGATTGATCTAAACAGTAAAGAGAAAAGTTGATATCTCATTGAGGTTCCAGTGAACACAAGATAAAAAAGAGAAATAGATACTTAGAAGAGAATGGAATAAAATGTCTAACTAGGAGTGACAACCTTAAGAATTTGGTTTTTTTTATTTTTTGGAGTTTTTTTTGGCTAGAGATAACTTGACTAATTCAAATTTAGTGAAAATTATGTTGTTCTGCTTGTCTTACATTTTGGTGTATCATCAACTCATTTGCTACTTATAGATAAAGCATAAAAGAATTATGTGATTCTCTTAAATGGAGAGATAAGTTCATTTTATTTTGCTTAATAACTCAAAGCATTTACTTTTTAAATGATCTTTTTTTAAAAAAATGATGACTTTTTGGTTTGTACTCATAATTATTTCTGAACATATATTTTTTTCCCCTCTGTCTCTACCCAATGAGTCATCTCTTGTAAGAAAGACTTCAAAAGAAAGGGGAAGAAGCAGTTGCGTATAACATAGGGGTAGATGACATGAAAACAAATATATACAAACAAGTTTTGTATAGAATAAATTTGAGCTAATCAATAGAGGGAAGGCATAGAATTTAAAGGTTATAAAAGGTTTTTAATAGAGGATAGGATTTCATCTGGGCTTGGAGTAAGCCAGATAGTAGAAATGAGGAGAGAGAGAATACAAAGCATGGGAGACAGTTAGGGAACTGGAGATGGAGTGCCTTATGCAAGGATTAGCCAGGAGGCAAGTGTCACTAGACTGCAAAGTACTTGGAGAGGAGTGAGGTAAAAGGGGGAAAGGGAGAGGCTAATATATTCCCTACTATACTAAGTGCTTTATGAAAATCTCATTTGAGTAAAAGACTGGAAAGGTAGGAAGAGGTAAAGTTGTGATGATCTTTGAATGCCAAACAGAAGACTTTACTTATATTTGATCTTAGAGGTAATAGGGAACCACTGGAATTTGTTGAATGGAATGAGGAGGTATTGAGGAGGTGAAAACATAATCAGGTATGTACTTTAAGAAGTTTGCAGCTGACTATAGAATGAATTAGAGTGGAGAGAGATTTAAGGCAGGGAGATCCACCAAAAGGTTATTATACCATGGTAAGAGCAGTGTCAGAGGAGGGAGGGGGGAAGGAAGATGATTAACATTTATGTAACTCATACTATGCATCAGGCAAATGTGATAATATTTGTAAAGCACTTAGCACAGTGACTTATAGACTCTAAATAAAAGCTTATTTCCTTCACTCCTCTCTACTTCTTTCCCTGCCTCCCTTCCCCTTTCCTACCTTACCCCCAACCTCTTTCCACCTTTTCCCACCTTCTTATCTGTAAAGATAATTTTAGTGTTTTGACTTAAATTTAAATAATTGGTCACCAGGGATGATTCCCAAATAATAAAATACCCAAGTCGGCTGGGAATTATGGAGATTTTAAAGAGAAGGAATTAAGGAAAGGAGAGAGAGAGAGAGAAAGAGAGAATTAATTTAAACTGCTGTGGCTCAGGCTGAGCCAGGCAGTAGTTAAAGGCCTTGACCAAAGTGGCCTTCCTGAGTCTAAAGGAAAGGGAGTCAGTCTTATCACTCACCACGAGACCGTCTCCAAGGAAGCTCCAGTCCTCCACTGAACTCAGTCTCCTGAACTGAGTTCCGAATGAATTCCACTCCGAACTGAATTGCCTGAACTGACTTTCTACCCCTCCTTTTAAAGAAATTTTCTCTTATGTTACCTCCCCTAAATTTTCACGTCTACCAATTACAGTAGACACTTTTTCCAGGACTGCCCATTCTTAGTTCTTACCACTCTTTAGTTCTCACCTTCTCTGGTTAGATTATATCTTCTGAGGTACTTCACCTTCACACTTCTTTGTTAAGCTTGCTTTTTATGAGTTACTTGACCTTTTTGTGATTAATTTAACCTTTACAGGTATTTAAGACCTTTTTGTATTAGATCTAAAAATAGACGTAGCTTAAGGTTCTAGCTTCACTGTAAGGTATGAGTTAAATACTTTCATTTTTCAATCAGAAATTTACAACTTTATCTTCCCCTAAAGTATGTCTAAGTATGGGTGGAGTAATGTAAAGTTCCCAAGACATTCCTGATTCTTGTTAGACCAAGTATCTCCATTGTTACAATAAGGAAATAGTTAAATCAAATCTTCTAAAGTACAGTCTGAGTAGTTTTTAAGATTCACATACCCTCTCTTCTTCTTTCCTCCCTTTCTTCCTCCCTCCCTTCACCTATTTCTTCCCTCCATCAATCCCTCCATTCTTCTTTCCATTCCTCCCTTTCTTTTCTTCCTTTCTTCTTCCTCTCTGCCAGAATATAATCTCTTTGATTACAAGGATTCTTTCAGGTTTATCTTTGTATTCCCAGCCTTTAGCACATGCATGACATATAAAATTGTGCTTAATACATACTAATTGATTGATAATTGAACAGGATGATCTTTAAGATGGAGAATTGAAAATGTCTTATTTCCTTTTCTATTCTGAAATTTTTTGTCACGAAAGCTTGTATTTTCTACAAGAAAGAAAAAACATCATTAAAACTCTTGGCTTAACTCCAATATCATTCCCTTTAGATCAATATGAGTAAAGCAAGGAGATAAAACTGGTTATAAAGTACAATCCAAGATGTTGCTATTATGGCACTTTAATCATTTGAAAAATTATTTTAAATGGCTTCCTCTATGACAGAAAGATTTGATTTTTGAAACACTTTCAGAAATGTTACAGTCCCTTATATTTTGAACTGGTGAATTTCACTCTCATTTAGAAAAGATTGTCTTTGTAAGAATATTAAGTAAATAGGGATTGTATTCCAACTATTTTGTTGGAATGGTCCTTATTTTACATTATCATCTTCACTTTTAACTGTTGAGAAAAAAGTTTCCTTTACTATAGAACAAAGTGAGTATCATTTTATTTCTACTTTTGTACTTAAAATTCTCTGGAGATCAAATCCTTTGTTTCATTTACTGTCAAATATAAGAACCGCATACCTTTGAAACTCATGAATAACTCTTAAAGGGGAAAAAAAATCTTATTCTATATCCAAAGAAACAGATACTCCACTGAATAAATACTTCTATCAACTTATTCCCTGTTTATTTCTGTTTGAATGAATAAAAGAATGAATAAACAAGCAAATTAATGAATAAGTATTTATTAAGTGCTTACTATGTGCCAAATAGTGGAGATATAATTAGAGACTTTAATTGAGGGATAACAAATGAATGTTCAGCTATAAGGTGGCAAGGCCCAACAGTCCTTACGTTATAGGTTCTCTTGATCATTGTTACTACTTTACCTAGTGATACAAGCAAGATTATGCCATTATTATCACATTTTTATAGGTAGCATGTTTTGACCACTAACTTTAATCACTGAGAGCAAATGTTATAAGCCCTTGGCTTGGTCTTTAGTAAATTTCTTTTTAATGGGATTTCCCATTTTGCATTGCAGAGCTGGGCAAAAAAATATATATATATATATTTTCAGGATTCTAACAACCTTCATTTATAAAATCTAATAAACCCAAGGAAACCATGTTGGTACCTAAATGGACTCCATTTTTCTAATGTACCTATTGCATTCCAAAAGCATTCAGCATTTCCCATCTTGCCTCTTCCTATTTTGTTTACATTAGCATATAAAACAGGTCTTTTGAACCTAATAGGTAAAGACCTAATCTTTCAAAGGTAGTATATATGGAATCTATTGCTTTGAAATGGGATGGCTTTACAGAGTGTGTATTTTTTTACCTTAAATTAAGAAGTACTATGATGTGATATATTTAATTTTATATTGGTTGTAACTCATCCTGGTCCTCTTATTAGCCAACCATAAGCAACACTGGTGTTTAACAGTTAAAAATTTGGTGTATGTTTTATATTAGTGACATTGATTTTGAATTATGTTCTCCCTAAATGCTACCTAAGTCAATAGTTTTCTATTTTTTTTATTTAGTCAATTTAGAACATTATTCCTTGGTTACAAAAATCATATTCTGCCCTTCCCTCCCCTCCCCTCCCCCTTCCCATAGCCAACGTGCAATTTCACTGGGTATTACATGTGTCCTTGATCAGAACTTATTTCATGTTTAAGTCAATAATTTTCTGAACAAGTTTTTGTTCAGCCATCTTAGAACTCTTCATTGACCCTGGCAGCATGCAACCCTCTGCCCATTTAAAAAAAAATACTTCAGTCACCATTTTTTATTTTTCTTTTTTAGACAACCCTATCACTAGCCTTCTTTCCTTCCTATTTGCCACCCCTCCTTTTCCCAACCCCCATTGAAAAGAAAAAAACAAAACATTTTTAACAAATATGCATAACCAAATAGATTCCCCCCAGAGTCTCTGTCTGAAAACATATACTTCACTATACCCTGAGTCATCCCCAGTCTTTTAAGAAATGGGATAGCATGCTTCATTATCAGTGCCCTGAAAAAGTGGTTAGACATTACTTTGAACATAATTCTTAAATCTTTCAAATTTGTTTTTCTTTAGTGTTGTTGTTGAATAAATTTTTCTTCAGGTTGAACTTACATTATTCTGCATCATTTCATATAGGACTTCACAGATTTCTCTGAAACCATCTCTTTTGGCATTTCTTACATTGCAATAATATTCCATTATATTTGTCTACCACAATTTGTTCTTTAATTGATGGGCATAGTTTTCAGTTTTTTGGTATAAAAGAGCTTCTGTAAACATGCTCATATACATAGATCCCTTTATTCTCTCTCATCTCCTTAGGGCTAGTAGTGGACATCTGTGGATCAAAGGTCATGCTCTGTTTAATGACTTTAGAGATATAGTTCTCTATTACCTTCTATAATAATTGGACCAGTTCATACATCCACCAACAGTGCTCTGGTGTGCTTGTTTTCCTAAGCAATTTCCTCCAACAATTGTCATTTTCCATTCCTGTTATCTTTGTCAGTATATTGGTTTTGAAGTTTAGCCTCATGGTTTTAATTTAATTTTAATAACAACTCTTAATTATTAGTAACCTTTTTTGCATGGTTGTTTTGATATGACTTGGATTTCGTCCTTTGGGAACTGCCTTTTTATATTCTTTAATTATAAATATATATATATATACATATATATACACACATATATGTAAAGTCTATTGGGAAATGGTTCTTATTCTTATATTTTAATTTATTCCATATTCCATACAAATGCAAATATGTATGCAAGGGTACTTTTATCAAAGGAACTTATTGTAAAGATTTTTCCCAATTAGCCATTTCCCTTATAATCTTAACTTTATGGATTTGGCTTATGCAAAAAACCTTTTCAGATTTATATAATCAAAATTGTCCATTTTATCTTCTGTGATTCATTTATTTGGTAATGAATTCTCTCCCTTTCCATTATTGATAAGAGGAATCTTGATTAGAACAATGCAATATAATACTGATTAGAAACATTAAAAGGAACTTGGGAACTGAATTCAAGAACAGAACAAGTATAGTTTCCCAGAAGACTTGATTAGTATAAATGATACTTTCATTGTGGATGTGATGCAGTCAACCAGTTTTTAGAAAGTAACAGCTATTGGTGATTACCAAAATTAGATATAAAAATCACAGATTAGGAGATAAAAAGAAATTGTCAAAGGGATATGAATCATCCAATCACCAAAAATGTAAAAGAGCCTAGAACAACCTGGTCATGCTTTTTTAGATGATTTTATTCTTTATTAATCAGTGCTGCCCAGAAGCAATTTTATGCCCAATCTTTAATGCTTCCTAGCTATTTCAATAGAAGCTATTTAAAATGATAGTTAGCCATCAAGGATTTATCAAGAATGAATGAATCATTATTTCTCCCTATGGAATCTGTAATTCATTTCTTTCATAGTCATCTTTAAGTTCTTTGACTTAATTCAGTTTATCATCTGAAAGTTACTTGAGTGTCTTGTGTCTTTGTAGCCTTGGAGAACCCTGAATGGAGTAGAAGAAAAACTAAGCCAGAGGGCTAAATTTTGCTTGAGCCCTGCCCAGAGTTTGACAGATGTGAACCTTAAAATTTCTCAGACTCTGCCTTGGAACATTATCTTAAGATTATGGTTAAGGTTATTCCCCATTTAAACAATGGAGGTACTTGATCAGGAATGTATTGGGAACTTTAAAATTACTCCACCCATACTTAGGCATACTTTAGGGGAAGATAAAGTTGTAAAACTCCTTAGTGAACCAACTCATACTTATAGTGAGGCCAAAAGCCCTTAAGCTAGGTCTATTTTTAGATCTAATACAAAAGGGTGCTAAGTACCTATGAAGGTCAAATTAATCACTAAAAGGTCAGGCAACTTGCAAGGGACAACCTTAGCAAAGAGGTGTGAAATACTCAGAAGTTTTAGTCTACCCAGAGAAGGTGATAAGAAGATGTGAATTAAGAAGGTGATAACAAGATGTGAATTTAGAATGGTCAGTCCTTTGGAAAACGTCTACTGTGATTGGTAGATGTGAAAATTTAGGGGAGGTGACATAGGAGAAAATTCTCTTTAAAAGGAGGTCAGAGGCCTTTGGACTTAGTTCAGTTTAGGAAGCTGAATTGGAGGCTCTCTTGGTGGCTGAACTTAGTTGAGCTCAGGAGCTGAACTGCTGGGTCTCTGAACACTAGAGTTTTGCTTGGAAAGATCTTGTGGTGAGTGATTAAAGACTGACAGGTTCTCCCTTAAAGAGAAAGGCCTAGGCCATTGGCCTAGGCCCTAGCCTTTTCCTATTATTCCCTCTTACTCTGTCTCTCTCCCTTCCCTTAATTCCTTCATTTATATTAATTAAAATCTCCATACAATCCAGATGACTTGGGTATTTCATATTTGGGAATTTTTCCCATGGTGACCACTTATTTTTGATATAAAATCAAGACACTAAAAATCATCTTTACAGTTTGGGCAATTCACAGTCTTGAAAACCATATTTTCTCAGTCACACAGACCACAACTTAGCTTAGTACCTCTGATTCTCAGCCCTGGATTAGACAACTTTCTGATTTATCCTGGCTCTTTACCTACTAGTCTCTACATCTGTTGGGATTAGAAGAGGCAGTCAACCATATGTTGTGTTGAAAAACAGTTTTTAATGACTATTTATAATTGCACATATATTAAATGCTAGAAAATTTAACTCAACATTAACACAGAGGGATTTGTTTTATAATAAATTATAGGTATCACAGTGAAAGGTTAAATATAAGATCAGGAAGAGGGAGTAATTTTCAAATCCTAACTTCTTTGCTCCTCTTAACTCTTAATTCTATTCCTCCTTGGACCTAGACTTCAGAATTGTTCATCAATTTATGAATGGCTTTTGACCATATTTTTAATAGAGGATTTCTAGCAGTTAGAGCTCACCTTCTGTAGGATGCTAGAGAAACCTTGATTTTTGATTTGCAGAATGAAAATAGGATTATAGAAAATACCAGAAAATTCTCCCTTCTAAGTTTACCTCGTATATAGAATATTAACTACTAACTTTCATTGTTTTTCTTCCATTTCTCTTCCTGCAACTGAATTAATAACAAAGGTAATGCTCTGTGTGTGTGTGTGTGTGTGTGTGTGTGTTTTAATCCTGGAGGAATTTTGAAATGCATTTTGAAATGAAGTTGAAAATAATTATGTGAGGGTTAGTTTGTATTCCTGTCCCTTGTGCCTTCTATAAACTGCCACTCATGAAGAGACGTTATCATGCCTGCAACAGCTTCCTGTATCCTTGATTGGGCCTTTGATGCTCTCCTCCAAGTAGAAAGATTAGCTTGTAAATTCCAGTGCCCTTATCCTGTGATTGCCTCTCCCATAGGCAAAATTCACATTTGTGTGGTTACTTCCCCAGTGGTGTTTTCAGTGAGTCACTGGTGTGTCATTTGGCAGTGAACTTGCTGACTTAATGGCATGAATTCTAAGAAATGGATTTTATTTTTTAATAGATAGATAGATAGATAGATAGATAGATAGATAGATAGATAGATTAAATGAGATTTTAGTATGTTGGGAACTATGCCTTCTTCTGAGCTTAGAATTCTTTTGTTTTGTATAATTAAATGCCTTTTTAGTGTATTAATACTATTGTCTATCAAAGGCTGAAAATATCAGTAGACAAAGATGTTTGCTTCCTGATGGAGGTTGACTAGAGGAGCAATAAAATTTGTTTACATTTTAGGCTACTCTCCTTTCTTTATTTTAATGCTATCCTTTAGTGGATGCACAAAGTGATTACTGTTGCTTTTTGTTATCTTCATGTAGATCTTCATTGTAGCATAGAGTTCCCAAAGAAACTTGAGCTGTATCCTTCAATAACTTTTTTTTAAAGTACCATTTGCAGATTCCTGGGCATAAATTAGAGATAGTTCAGTTAATAGCATTGATTGCTTGGGGGAAGAAAAGTCAGTTTTAAACAATAATAAGAAGACTGAATTTTAGTGCTGAAAGAGACATTTAACATTTTATAGTTTAAATCTTTCTTTTTATAGCTGAAAAAACTGAGACCTAGATTGGCAGAGAAAATGAAAGCAAACTAAAACCTGAATTGTTCTGGTCGTAGACCTCCTTGATAATCTTCTTTTCCCTGATGTGTGGTATTGGAGTGGTGTGTGGAGTTTGTGGTCCATCATAGTACTTATTGGTATCAGCTCATTCTGAGCATTGTTTCCAAATACTTTCTTACTCAATTGTTTTATACCTTTTCATTCTTTTTGTTACTTGTTTTTGCTTTCTTCTTCTGTACATCCATTCCCACCCCCAATCTAAATTAATCAGTAAATTCCCCTGTTGTGTTTTTATTTTCAGTTGCCAAATCTTGCAACTTCTTTTCTCTCTCACAAACACATTCACATTTTATCTTCTCCTGTTTAATGCCCACAACCACCACAGTATTACAGGTCCTTATTACCATTTATTACTTTGTTTCTACCTCCCATTTTTCTCCCTTCCAACTCATCCTTCATGCTTTCCCATACTCTTCCTTCTTTTTCAGTAGATCTTAAACATAGTCATTTCTCAAAATAAGAACCCTGAAATTGCTACTCTTTATCAAAGTTCAATCTCCTTAATGTAACAATCAGTGCCCTCTACAATTTGATCTTACTTTCGCTCTAACTTTCTCATGGTCCTCTATACCTGCCTAATGATGAAAATGATAGTAATAAATAATATTTATATAATACTTCAAAGTTTTCTAAATCCTTTATATACATTATCTCATTTTATTCTCACAACAATCCTATAAGATATTAAATGGCTTTTTTACTGGGTAACATTCTACCAATGCAAGTCGTTTGAGACTTATAGTGGTTTAGTAATTGAATTAGAGTTGGAAGGGAACTCAGCAGCCATATAGTCTAACCCTTACCCTAAAAGGTATCCCCTTCATAACATACCCAATGAGTGGTTAACCATCCTCTGTTTAAAAGACTTCTCATGAAGGATAACCTCTTAAAGGAACCCACTTCAGGTTAACAATAATTGTATGGACTTTTTATGTTTAGCACAAATTTGCCTCTCTGTGACTTCTCCCCTTTTTCCCCTCTGAAGCCAAGCAGAATAAATCTAATATCTCTTCCATGTGATAGACCTCCAAATTTTAAGGTAGCCATCATGCTCTCCCCCACACCCCACACCCTGTCCTCCAAGTCCTTTCTGTTTAAGGTTAAACATCTCCAATTCTCTCAGGAGGTGTTCATATATAACATGTACTCAAGGCACTTTACTTTTCCTTTTTGTCCTCCTCTGGACTCTCAACACCATTCCTATTTATAAACATGACAACTTTTAGAGATGCTACCTTTAAAAAGGCAAGAGTAACTCTTGATTGTGGCTCAATTTCTGCTTTAGTATGGATGGGACTAGATTATTAGCTAATATTAACGAAGTGCTTTCAAGTGTACAAGGTCCTTTATATTTCCTCATTTAAGTCTCTCAACTATCTTACAAGGTTGATGCTACAGTTATTCCTGTTTTACAGGTAGGGAAACAATAACTCAGACTTGCTTGGGGCTACATGGTGAATAGATATCTATCTACTCAATAGCTTTAAACCTAGACCTTCCTTACTCTGCCTACTTGGTCCAGTACATCAGGCTGCCTTACTCCAACTAGGGAGAAGAGTACAATTAGTTTACAACTGCATAGCTTTTTTAGGAACCAAAAGCAGAGTTACCAAGTTAGCTGTATTTTAGTCTACAGAACAAATCTAGGGAACGAAAAACCAAGTATAGTATAGGAAGACAGAAAAACAAATACTACCAGAAAGGAAAGTTGATATAGGTGGCAGTATAGTACCATGAAAAAAATGCTGGATTTGGAGTCAGAAGACTTGAATATGAATCCCAGCCCTACTACATACTGTCTTGAGACTTTTAAGTAATTCACTTAATCTCTTTGGGCCCCAGCTTCCTTATCTGTAAAATAATAACTTGAAGTCCATTCTATCATCCATCTCTAAATCTACAAAGTATATTAATTCTCTAGGGTTTGCAGAGTCTCTGGATCTATCAAGTAAACATTGACCAATTTCCAGGGCTCATCAGTTGGGGTAGTGGGGGATGTATAGGATGTGTAGTTAATCGTACTTAGTTTAGGGAACAAATTCAGAAAGTCAATTTAAGCAAATTCCACCTGATCAAGGACTTTTAGGAAGCAAGGGCAAGGAATAAAATCAAAATGCCAACAAACCCTAATATAAATGTAAATTTAAAAAATAATTGAATCAATTCCCAGAACTACAAATTTTATGAAAGGGAAATTCCATTTGTGTTATGTAATGCTGTAATTAAATGTTTTGACATAGCTAGTTTAAGTTTTGCAAAATGCTTTAAATATATTATCTCGTTTGATTTGGTATTGTTTTAAAAAATATTGACTGGGAAATCCAGTCTTATTTCTCAGATTAAAAGCAGAGCATTTTCATTCAAATCACATATAACAGTAGTTTTCCTGTGTATGTACAAATGACAAAAGAAACAATAATTTTGAGTGTTGATCTTGTTGTCCTTCATTTAAAAGATCTCAGAAACAAATATCATAAACCAAAAGTTAGGGGGAAAATTGGTTCAGCACGCTCTTTTGTCCTTATTGTGTTCAATTGCGTTTGTCTGTGTGTGTATCTCTATAAATTTTGTTGAAAATGGTATTTGGGAACGCTCTCAATTTACTTACGTAGTTAAATGTAATGAAAGTAATTTTAGGGTTTGGAAAAGGTTTCAGTGATGTATTGGGTGTGGGAAAATTACACTTTTTTGATTTTCTTTTATTTCATTGTTGTATGTTACATTAATTTAAAGGAAAGGGTATTTGACTGGTAGAACCTAGATATGAATGAGAATGATCAGCCAGTCACAATTATTACTGATATTATGCACACTTTCATTTCTACTTATAGCATATTTTATTTGCAAAGCTTAGTAACAGTTAATGTCATAACAAGGATAATAAGTTAGCCATCTCTATTTATAATTCAGACAAGTTAGCCTTGATCTTTCTTTGCCTTGATTATAGATAATTGTGATGACCATTAATAAATGGAAGGGGTGTTTTTATTTACTAAATATGTTTTAATTTTTAAGTCTTAAATTTATAATAGAGACAAACTTGGTCATTTTGTTTGGGAACAATAATGATTAGAGCACAGTGCTAAGGAGTAAACAAGGTAGGTATGCAGCAGGGCAAAATAGATATCTTTTTTGATATTACTTTTTAGTAATCCATATTTTAATGTCAGAAAATTCAATTTTACACTGCACATATATTTGTAATAAATTGATTGTGCTACAGTTTTCAAACCTTGACTACTGTAAAAATAAAAGCAAGACTTCAAAAACTACTAGAGGCAATGGATTGATTATTGATTATAAACTGATATCAATACCTGACTTGCTGTGCTAACAAAGTATCTTCAGTATATATCAGTGAAGTGAAGCTCATATGTGAACTTCTCTTTAGGGCCAGGCACAGGGATGCTAAAGAGACTGGTTATAAAAAATAAAATATTTATTGAAATATATAAGTATAAAAGGATTTCTAACTCTAAGGGATTCTAACTCCTCCCAAATAAAACTCCCTGGTTCCAAAAGGAATCGCTTCTTCTGTGTTTCACAGGCTACACTAATCCTTCCTAATCTGACTAACCCAAATTTTCCCTATTCTACAATAAACTAACAATATTATCCTTATAATTTTTAATTCATCTCCAAGTTATAAAAATAACAAAGGCTAGCTGGTTGAGTCTCAACAAGAATCAAGTTAGGACTTGGACCCCTAGCAGACTCAGAGTCCAAACCAAAGACCAGGTCTTTCTTTGGTCTTCTCAGAGTTAAACAATCTATAAAGACAGTAATAGTCAATCGTGTTTTCCAAGTTGGAAAAAGAAAACACTTAAATCCTTCAGGTCTTTACCTCAGACAGTGAGACAGACAGACAGACAGACAGACAGACAGACAGACAGACAGACAGATGGGGGGAGGAAGAGGGCAAAGATGTTACCTCCTCAAAGCCCTCAGAGCCAGAACTTCTATGTGTGACTCTGCCAACTGCCAGAGACCAACAGCCAGAGAAAAACCATTACAACTGTCAAAATTTGAAATTGACACTGTCCCAGCTCTGCTTGAAACTCTAATTCTTTCTCAAGCCCACTTTTCTACTTCTGATCTCTAAACTAATATAAAAAGACCCAATTTCTAATATCATCCTTATACTATATCCTACAGATATCTTATTATAGCTCTCCCTATGATATGTATACAAAGCATCATTCCAATTAACATTTTAATTTTGGAATTAAAGTAAAAACAGAAAAATAGTTCTGAGATTAATTAGAGCTTAAGAAAATATTACTTTTCTAATTATTCTCCAAAGGAGTTAAATGCTAATATTGATACCAGTGAGTTCAGTTTGTATGTGTAACTAAAGAATAAGCAAGTAAACAATGAGATAATTGCAAAGATTATTAGAAGAATCGTTATTTTAAGGAATGGACCCTAGTAAAGTAGAAAATATGCTGTATTTGGAGTCAGAATTGTTCCTGAAATTTTGTCACTCAACTACCAGTATGGATTTAGACAAATGATATTTCCTAGTTCTTTTTCCTCTTCTGTAAAATGAGGAGCTTACAATGTGAGTCTATTCAATAAGACTTATATCCTTTTAGTATGATGGCTATAAATTCTTTTAAGAGAGGAAGAAGCCTAATATGCAAAATGGGTTTTATTTATAGTAGAGTATTAGAAAAATTCTGGCTAGAAGTATTGAGAAGAATGATTAGTGGGAGAAGAAACAATAAAACTATTCTATTCTAAATTCATTCCCTAACTCTTTCCTTACTCCTTCTTCCAAGTGATTTGCTTTTCTCTAAGAGACTATCAGTACATAGACTATTGACTAAAATAATTGGAAGATAATCTAATGTTTAGCAGCCTAATAACTTTTTTTATTCAAAGATATTTTATTTTCCCAATTACATATAATAACAATTTTCAGCATGTTTTCAAAATTATAAGATCTAGATTGTCCCCTTTCTTCCCTTCCCTCCCTCTGCCCTCTCAGAAATGGTAAGAAATTTGATCTGGGTTATACATGTATTATCATAGCATATCATTATAATATCTTGGCATTAAAGAAAAGATATCATATAGAAAGATTGATAATTGTTGGGGGCAGCCAGGTGCTCAGTGGATAGAGAGCCAGGCTTAGAGACCAGAGATCCTGGGTTCAAATCTAGTCTTAGATAGTTCCTAGCTGTGTGATCCTGGACAAATCATTTAGTTTTCATTGCCTAGTCCCTGCAACTCTTCTGCCTTGAAACCAATACACAACATTGATTCTAAGGTGGAAGATAAGGGTCTTTAAATAAAAAAAAAAGATAATTGCTGCATGTTATTTCTAAGATTAGCAGCCTCTAGGGGATAATACATATTACACAATACTTGTGTTGAGTAATTCATTGGAAGGGAGAAAATATATGTAGGATGCTTTTCATTAAATGTGATAATGTTTGAAAGGGCCAGAATGATGATTTTTTATCACAAACCATTACATCCAAGAGGAGTGTGGTTGTAGAAGTACTGGATTCTCAGTTGAAGAGAAGAAATCCTTGCTTAAGGGAGTAGGCAAGGATTTCCTGTAAAGGGAAAATGTGGTTTATTTTTAGGTTTGTTTTCCAGGTACTCTGAAAGAAGCCTCACAAAATGCATTGGAATCACCATTGAAACACGACCAGATTATTGCCTAAAGAGGCATTTAAGTGATATGTTATCTTATGGCTGTACAAGACTGGAGATCGGAGTACAAAGTGTTTACGAAGATGTAGCCAGAGATACCAACAGGTAAGATGGTTACCTCTGAAAGTTGATATGGGGCAGTGGTATTTTATGCCAATCCAATCCAAAGATCCCATATAAAACAATATATTACACTATCTCAATGCCTATAAACAGAATGTGAAGGAAACTGAGTACTTTCATTTTAAGTCAAATGAAAGGTTGAGTTTAACATAAGAAGCAGTTAGGTATGTACAATGATACAGTTCTGAATCAAAAATTAGGAAGAACTTAGTTCCCCTCCAGCCTCAGATACTTACTAGTGGTGTGACGGGGCAAGTCACCTAATTTGTCTAGTTCAGTTTTCTTGTCTGTAAAATGGGAATAATAATAGCACCTACTTTTTCTTTTTTTTTTAATTAAGTCCAGTACATTGGATTGTTCTACAATATTTCACTTTCTGTGTATAATGTTCTCTTGGTTCTACTCATTTCACTCTGCATCACTCCTAAAAGTTCTTCCAGTTCATATAGAAATTCTCCAGTTTATCATTCCTTACAGCCCAATAGTATCCCATCACCATCATATACCACAATTTGTTCAGCCATTCCCAAATTGAAGGGCCCCCCCTCATTTTCCAATTTTTTGCTGCCACAAAGAGCATGGCTATGAACATTTTTATACAAAATTTTTTCCTTATTGTCTCTTTGGGGTAAAAACCTAGTAGTGGTATTGCTGGATCAAGGGCAGACAGTCTTTTATCGCCCTTTGGGTATACTTTTCAAATTGCCTTCCAGAACAATCAGATCAATTCACAACTCTACCAGCAATATAGTAGTGTCTCAATTTTTGCCACAACTCTGCCAATATATATTATTTCCCTTTACTGTTGTATTGGCCAATCTGCTATGTGTGAGGTGGTACCTCAGTATTGTTTTGATTTGCATTTCTCTAATTATGAGAGATTTAGAACTCTTTCATGTGAATAGCACCTACTTCTAAGATTGTTGTGAAGATAAAATATTTGTAAAGCAATCTGCAAACCTTAAAGCACTACATAACTACTTTTTAAAATTAATACATATCGTGCTGATGCACATGCTACCTTCTTCACTTTTTGTGATCTCTGCTTTCCTTTAAGATTCAGTTCTAGTCAGTAAGGATTTATCAAATACCTACTACTTGCTAGGTCTGTGCTAAGGCTCTTCATGAGTCTTTTCTGGTCTCAAACCAGTATCTTTCCCTTGCAAAAGTTACTTTTTATCTGCTTTGTTTGTTTTATAGGTATCTATACATGTGAGGTCAGGCACCATTTCCACATTTGTCTTTGTCTTATATGTGCCTGGCACATCGGTATATACAATATATCCATATAGTAATATATGTGTGTGTGCATGTGTATGTATACTTTGTATATTTATGTACGGGTTCTTACTATCACAAACAGGTTCTGAGCCAGAAAAATCTCATGACTCTTCTTTTGTATTTTTTAAAGTGAATACTATAAAAGTATTATGTACTAAATAAATATTATTGATAAAATGATTGAAGAAGAGCCACTAACATTATTTTTTTTCCTTCTAAAGTACACTTTAACCAAGCTATTAGTCAGAGGCATGGGTCAAAGACCTATTTGAATTGAATATGTTCTCTGGATACTGAATAGAAAGGACCAATACTGAGGAAAAGGCTAGAGGAAAGGGGGGGAGTGAATTCTATAGGCTAAACCCCTTCCCTATGTTTGGTGTACTTATTCATTTACAAACATTCCTCCCACTAAATGTTTTTTGTTTTTTTGTTTTTTAAAACCCTTACCTTCTCAGTCTTAGAATTAATACTAAGTATTGGTTCCAAGGCAGAAGAGTGGTTATGGCTAGTCAAAGAGAGTTAAGTGACTTGTCCAGAATCACACAGCTAGGAAGTGTCTGAGGCCAGATTTGAACCTAGGACTTCCTTTCTCTAAGCCTGACTCTCAATCCACTGAGCCACCTCACTAAATGTTTTTATTACTATTTTACAGATGAAGAAATTTAGGCCAGTGGTTCTAAATAACTTACAAAATTATTGGGTAGAAGACCTAAGACCTGAGATTAGAGTATCTTATTCTAAGTGTACTGAATTGGCTGTCCCACCACATTGCTATCATGCAAAGCCCACATCAGGTCTAGACTCCTCTACCTGGTTTACTATAAACTGTACTCACTGTACACATTCAACTATTTCTCATTATAGGACACATGATTTTTCTGCTGTCAGGCCTGTTTCTTTACTCTCTTTCATATATGTCATGTTAACTGTTTTTATCTGCTTCCCTCCATCTGGCATATTTTCCCCACTAACTTCTATCCAAGTCCTGTCTATTCTCTAAGGATTAGCTCAAGCTTCAATTTGTCCAAATGCTACAAGAGTTGCAATGTTCTTTCTTCTCTTCTGAATTCTTACAATACTTTACTTTTTGCACTATTACCTTCTACACTTAAGTGTACTATGCCATTCTCTAGTTGTTTCATAGTCCCCATAAAACCTAACAAGGTGGGATTGGGGAATTCTATCAATCAACCAGTATTTACTAAGTATCTACCATGTGCCAAACACATAGAACACAAGCAGAAAAGTTGAAGTGGTGCATGACCTCAGGGAAAACAAAATCAACATGTAGATACATATAAAACACAAAACAGGTACAAGTAACCTTAAGTATGGAGAGGCATTGGTTAGTTAAGGACCAGAAAAGATTCATGAAGAGGCTTAACACAATTTCTGGCATACACACACACACATATACATATACATATATATATTATAAGTACATACAAAACTCCACACAATTACATGTATAGCCAGGCTAAACTACCTCATTAAAATTCACTTCATTTTCCCATAGAAACAATTAATTTCATATTTTAAATGCTGCATTCTTGACCAAGAACTTGAAATAAAGTCAATCACAGATATAACCATTATATAACTTAAAAGAACTGTAAGATTCTGTAATAATTTTAAGTATTTTAAAATGGCCCAGAGCCCATTTGTACAAAAATATTTTTAGCAGCATTTTTTGTCATGACAAAGAAGTGGAAACTGAAAGGGTGTCCATCAGTTGGGGAATGGCTGAACAAGTTGTGGTATATGGTTCTAATGGAAAACTACTGTGCCATAAGAAATGATGAACAGGATAAGGTTCTGAGTTTATCTAGGTGTAGGGTGTGGAGTGTTGATCTAAACCTAATCTCTCCCATACTGTTTTCCAATTTTTCCAGCAGTTTTTGTTAAATAGTGGATTTTTGTCCCCAAAGCTGGGATCTTTGGGTTTATCATATACAGTCTTGCTGAGGTCACTCCTCTTATGCTCTTAATAAACTTTCCTCTAGCAAGCAATGTTCCTTCTAGGTTTGCTCATTTCTATACAGGCAGCAATGCTGCCAACTTGAAAGTCTCAGCAAATATGTATAGTGTTGGCTATGCTAGTCAAAGAAAAGTTTCAAAATAGTTAATCTAAGATTTAATATAATAAAAAAAATAATCACTGCTGCATAGTAATTAAGCACACATGAAAAACAGTTCACCTAATGCCTATAATGTTTGTACAAGGGTGTTTTGGGGGAAGTTCTCTTGTCAATTCTCTAATTTGTATAATTAGTGTCAGTATTGATAGTTTTCCTTAATAGTATATACTGTTTTATCATTATCACCATATATATTGACATCTATATACATTAAAAAACAAAGGTACCACTTAGTATTAATCACTTGTTATGTTGCTAAATTTTTACATATGTATATTTAATTACAACTAGACCCAAGCTCTTTTGAGAACAGAAATTTTATCATAATCCTTGTACTCCATGACAGTACAACAGAATTAGGAGGTCTGGATATAAAAGCATTGCCAAAGATGACTTTGAGTTTGTAAATCTCACAAATTGAGAGAATTGTGTCAGGCTTAGAAGAAAATCATGATTTGCCCATGTTCATTTCAAAGAACTGACATGCAATTGGGAATATGATTTACATACACTAGATGATTATATTTACATGCTCAGTTCAAGTTTGGAAATAAAGATTTTGGAGCCAACTACATAAAGTTAAGAGTTGAAGCAGTGAGAATAGATAAGTTCTCCAAGGGAGGGGCTATAAAGAAAGGTAAGTGCTGAAATAAAAACCTTGGTGTGAAAGAGAATTTAAACTCTTTTTGTTTATTTTAACTTAATCAATCAAGAACCTGGAGTCCCCCACCTTTCACAGTGACTTAATTATTAACACTTAGTTAGTCCTAAAGACCACAAGCAGTGCTAGGCAAATTGGGAGACTATGATTGTTTCCTGAGATGTGATAGATCAGTCCACAGTAAAAGGAACTAGAAACCAGAGAGACACAAATTGATGTGGAGAAAACTGCTTATAAAAGCTAGCCAAGGGCATTCTGATTCATTCTGGTGCCTTGGTGGCTCTTGCTAAAGGAGGACCTCTGCATTGGTGTTTTTGCATGGAGATTGATTCTGCACTGGTAAGACTCTTGCTGAAGAGACTACCATTATTCCTGGTTGGAAATCGGGACCTGAGGGAGCCTTTGTTAGAGTTGAGCTGAATTTCTTCGGATCAGCAATTGTAGGGTATTTAGCTAGACAATATCTTCTACTTCCATCCTACATTTCCTCCTTTACTATCTCTACTTTGTTGTAATAAAGCTACTAAAACTACTAACAGTCTTTTGACTTAATTTTTATAAACAGCAACTACAACACTTTTTAAATTCTTATATTTGTCAAACCCATTTTTAATTATTTCGTTGGAAATACCGAAGCTGGAAGGATCTTTCAAGTTTATTAATGCCTACCATTCTGGAAAGCAACTTGAAATTTTGTTAAGAAAATTACTAAAATGTCTGTCTCTCTTTGACTCAGAGAAGCTCTGGCTAGCATGTATTCAAAGGTCAGTGATAAAAAGATGGTTTCACATAAACAAAATATTTACATTAACACTTCTTATAATAGCAAGAACTGAAAAACAAAAGTAAATTGGGAACTGGATAAACAGATTGTAAAGTATAAGCATAATGTACTATTTCTGTGATGTAAAAATCAATGACTGTCATGAACATAAAAGAGTATTGGGAAGACCTCTACGAATTGATGCAAAGTAAAGTAATCAGAAGCAGGAAAACCATATATACAATTTCTACAACAATATAAATGGAAAAAAACAACAAAACAGTTGAAATTGAGTTCTACTAAATTATGATAGGATTTGACTCTAAAGCAGAGATATTTCAGTGCACCTCATTTCTCTCTATAAGTGCATGAGACACTAGCATATGATGTCAGACTTGGTCAATGTGTCAGTTTTGCTAAACTGCCTTTTTTCCCCCCTCATTCATAAAACTTTTATTCCACTTACATAAACTTATACATTCTTAAAATTTTTGCTGGATTGTCCATGAACATTTCATAAGACATTAAAACCAGCCGTGATCTCAAATTATTTTCTTGTTAACTATTTTTAAGCACAGGTATATTAGGGGAATGTCCAAAAAAGAATCACAAAAGTAAAAAAAAAAACCTAAAATAGTTAAATACATGAAGTTTTGTTTTACTGCCATGCTTGATATTCAGTGGTTTTATGAATACCAGGCAATTTTTCTGCATCTTACACATTTTTCTTAGGTTGCTTAAACCATTTAAATACAAATTAAAATAGGATAGCAAAAATAATGAAAACAAACAGCAGGTAACTTTATAAATAATGGAATGTAAACCATTTCTGTTCTTCTCCACGGTAAATTGGCCAGATTAAAACTTTGTCTTAAGGAATACTTTTGCAAATGGAATCATAAAATTGTACGTGTTGAGATTATGTATTCCACAGATATACATAACATGACATGTAATATCTATGGGACATCTGTTTCTACCATAGTCATGAGTGCTCCAGTCTTTTTTTTAAACCCTTACCTTCCATCTTGGAGTCAATACTCTGTATTGGCTCCAAGGCAGAAGCATGGTATGGGCTAGGCAGTGGGGGTCACATGACTTGCCCAGGGTCACACAGCTGGGAAGTGGCTGAGGCCAGATTTGAACCTAGGACCTCCCGTCTCTAGGGCTAGCTCTCAATCCACTGAGCTACCCAGCTGCCCCCGAGTGCTCCAGTCTTAAAGTACCCATAATAAAAGCATCTGTGACTGGAACCGATTATCCCTCTTTCCCAACCCTCCACCTCCACCCCAACCCCTAACTCTGATAAGCCAGTGTGTAGGCAGATTTTTTTTCTAAGAGCTGTTTTAACACTGGCATTTTTAAAATCACAATGTACCAAAAGGTACTATGCCAATTTTTATGTTTATAAAAATTTCATATTCCCCTAATATCAAACATAAAAACCATATGGGAAATAAATCCAAATAGAAGCAATATAACTCGTCATTAAACAATAAACAAAAACTTTATTGTGACACAGCATGGATGACAAATGGCCTACTGTGCAAATTTTAGGATGAGGAAGACAAAAGTTGGAAGGCTGGTTAATTCTTTCCTCCTCTTGCTTTGGCTTCATCTCTGAGTGTTTGATGTTGACAATGTCAAACTGTCTCTCAGTAATTGCATTATTAGTGTGCTATCTTTGTATGTTTCTTTAATTAAGGTATCAAGTTTAGTAAATGACTTCATCAAAAGCTGTCTTTGCAAGGGAGCAGGCTTTTTCTGCAGAGTTCTCATAATTGAGCACAGAGAAGTTCAAGGCCAGACCCAATCTTAAAGGATGCATTGATTGCAAATCCTTTTGCTGATTTCAGATACTTCTTCAGATGTTTGTAGTAATTGATCCACTATTCCTTTCTTGCTATTGCCTATGGCATTCTCAGCCAAATAATTTGTCAGTAGTCTTTTCATTTTCCAATCAAAAACTTTGCTTTCTGCTTGTGAAGCTTTAGGAATGTCTATAGAGACAGTATATATAATTGCAGACATCTCTTAGTATGTTCTCAGTTTTTTTTTTCTGTATTCTCAAATCATCTGTTATTTTTTTCTCAGAACCTTCCATCTTTTACTCAGTACTTGAAAAGACTGTCCAAGATGCCCTTGGGGCCTCTACAACATTTTTGTAAGTCACAGAGAAAAAGATTCCTCTCTTCACTGGACAGATAATTCAACTCTTTGCTCAGTTACATCTATCATGCAGGCTGTCATGTTACTGTATTTCTCAGCCTGTTCAGCCAGTTTGGCCTTTTGAATGAGTTCATTTTTATCATGACTGGATATTCTCTGCCTGGAGTGAGTGGTGGTGATGGTGGATAGATGGATGGATGCAGTGGATGGATTAGGAGGGAGGCTTTCAGCAGCTTCTGGGCAGTAGCAGTGGCTGCTAAACTATTTTCTTCTGCTTCTTTATACTTTGCTATAAGAGATCACTCTAGGAGAAGATGAAGGGAGTGATATAGTTGAATATTTAGGTAATGTAAAACAAAAATTCTCAATTTTAAAATAATTATATTCAAGGTTAAGTTCCTATTTAATGACATTTTACAGTTTGCAATTTATATGGTACTTGCTTCACAATAATCCTCAGAGGTAGTGTGTTATTATCTCCTGTAAAGTTAAAATTGGTTTTGGTTACATTAAGAGTTATAAAAGTTGTGGTTGCAGTTTATAAAAGTTAACTCAAGTTATGAGGCTATTAGTTGCTTTAGAAGCTTTATTACAGCAAAGTAGAAATAGTAAAGAGAAGGAAACATAGGAAGGAGGAAGAAAATATTGCCTTTCTAAATACCCTATAGTTGCCGATCCAGGGGAATCCAGCTCAACTCCGACAAAGGTTCCCTCAAGTCCCAATATCCAACTAGGAGTCACAGGAGTCTCTTCAGCAAGAGCCACTAATGCAGAATCCAACACAGAATCCAAATGTCAACCAGAATCCAGAGTCCCTGACTCACTGTTGGGTCTCACTTTATAAGCACTTTTCTCCACCCAACAGTTTTTCCATATCACATCTCAAGAACCAATCATAGTTCCTTAATCTGTCTAGCACTGCCCAGGAGTGCAGTATTTGTGGAATAAACTTCCTTTTCTAGTAAAAGGTCCTGACTAAGTGTGAAAGGAGGAAGGGCATTACAAGTTCTTGATTGATTGAGTTAAAATAAATAGAGTTAAAAAATTCCCTTTCAAATTCCAGTTTACAGATAAGAAAAGTGAGACAGGGAACTCAAGTGATATGCCTCCAGTGGTAGTGGTATTATAGCTGCTTTGGAGCAAGCTCAAACCTAGGTGTACTGACTGCAAGTCCAATGTTATTTCCACTATACTATGTTTTAATAAGTGCATAAAAGAGGTAAGAATAATAATTGGTTATATAGTGCTTTAAAGTTTGCCACTGTCTTTATACATATTTTTCTCATTTGAACTTTAAGAGCAACCTTTTGAAATAGGTATTACAGGTATTGTTATCCCATTTTACAGAGGAGCAAACAGTGGCTCTGAGAGGTCAGGTGATGAGTAACACAGATAATATCATCGTGAGGTTTCAAACTTAAGTCTTTCTGACTCAAGTCTAGCACTCTTTCCACTTCTCAAGCATGCTGTGAGAGTTGTAAGGAAAAAGAAGTCCCCTCTAATTGAGAAGAACAGGAAGGACTTTGTCTTAGAAGATGAGTAAGATTTCAACAGGCAGAAACTGGCATAAGGAACTTAATGTCTCATCCAGAAGAGTTTAACTACAGGCTCCTTTGAAGGAGAAAAAGTAGATCAAGCAGTTATTTGAGACTTAAGGCTTTCCATGCACAAGGTCACACACATTCTTAAGATTCTTCAGTTCATTCTTTGTCTAATTATATCCAAATGATTATCTTGCCCTGTGTTAATGCTGTGTATAATCAGTATGTATTGTGCCTTTTATTTCTTTAGGGGCCACACGGTAAAGGCAGTGTGTGAATCATTTCATCTGGCTAAGGATGCAGGTTTCAAAGTTGTGGCACATATGATGCCAGATTTGCCAAATGTAGGACTAGAAAGAGACATTGAACAGTTTACAGTGAGTATTCATAGTGTTAAATTGGCTTCATATTGTATATTCTTTCTGTATTTGATATTTTTTTGGAAATGAGATAAAAAGTTTCACCACAAAATGAAAATTAGAAATATTGGAGAGGCTGTGGGATGATAAGCACACTAACAAGTTCTGACTTGTTCCAGTTTATATGGAAAACTATTTGAAAGTATTCTAGAAAAGGCCCTAACCCATACCAAGAATGATATCTTTTGACATAGTAATTACTATGTTCCAGGCACTTAGCCAAGTGCTGGGGATAATTTTTTAAAAAAAGGTAAAAGTAGCTCCTGCCTTCAAGGAGCTAACATTCTACTGGGAAAGACAAAATGTGTAAATAAATACATACAAATAAAACATAGAGATCAAAGACAGGGGAAAGTCCCACATATACAAACATTTTTTTCTCCCTGTGCTATCAGAGAATTAGAAACAAAATTGATGCCTATCTGCTGGGGAAATGGTTGAACAAATTGTTCAGTATGAAGGTAATGGAACATTATTACACCAGGATAAAAATGCCAGATATGAAAATTAAAAAAAAAAACAACCTCAAAGATATTTGAGTGAACTGATACAGAGCAAAATAAGCAAAACCAAAAGAGTGATTTACACAATAACCACTATAATATGAAGGAAAATAACATTGAAGTACATTAGAACTTTAATTAGTACAATAAGTCATCCTATATAGTCTAATCCTCCATTTTATGAATTGAGAACTGAGGTCCAAAGAGGTTGAATGACTTGTCAAACAAGTATTCATTGGCAGGGCCAAGATTAAACACAGGTTCTCAGATTTCCACATTCAGAACTCTTCCCATTGGACCACCCTGCCTTCCTTCACAGGACCAATTGTTTGACATCACCTCTCTTCTCTCAACAGAAAAGTGGTGAACTAAAGGCATGGAATTAAGTGTGCATCAACAGATATTGATAGTGTGCTTATTTCTTTTTGCTGAACTACACCTATTATCAAGGGAATTCTGTTTAGGAGACAGAATAATAATCATGGAGAAGTTAAAAACTGTATTTTTTAAAACATCAACAAAACCTTTTTATTTTTAATTTTATTTAGTCAATTTAGAACATTATTCCTTGGTTACAAGAATCATAATCTTTCAGTCCCTCCCCGCCCCCCATCCTTCCCATAACCAACACGCAATTTCACTGGGAATTACATGTTGTTGATGTTTGCACTAGGATGTTCATTTAGACTCTATATCCCCAACCCATGTAATCAAACAGTTGTTTTTCTTCAGTGTTTTTACTTCCACAGTTTTTCCTCTGAATGTGGATAGTCTTCTTTCTCATAGATCCCTCCAGATTGTTCAGGATCACTGTATTGCCACTAATGGAGAAGTCCATTACATTTGATTGTACCACAGTGTATCAGTCTCTGTGTACAGTGTTCTCCTGGTTCTGCTCCTTTCACTTTGCAGCAATTCCTGGAGATTGTTCCAGTTCCCATGGAATTCCTCAACTTTATTATTCCTTTGAGCACAATGGAATTCCATCACTAACATATACCACAGTGTGTTCAGAAATTCCCCAATTGAAGGGCATCCCCCAATTTTCCATTTTTTTGACACCATAAAGAACACAGCTGTGAATATTCTTGTACAGGTATTTTTCCTTATTATCTCTTTGGGGTACAAACCCAGCAGTGCTATGGCTGGATCAAAGGGCAGATAGTCTTTTAGTGCCCTTTGGGCATAGTTCCAAATTGCCCTCCAGAATGGTTGGATCAGTTCACAACTCCACCAGTAATGAATTAATATCCCAACTTTGCCACATCCCCTCCAGCATTCATTACTTTCTGTTGCTGTCATGTTAGTCAATCTGCTAGGTGTGAGATGATACCTCAGAGTTGTTTTGATTTGCATCTCTGATTTTTTAAAATTAACATTTTTTTATTTAGTCAATTTAGAACATTATATTATTCCTTGGTTAGAAAAATCATATTCTATTCCTCCCTCCCCTCCCCAAATCCCTCCCATAGCCAATGTGCAATTTCATTGGGTATTACTTGTGTCCTTGATCAGAACCTATTTCCATGTTGTTGGTGTTTGCATTAGGATGTTCATTTAGAATCTACATCCCCAGTCATATTCCCTTGATCCATGTAATCAAGCAGTTTTTCTTCTGTGTTTCTACTCCCATAGTTCTTCCTCTGAATGTGGATAGTGTCCTTTCTCATAGAACCCTCCAAGTTGTTCAGGGTCACTGCATTGTCATTAATGGAGAAGTCCATTACATTCGATTGTACCACAGTGTATCAGTCACTGTGTTCAATGTTGTCCCGGTATTGCTCCTCTCATCTGCATCAATTCCTGGAGGTTGTTCCAGTTCACATAAAATTCCTCCAGTTCATTATTCTTTTCAGAACAGTAGTATTCCATCACCAATATATACCACAATTTGTTCAGCCATTCCCCAATTCAAGGGCATCCCCTCATTTTCCAATTTTTTGCCACCACAAAGAGTGCAGCTATGAATATTTTTGTACAGGTCTTTTTCCTTATTATCTCTTTGGGGTACAAACCCAGCAGTGCTATGGCTGGATCAAAGGGCAGACAGTCTTTTATCGCCCTTTGGGCATAGTTCCAAATTGCCTTCCAGAATGGTTGGAGCAATTCACAACTCCACCAGCAATGCATTAATATCTTGACTTTGCCACATCCCCTCCAGCATTCATTACTTTCCTTTGCTGTCATGTTAGCCAATCTGCTAGGTGTGAGGTGATACCTCAGAGTTGTTTTGATTTGCATCTCTCTGATTATAAGAGATTTAGAACACTTTTTCATGTGTTTATTAATAGTTTTGATTTCTTTATCTGAAAATTGCCTATTCATGTCCCTTCCCCATTTATCAATTGGAGAATGGCTTTATTTTTTGTACAACTGGTTTAGCTTTTTATAAATTTGATTAATTAGACCTTTGTCAGAGGTGTTTGTAATGAAGATTGTTTCCCAATTTGTTGCTTCCCTTCTAATTTTGGTTGCATTAGTTTTGCTTGTTCAAAAACTTTTTAACTTGATGTCATCAAAATTATTGATTTTACATTTTGTGATTTTTTTCTAACTCTTGCTTGGTTTTAAAATTCTTTCCTTTCCCAAAGATCTGACAAGTATACTATTCTGTGTTCACCTAATTTACTTATAGTTTCCTTCTTTATGTTCAAGTGATTCACCCATTCTGAGTTTATCTTGATGTAGGGTGCGAGGTGTTGATCCAACCCTAATCTCTCCCACACTCTCTTCCAATTTTCCCATCAGTTTTTATCACATAGTGGATTTTTGTCCCAAAAGCTGCAATCTTTGAGCTTGTCATAGACTGTCTTGCTGAGCTCCTTTAACCCAAGTCTATTCCACTGATCTTTCTTTCTGTCTCTCAGCTAGTACCATATTGTTTTGATGACCACTGCTTTATAATGTAGTTTGATATCTGGTACTGCAAGGCCACCGTCCTTCACATTTTTTTCATGATTTCCCTGGATATCCTTGACCTTTTGTTCTTCTAAACGAACTTTGTTATGGTTTTTTCCTAATTCAGTAAAAAAAAATTTTTGGTAGTTCAATGGGTATGGTACTAAATAAATTAAAAAGTTTGGGTAGGATGGTCATTTTTATTATGTTAGCTCATCCTACCCATTAGCAGTTAATGTTTTTCCAGTTGTTTAGATCTAGCTTTAATTGTGTGGAAAGTGTTTTGTAGTTGTTTTCATATAGTTTCTGTGTTTGTCTCAGCAGATAGATTCCCAAGTATTTTATATTATCTAGGGTGATTTTAAATGGAATTTCTCTTTCTAATTCTTGTTGCTGAAATGGTTTGGAGATATATACAAATGCTGATGACTTATGTGGGCTTATTTTGTATCCTACAACTTTGCTAGTTGTTGATTATTTCCACTAGCTTTTTAGTGGATTCTCTAGGATTCTTTAACTAAACCATATCCTATCATACGCAAAGAGTAATAGCTTGGTCTCCTCATTGCCAATGTTAATACCTTCAATTTCTTTTTCTTCTCTAATTGCTACTGCTAGTGTTTCTAGTACAATGTTAAATAATAGCGGCGATAATGGGCATCCTTGTTTCACTCCTGATCTTATTGGGAATGCATCTAGTTTATCCCCATTGCAAATGATGTTTGCTGATGGTTTTATATAAATGCTGTTTAGTATTTTTAGGAAAGACCCTTCTATTCCTATACTTTCTAGTGTTTTCAATAGGAATGAGTATTGTATTTTGTCATAGGCTTTTTCTGCATCTATTGAGATAATCATGTGATTTTTTTCTTGGTTTGCTTGTCCATATGGTTAATTATGTGGATGGTTTTCCTGATATTGAACTATTCTTGCATTCCTGGTATAAATCCCACCTGATCATGGTGAATAACCCTCGTGATGACTTGCTGGAGTCTTTTTGCTAGTGTCCTATTTAAGATTTTTGCATCCATATTCACTAAGGAGATTGGTCTATAGTTTTTTTTCTCTGCTTTTGACTTGCCTTGCTGTGGAATCAGTTCCATATTTGTGTCATAAAAGGAATTTGGTAGAATTCCCTCTTTGCTTATTATGTCAAATAGTTGGTATAGCAGTGGGATTAGCTGTTCTTTGAATGTTTGATAGAATTCACTTGTGAATCATTCAAGCCCTGGGGATTTTTTCTTAGGGAGTTCTTTGATGGCTTGTTCAATTTCTTTTTCTGATATGGAATTATTTAAGAATTCTATTTCTTCTTCTTTTAATCTAGGTGATTTATATTTTTGTAAATATTCATCCATATCACCTAAATTGGAATATTTATTTCCATATAATTGGACAAAATACTTTTAATGATTGCCTTAATTTCGTTTTCAGTGGATGTGAGGTTCCCTTTTCATCTATGATACTGTTAATTTGGTTTTCTTCTTTCCTTTTCTTTATTAGATTGACTAGTACTTTGTCTATTTTGTTTGTTTTTTTCGAAATACCAGCTTCTTGTCTTATTTATTAGTTCAATAGTTCTTTCACTTTTGATTTTATTAATTTTTTCCTTAATTTTCAGGAACTCTAATTTTGTTTTTTTCTGGTGATTTTTAATTTGTTCGCGTTCAAATTTTTTGATTTGCATGTCCAATTCATTGACCTCTGTCCTCCCTAATTTTTTAATATATAAACTCAGGGATATAAATTTCCCCCTGAGTACTGCTTTGGCTTCATCCTGTAGATTTTGAAAGGATGTCTCATCATTGTCATTTTCTTCAATGAAATTATTAATTGTTTCTATGATTTGTTCTCTAACTGATTTTGGATAATCATATAATTTAATTTCCAATTAATTTTTGATTTGACTCTCCATGTACCCTTACTGATCATTATTTTTTATTACATTATCATCTGAAAAGTTTGCATTTATTATTTCTGCTTTTCTGCATTTGTTTGCCATGTTTTTATGAACTAGTACATGGTCAATCTTTGTGAATGTGCCATGTGCTGCTGAAAAGAAGGTTTATTCCTTTTTGTCCCTATTTATTTTTCTCCATATATCTGTTAATTCTAATTTTCCTAAGATTTCATTCACACCTTTTACCTCTTTCTTATTTATTTTTTGATTTGATTAATCTAAATTTGAGAGTGGTAGGTTCAGGTCTCCCACTAGTATAGTTTTACTATCTATTACCTCTTTCAATTCCAGTAGTTTCTCCTTTAGAAATCTGGATGCTATACCATTTGTTGCATACATGTTGATTACTGATATTTCCTCATTGTCTATACTCCCTTTTATCAGGATGTATTTACCTTCCCTATCCCTTTTAATTAGATCTATTTTTACTTTGGCTTTGTCAGATACAACGATTGCAATTCCTGCCTTCTTTCTATCAGTTGAGACCCAATAGGTTTTGCTCCAACCTTTGATTCTAACCTTGTGAGTATCTACCCGCCTCAGGTGTGTTTCTTGTAGACAGCTTATGGTAGGATTTTGGATTCTTATACACTCTCCTATTTGTTTTCGTTTTATGGCTGAATTCATCCCATTCACAGTCAATGTTATGATCATCACTTGTGTCTTCCCCAGCATTTTGTTATCCTAGCCTAGTTCTGTCCTTTCTTCTTTTGTTATATCCTTTTAAACTAGTGATTTACTTCTAATCAGTTCTCCTAATCCCCTCCCTTGATATGCTTCCCTCTCTGGCCTCTCCCTTTTTGTTCCTTTCTTGTTTTTTGGGGGTCTGTTAAGTTCCCTTCCCCCCTCTCTTTTCCTCCTTTTTGGCACTCACTCCCCCCTACCTGTCTTAGTTTTCCTTTCTCACTTTCTCTGTTGGATAATATAGAATTCAAGACCCCAATGGATCTAGATGCTCTTCCCTCTCAGAAATGATTTCACTAAGAGTAAGGTTTAAGTATTACCTATTATCACTCTCTTCCTCTCCTTTTTATAAGAGTATTCTTCCCCTCCCCTTCCCATGCATATCTTTGTGTGATAAAGATTATCCTATTTATTTCATTTCTTCAAGTATTTCTTGGTGCCATCTTCGATTCTCCCTCCACCTTTTTTTATATCATCTTATAGCACTTATTACCCCAATCTCTTCCTGTGTCTGAGTCTTCTAATTACTATAATAGTGAATATAATTTTTGAGAGTTACAAATAACATTTCCCCCATATATTAATACATGTAATTTGATCTAATTGTAGCCCTTAAAGAAGAAAGTTTGAATTAAAAAAACATTTTCCCCCTTTTCCCTGTCTTATTTACCTTTTCATGTTTCTCTTGATCTTTGTGTTTGGATATCAAACTTTCCATGTAGTTCTGGTCTTTTCTATATACATACTTGGAAATCTTCTATTTTGTTGAATGCCCATACTTTCCCCAGGAAGTATATAGTCAGTTTTGATGGATAGGTTATCCTTGGTTGATCCAATTCTCTTGCCTTTCTGAATATCTTGTTCCAAGACTTGTGGTCCTTTATTATGGAAGCTGCCAGGTCTTGTGTGATCCTGATTGGTGCTCCTTGGTATCTGAATTGTCTCTTTTTGGCTTGTTGAATTTTCTCCTTAGCTTGGAGGCTCTTGAATTTGGCAATGACATTCCTAGGAGTTGTCTTTTGAGTATTTAGTATAGAAGGTGTTCTATGAACTCTTTCAATGTCTATTTTGCCCCCTTGTTCAAGAACATCAGGGCAGTTTTCTTTGATGATTTCTTGTAGTATGATGTCAAGATTTCTGTTTTTTTCAGGTAGTCCAATGATTCTCAAATTGTCTCTCCTTGCTCTGTTTTCCTCATCTGTCATCTTGTCAGTGAGATATTTTATGTTTTCTTCTATTTAGTCAGTCTTTGACTTTGCTTTATTAATTCTTGCTGTTTTGCAAGATCATTGTCTTCCACTTGCCTAATTCTGGTCTTTAAAGACTGGTTTTCCTTTTCGGTTTGGTCTATCCTGCTTTTCGTGGCTTACAGTTGTTTCTCCAATTACAAGTTCTTATCCTTTAAACTGGTATTTGCTCTTTGAACTATTTTCCACTTTTCTTGCCATAAGGCTTCCATCTTTTTTATAAGCTCCAATTTAAATTTTTCCAGGGCTTGTGGACAATTTCCATTTTGGGGGGGAAGGTTTTGGGTTTATTTGAATTTCCTCCTCTATTTCCTCTCTAGCCTGGGTTTTTCCTCCATAAAAATTTTCCAGGATCAACCTCCTCTTCTTGGTTTTTTTTGGTGGAGGGAAGTTGTTGTTCCTGGGCATAATTTGCCATCACTGTGGAGGTTTTTCCTTCCTTTTTTAGTCAGAAATCTGAGTGAGATGGGTAGGCTCTTTGTATATGGAGTTAAGGAGCAAGGATTTTGCCTGAGGCAAGCTCTCGAATCTCCGCAGCTTCTGTTGTTTGCTGCCCTTCTCTGTGCTATCTTCCCGCAAGCACCCACGGGCTGCACTCTTCAGATTGCTTGGTTTTCAGGTGTCACTGCTCTCAGGGGTAGGTCTTTGGTGGTCTTAGCTCCCAAGGACCTAGAGGTGCCCCTCGCTCACTTGGTGATTCTTGCTTGAGCTGGGTGACTGTGGCTCAGTAGGTAGTGTGGGTAGATCAGCTCGCGTTTTGGTGGAAGCTTTTTCAATCCCTTATAGTGTGGAAATGCCCAAATCCCACATAACTTCAATGCTGTGCCCTACTGTAGAGTCCCTTCATTCTTACGAATTTGGTTTTTTTGGTCTTTTGAGGTAGTCTATATCGGTGGGTACTGAGGACAAGTCTTGCGTCTAGTCTGCTACCATGTTTACCCAGAAGTCTCTTATTTGGTTTTAAATTCTTTCCTTTCCCAAAGATCTGACAAAACTTATTCCATGTTCACCTAATTTACTTATAGTTTACTCCTTCTTTATATTCAAGTCATTCACCCATTCTGAGTTTATCATGGTGTAGGGTATGAGATGTTGATCCAAACCTAATCTCTCCCATACTGTCTTCCAATTTTCTGAGCAGTTTTTATCCGATAGTGGATTTTGGTCCCAAAAGCCGGGTGGTTGTTGTTGTTGTTGTTATTGTTGTTTTTTAAAGAAATGAGATTTCTACGATTGTTATTTCCCATTAAATGAAAAAATCTTATTTACAAATATATTTTGGGGGAAAGGCTAACTAACATAATTCATTTGTTAAGCTACATGGGACATTTACTATCTGCCTCATGAAAAAAAATAGAATTGTGCTTATTTATGAAAGAAGTCTTCAGATCCAATGCTACACATTTAATATGCCCTTTCTTAGATTTCAAAAGCTATATTTAGAGCCAACGCATCACCAAATAAAGAACCATTCATGCAACAAAAATAGGTTTTAGGCAACACTGCTAGTAATTCCTCAAATAATGCCTCTATAATAATTTGTGGTTTTCAGTAAGGCCTAGGGTTTTCAGTGGTAATCCCAGGTAGTTGAAGAATTAACACCACAGTTTTCATTATCAAAACTCCTAGGAAGAGTGTGACTATTGTTAGTGCTCTGAGGTCCCTATTAAAAGGATATAGTAGTTCCAAATAATAGCAAATAGCCTAATCTCACAATTAATTATTCTAGTGTCCAAGGAGAAAGGATATTTTGCCACTCTATCTTGCAGATAGTCTTTTTACATAAGTAGATTTATTTATCTGCTTGTTTGTGATTTTTTTCAGTCCACAGGGAATATTGGCAGACCTATCTCACTTCTAACTACATCTCATCGGTTAAATGGTAAAAAGCTAAAATGGAAACTCTAATTTATCGCTAGAGAATAATATTCTCCAAATTAATGGTTTCATTTTCTCTATAAAATTTTTGGTTAGATAATAGCATTATTCAAACCTAATTCAAAACCTCTTTTCCAACTTCTAAGTGACCTCAGTTTGTACTCTAAATCCTGCTTAGTATTTGTTCCTCAGTTTCTTTTAGGTAACACCTGGCTCCTTATTATCAATGCCCAAATCTTTCTAGATTTAACTTTACTCCATAAATAGAGTTTCTGAATCAGAAGTCTACTTCTAGATTATAGTGATATTTTACTTTGGACAACATCAGGACCACTCTGATGCTCTCATCTTCTCCCAATGAAAACAGGACCGTTTTAGAGGTCCATCCCTTGGTTGACTGACAGTCTATATCTATAGTAGTAGTCTCTCGGTAACCAAGTATGATGATACACTTGTGCATGAAGAAGATTTAAGTGGAAAAGTCGATGCACAGAGACAGTCCCACTCTCTCGAAGTTGGAAGCCTGGGTCCAGTGGCACTAAAAGTCATTACACCTGGAGACTTTCTCAGCTGCATTGGATGGCTGTGTTGTCCTTTGTGCTCCAACATGCCCTAAGTACTCCACAGTGCTTTGCTGCGTCACCATCTCAGCTGTTGAACCTTCTTGTTGGTTTCTTCCGTCTGTTCAGCCAAAGCAGTCTTCACATGCTGGGTGAGCAAAGCCCTGCTTCACCATGGGTTGACGACCCGATGGCTACCCTCACAAGGTTTAGCCGGCTTGTCGAAGCCGTTGCCCGGGGTGTGGCCGCTGCCGCATGCTAGCAGCTACTGGGAGCCACAAGTGAGTGCTGAGTGTCAGGTGAGGGTCAGAGGCTGGAGATCTGCCCTAGAAGGGCACGACAAGCCCTCCATACCAGAGATACTACCCCTTCCTGAGCACCCCAAACACCCCAGTCTATATCCACAGTGCCATAAATTCCTTAATTGTTGTGAATTTAAAAAATGACAATGTAATGCGAATTTCCTAATTGAACAGGGAAGAGATATTTCACTGGTTCCCTGCAAACTTCGGTTGGAGCAATGAGTAGGAAGGATTATTATTTAGTGTAACAACAGAAATTCTTGAGAGACAATATTTCTTAATTTTAAAATAATTTATTAATTGACTATTCAAAATGTCCTAAACTCCTCTCACACAGGTAGCTATATACTCCTTGTGACCTCACAATATCCCAAGACATCTCAGATCAGTAAACAGCCACTGAGGGGGTGGGCCTCAACTTCTCCCTCATTATGTCATCACAGGGTCTTTTTCCATAGAAGGAAGATGCCAACATGCCCTTTCCTCTCCTCCCCTTGGCTAACTCAGTCCTACAAGGATACAGAGCCTAAATCTTTCTAAGAGTAGGGTGGGGAGTGTCATGTGGTTCACCTTGGCTGGCAGTCCTGCCCTTAATCCTTTTATCTTTTTAAGATTTACTAGTTTCATAGCCTAAGGGAGAAACTTTCAGTCTGACTTTAAAATCAGACTGTTTTTGAGGGGGGGCTACAGAGAATATTATTTCACAAAAATATCCCAATTCAATATTAATTTTATTCATAGTAACCTCATATGTGTGAAATTTTCCATTTGGGATACTTTACCTCATGTTCTTCTGGTGTAATAGAAAAAACATTGGGCTGAAAGTTAGGAGATCTGAATTGTAGTCTCTCAAGTCTGCCCCTTTAGGATTTGAGATTTAGAGCTAATAGTAACCAATAGAGAAACTAAGGCCTTGAGGTGGATAAAGGACTTCCCCAGGGTCTTATGGCTCTAAATCCAGTACTCTTTCCACTATAGATTTTAAACTCAGGGAACTTATTCTACTTGGTATATATAGCATGCACTCAGAGAAGAAAATATAGGATAATTTGAGGAGAGGAGGATCTGAAAAAGCTTTCAAAAGGGACTAGCACCCAAGATGTGTTTAAAAGATGAGGATTTTGAGAAGAAAAGATGACTGAGTCATGGGACAAATCCTGTGTAAAGACACATTGCCATTAGAATGCCAAATTCCAGGAATAACTAGCTAGTAATCCAATCTAACTAGATCATAAAGTGTATGAAAGGAAATAATATAAAGACTGTGAAGGCCATAGATGACTTTAAATCTCAGACCAAGAGGATTGTGTTTTGTCCTAGAGAATGGAGAGAACTACTGAAACTTTTGATTAGGAGAGTGGCATTTATAGTGAGACCTGTCTGTGCCTTTATGTAGGTTTTGTTGACATATATAAGAAATATGGACTGGAAGAAGGCAGACTGATTAGGAAGCTACAGTATTCCTTATTCTTAAAAAACCTTCACTATACCCTACTATCAAGCTATCATCCTAGATTTCTCCCCTCTTCTTAGCCAAACCCCTTGAAAAGCCTTCTCCACTCTATTCTTCTATTTCCTCTTCTCTCAGTCTCTTCTCTGGGCTTTAAAAATATTGTGGCCAAGGGACCCCAGCATGCTATAAAAATTAAATAGTCTCTAGTAATAGAAATATTATATTTTATGAGGTTTATTAAGGATTATTAGAAATCAAGGAATAAAGAAAATACAAAATAAGAAATCACGTGCTTAGGGCTGATTAACCCATTCAAAGCTTACTTATTACATCATTGCAATGGCCAAGGAAAAGGGTGAGGTAGGCGTTACTGCCAGTTAAAATACTAATTGTGATCTTACCCAGGTGGAGACTCAGGTGAGATGATAGGGAATTTCTGGGAAATACCAAGGACTTCTGGGGATTGAAGTCTAGGGTTCAAATCTCCATTTTACAATGCTCAGGTCTAAACCATCTTCAGTCTGGCTTCCAGCCCATCACTCAACTAAAACTAATTAATCCAAAGTTATCAGTGATCTCTTACCTGACAAATTCACTGTCCTTTTCTCATTTCTAATCCTTTTTGGCCTTTCTGTAAATATTTGACACTGTTGATCACTCTCACCTGTATACTTTCTCCTCTTTGGATTTTCCTGATACTGCTCTTTCTTGGTTCTCTTCCTAAGAGTTTTCTCAGTTTACTGGATAGTCATCCATTTCATATCCTATTAACATTGGATCTACAATAAGGGACTTTCTGTGGCCTTCTCTTTCTATATTCAGTGACATCTTTATCATGTCTATGTAGATGACTTCCAGATAAATGTTTTCATTTTTTGTCTTTCTCTTGGGAGATTGGATTGAATAGTTAAAAAATAAAGGATAAGCCATGGGAAAGATCAGTTCTACTAGATATAGTACCATAATTTGAAAGGAGAGCAAGATTAAGTGAAGATTTTTTAAAAGATGAGGAGATATATATTTTAGATAGGAAGTAAGGAACCTGTAAATTGAAAAGATTGAATTGAAAGCTAATGAAAGGTGTAAGCTCTTAAAGGAGATAGAAGAGAATGGACTCTGCCACCTAATGACTTAAATATGTGAACAAGTAAAAAAAAGGGGGGAGTTCATCTGGATTCTTGCTATGAGTCATATTTTATGCAGTTTGGCAGCTAAAGGAGAAATGTAAAGTGTACAAGGAAATGGTATTCATCTACTAGAAGATAGTTATTTGTGCATCTACCATGAAAAGGTCTTTTGATTCATTAAAATTCACTGTGGTAATAAATACTTTGGATGACTTTGGACTTAACCTCATATAAATAGATCTGTTGGCAGAAATGAATAAGATTTGTATAGTTTGTGCAGTTCTTCTTTTCCAGAATCCACATAATTTTTGCAATAGGAAAGGAGTAAAATAGGATAACATAGTCTCCACAAGAACTGATTATTTGGTTTCAAAATCATAGTATGGGAAACTCTTATCAGGAGAACTGGAGAACAGCTGATGTTTTGCTCTTTGCAGTCAACTGCATAATATTTGCAATTATAAATTGGGAACATCCAATACAATAACTACAAAGAAAACTGCATTTAGTTTACTAGAGGTGAATTTCTCTAAGACCTAGTGGATATACAATGAATCTTGAGATGAAGGATATTTCAAAATCAATAGGAAAGAAATCGAAGAAGTGAGTAGTTACATGTACTTGGAGGTACAATAGAAATACGTTAAAGAAGGCTACAGTAGATGAAAAGGGTATTGGCCTGAACAACAACAACAAAAAAATAAGCGATAAAAAAGAGCACTGTGGCTTGAACAATTATTGATTAAAAGGAGGAGAGCTACTCAAAAATTGTGATTCTTCTATTATACGTGATACAGAACAAGAGCAGGTGATACTCAAAAAGAAAGTTACTAGTATGGAGAATAATAAAAACACATGGTGACCCTTTACCAATGCCAAATGAAGAGGTCGTTTGCCATGCCAAAAGAAAAGTATTATAAAAATAAGAGATCTCCTCTTAATGTTTACTGTCAAATCACAGACCTGGGAACAACCATCTAATAAACAGAAAATTTAGCTCCCGAAATGGAATTCTTATTCTTCTAAAGCATACAATAGAATGGACTGGTGTTTTGCCATTCGGTATTCATATATTTTGGACGTGAGAGATTTAAATTTTATAGGCTAATAAGAAACAACAAATGAACTTCTGCCCTCATCCATCCTACTTCCAGTACTTTATCTCAGCTCCAATACTTTATCCTGGAAAAAAAAAATTAATCTTTCAAAACCAGTGCAAAAAATGGACCTAAGCAAACTGGCTTCTCTTGTTCCAAGCCTGATTTCTTTCTGACTCACACCATCACAGTGAGTAAAGAATGTAATTAAATGTTTTATTTACAAAGCTTGACAGCTGAGTCTTAACTTGGGGATCAGCCCAATTCTTGTTAAGCTGTAGATTGCTAAGCTGTAGATTAGAAAAAGTAAACAGAGATAGTGAAATTCTTAGTAAAGGAGTTGAGTAAGCAGAGGAAAGATTTTTTTTTTTTTTGTATATTCAACCTGTAGTTGGTTCTGAATTGCTAAATACATGAGTTTTTCACAGATTTGATTTCCAATGGAAATTAGTTCTGGAGCAAAATCCAAATTAGTCTGCATCCCATCAGAGTTTGAGTTGTGATGAGGTAAGGGAAAAGATTTAGAGGAAATGACCAAGAGTATAAGAACTCTGAGTAATTTTTTCTGAAAAGGCCCACTAAAATAGAGCCATTGAATCATTTAGAAGCCATCCAGTCCAACTTGTACCTAAAAGAAATCTCTGTTAGAATATCTATAAAAATTGTTCTCTAGCCTATAGTACAGCCCATTTTGCCTTTGAACAGCTCTGTTCAGAAATTTTCTTTCTGCACATTGAGCTCACATTTATCTCCCTGAAGGTTTTCTATCCACTACTCTTATTTCTGGGCTTTAGAGTAAAGCAGAACAAATCTAGGCCATTTTTTATTATATAGTCCTCATTTATATAGTAAATACTCAAAGGCCACTTGGACCATTTTCACTGCCAGAGCAAGTTGTTTTCTATTATAAACATTCTCATTTCCTTCAGCTGATTCTTGCAGGTCACCGTCTCTCTTCTGTCAATTAACTGGTTGCCCTTCTAGAAGCACTCTACTTTGGGACATCCTTCCTACAGTATGATGCCCAGAATTCCACATGGCCTGACCAGTACAAACTAATAGAGGATTATTGGCCCTCTCTATATGGACACTGTGAATCTTAAAAACTACTCAAACTGTACCTTAGAAGATTTCGTTTAGCTATTGCCTTATTGTAACAATGGAGATACTTGGTCTAACAAGAATCAGGAATGTATTGGGAACTTTTAAAATAACTCCACCCTACTCAGACAGTGCCTTAGGGGAAGATAAAGTTGTAAACTCCTCATTGAACAATGAAGGTACTTAACTCATAGTGAAGCTAGAACCTTAAGCTAAGTCTATTTTTAGATCTAATACAAAAAGGTTTTAAGTACCTGTAAAGGTTAAATTAATCACAAAAAGGTCAAGTAACTCATAAAAGGCAAGCTTAACAAAGAGGTGTGAAGTACTCAGAAGATTTAATCTAATCAGAGAAGGTGAGAACCAAAGAAGATAAGAACTAAGAATGGGCAGTCCTGGGAAAAAGCATCTACTGTGATTGGTAGACATAAAAATTTAGAGGCAGTGACATAAGAGAAAATTCTTTTTAAAAGGAGGTCAGTTGAATTGAGTGAGATCTCTGAACTCCATTCAGGAGATTCAGTGGAGGACTGGAGCTTGGTTGGAGATGGTCTTGTGGGCCTATGCCTTTAACTACTGCTTGGCTCAGCCTGAGCCAGAGCAGTTTAGATTAATTCTCTCTCTCTTTCTTCCTTTCTCTCTCTCTCCTTCCCTTAATTCCTTCTTTCTTTATTAATTAAAATCTCCATAAATCCTAGCTGACTTGGGTATTTTCATATTTGGGAATTTCCCATGACGACCACTTACTTAGATTTTAAGTCAAAACACTAAAAATTATCCTTACAGTTTTGGTGTTTACAACAAAATACCTTTCTTAATGGAGGGTGAACTCACATTAGCTTTTGTGGCTATTATCACACTCTTAACTTGAGCTTGCTATTTCTTGTTCTTTTTCACATAAGTGTTATCTAGTTGCTCCTCTCCAGCCCTGTACTTATTCAGTGGATTTGGACCTTAATGTAAGGCTTCATTTGTCTTTTCTATCTTAATAGATTCAGCTTATCATTCTAGCTCATCAAAATCTTGTTGGATCTTATCCAGTGGTTAGCTATCCCTCCTAGCTTAGTGTCATATGCATATTTGTCAAGTATAGCATCTTTACCATTAATTAAATATTGAATACAAGGCCAAGTACACTGGAGCATTCCACAGAGATCTTCTGTCATGGCACAAGTCCAAATAACTACTACTCTTTTGGTCCAGTCATTTAGTTTTGGTTGCAATTAACTGACATATTTTTGATTAATGCTATGCTGGTTTCTAGTGAACAATACTGTGATACTTCATTTTGCTTTCTAATTGATAACAAACCATTACTTTTAATATTATGTTTTAAAACTTTGCCCAGAATTCAAGTCAAAACCCTAATTTCTTTAAGTTTTATGCCATTGCAAAAAGGCCAACTAGGAATATGTTACTGTCTCATAAACCATTCTTTCTACCTTTGGGCCAAAGGGTCTGAACACCAACCAGTAGAAGTTCTGAATCAGTGTCTGAATAGTTTAGTAACCTTTTTTTAATTATTCAAAATTGTTTTCCAGAATGTGTTAACATGCCTATTTTTCTGCACTCCCTCATTGGTCAATTTAATGGGTGAGAGATGAAACCTCAATTTAATTTCTGTTCTCTCTCTCTCTCTCTCTCTCTCTCTCTCTCTCTCTCTCTCTCTCTCTCTCTCTCTCTCTCTCAAAATCCTTTCCTTCCATCTTAGAATCAATACTGTGTATTCGTTTTAAGTCAGAAGAGTGGTAAGGGCTAGTCAATGGGGTGGGGGGTTATTTGAAAAGCATTTTCTAAAAATCTAGGGCATTTAGACTCTGATTTTCTTTTCTTTATACTGAACTCAAAGGTAAAGTTCAGCTATATTTCAATATTACCATCATTTCAGATTCAGCTACTTCCTCCTTATTGGTCAAAATCAGGTCAAGAATAGCTCTTACCATTTCCTCATATTTTGAAGAGTGAAATCATCATTAAAGTGATTTAAGAATTTATTATCTACTTCACTTTGGCAGAGGATGTACTCTAATATATATGTGCTTCCTAGGTTCCTTTTAGTGGTATTATTTGGTTCCAATTGAATCTCTAGAAAGGGTATTGATTGTTAGGTTT